>NW_004524626.1:3669171-3693345 GCF_000260255.1 Octodon degus
GCCCAGTTTTGGAGCTGTGTTGCCGCTACTGCCATTGTTAACTCGTGCTGAGCGGCTAGAAACCCTTTGCCACTGAATTGTGCCGGTCTCTTGAATAAGCTGTTGGTCCTGAAACTTACTCTTGGGAATGCGAGCAGGGCTAGACACTGCCAAAATGTCTCAACGGTGGAGGAGGGAAGGACAAAGAACATCGTTTTATTTGTTTCTTCTTTCAGTTTGTTTGTCTGGCCCTCCCTTCCTTTTCCTTCCCCCCCAACACACACAGAGGGGGCTGCTCTGACTCCTCACCCATTGCCCCTCCTCACCCTTGTTTTGTTTCCCATTAGCTGAGACAATCACAGACAGTGTGTGTGTGTGTGTGTGTGTGTGTGTGTGTGTGTGGTGTAGTCCACAGATAAGAGAGCCAACCCTAGCCTCTTCCGCAGGCCCGGCTCAGCAGCCCTGCTCGGAGCTGCCCTCTGCCTTCCCTCGGTGGTCTGGTCGGTGGTCGTCCTAGATGAGGAGGGGAGGCTTGGCTTGGGCCGGGAAGTATGCTTGTAATTTTCGCAGGCCTTTGGAACCTTCTGGTGCGCTCTGCAAGGAACACTGCAGCCTGTGTGCCTGGAGGTCGGGGTGGGAATGCTCCCTCCTCGGGGCGGTTGGGGGCGGGGTGGTAGTGTCTGTGGGGTTGGGAGTGGGGGCTGGGCTGTCTTTCCATAGTGGCAGGCTTGGGGGCTTGTGCAGGCTGGGGGACTCGCCTTCCTCTGAGCACAGTCTGACTCACTACCCAGGCAGGACGGCATGCTTGGGGCGCAGGCCGCAAGCTCACTGCCTTAAAGGTGCAGTGCTCGGATTCTGCTTCTGGAGCAGAAATCATTTCCAGTGCCGTTGTTTACCATAAACATAAATCCCAGCGAGAGGGCACTGGTTTACTCAGCTTCCACCTTTGGGAACAGGGTAACGATGCATTTTGCAAGCCCTTGTGAATTTAAGGGCAGGTGCATCCTCCACGTGAAGAATCCGAATGCTTATTGTGTGATTGAGGCTCTGATGCGTTAAGGAAGGGAAAACTCATTTGCATTGTCACGATTTTTCCACCCCCTTGATTCTCAGCCCACGCACGTCACAAATTACCAACAGGTAGCATCCGTCTCTTCAAAAAACTTAAGGCAAGCGGAATGAAAACTGGCTGGGGGGTGGTCCTCAGGTTTCAACAGCTGGTGAAGACAGGTGTTAGGATTAATTTGTACACTCAACAGCTGAGAGCCAAAGACAGTTTACTGGGCTCGGCTAGTCCAGTGCTCCCCTAAATGCTTTCCTGGGGGAGGAAGGCTGCTTGCAGTCACTCTGTGACCTTTCTTTTCTTTCTTTCTTTTTCTGTATTTTAGGGAAGGGTCTAGAGGGTGTTCAGGGTCTCACTACTAGATCAGACTCGAAGCGATTCTTCTGTTTACAGCCTCCCAAGTGCTAGGATTCCAGGCACGCACCACCAGGTCCAGTCTCAATCTAAGTCTCCGCGCGCCCCCAGGGGCCCGCACAGCAGGCCTGGGGATTGAACCCCTGGACCCTGCGCCTGCTTGCAGGCGCTTTAATCCGCTGAGCTCTTTGGCCGGCCCCTTCTGTGAGCTTTCTTGCTGAGGTGACCAGTAAGTTATCCATTAGCCGAGGCCAGGTCCTTGACAGATGCAGAAATACCTTTTGCACCCGGCGTTGTGATGCGTCGGCCCGGACCTGTCGTTCTGCAACTCTGCCACGATTGCGTCTGGAGAGGCTAGGACTGGGGCCAGAATGCTGCCACCACACCCCGCGACCTTTGCTGCGAGGTGGGAAGACAATGCTACTTCTGCTCGGTTAATGGGTGGGGGTGCAGCAGATTATTTTCCCCTGTACCTGACAGGTTTTAGATATGTACGAAGAAGTAACTCATATTTAACATTTTTATTTGAAAAACTTTGATGTGTACTTCAATAGCTATCACCTTTAAAACTCTCTGACATGCAGGAATTATGTGGTTGGTTTATCATTGTCTTTTGAAGGTTGACTCATAAAGAAATGACATGGCATTTGCATTTGAAATCAGTACTGTATTTATTTCATTGTTCTGAGTCATTCCAAATAAATCTGTGTTTTTTGGTAGAATAATTTTGAGAAAAATAATAATGTAACAACCACTTAGCAGTACATGGGTTATCCATAGTTCATAAACTCTTTCAACTTCAGTCCTCGCAAACTTTTCTGAGTAACAAAATGACCACATGGTTTTCTACCCCAGAGAAAATTCTGTTGCGGTGCTGTGGCTGGCGCTACCTTAACACTGGTGAATAGTACTAATTCAAAGAATGGGCAGTGTAATTCTCCTAATGTCTCTTCGCTCCCGATATCTTTAATGAAGAAAAATAATAAAACTGATGTTATGTGTAGGGAGACAAACTGACCACAAAGACAAATGTCTAGAGGTCAGGAAAGGCTGAGACAGCTTCACGTTCTTCAATTTGTGCTGTTAGACGAAAAGATGTCTTTATTAATATTTCTGATAAATAGTATGGGGATTGCTTATAAGATATGTCTTTATTATTTTTATACTTGATAGCTATATATAGAAATCAGGCTGTAATTGATCAGAAAGAAAATGTTTACAACAAGAGCTGGAATGCTTGTCGAAGGTCCCAAAGGGCAGCCACTCTCACTCATCTAAACCAAACATATTGGGATGACAGTGGACTGTAGCTGGGTGCCTACTGTTTCTCACACACACTTCTTACTCTACATAAATTTAGCCACATCCCTCAGGCAACCCCTTAAATTAGTATTATTACTATCTCTGTTTCGTAGCTAAGAAAACAGGCTCAGCGACATTAAAAAGAATGCCTTGCTGCCAGAGCTTTGCTAGTAAGAGGTCAGGCCACGAGCCCTAGCAGTCTAACTGGATTGAGGATGCTTCAGCAGATGAAAGTTCAGCAGCAAAACAAAGCCCAGCATGACACTGGAACAGGTTTTCACAGCCTTACAAAACGGCCTGGCTTTTAAGTCAGGACCTTGTATATACTAGGCAAGTACTCCATGGAACTACACCCCCAGCGCAAGAACCATCTTCTTTAGTTCAAAGAGCTTCCTTTACAGATGAAGAGACTGTAGGCATAAGCAGAGGCAGACAGAAAACTGGAAACAAATAGGATTTCCTGGCATTCATTCATTTTATCAAAAGTTCCCGATGGTGAGAAGGCTCTGTGGTGAGTGACCTGAGGTTAGACTAGATTGATCAAGTGGACACCAAGATTAAACTGTGACAGAGTGGGATTGGCTGTGGGCAGGGGAGGAGGGGAACATTTTCACTGATGAATTTGCTAAGGTTCAGTGATGTGAAATAATAGGTCTAATTCAACAGTGTTGGAGCCAAGCAAGATTCAAACCCTGATTTTCTTTCAGTGCATGCGTGTGTGGTGGTGGTAGTGGTGGTGGTGGTGTTGTGTGTGTGTGTAGACACTACCGCCTTCTGGTTAGGGAGCTGGTCTTCACATGAGCCAGTGACGCTGTACTGAGCAACACACATCTTGTTGCATTGCCTGGATCACAGATCCATTTTTCTCACAGAGCCCAGAGAGCCCACAGTTGCCTCACTTCTTTATTGTGCTGAGTTTCTAGAAATTCTCTTGCTGAAGAGACTCTGGCTCTAGTGCTTTAGCTGTGGGTTGAGAAGGCTCTTATCCTGAGGACCAACTACTACCCTGGCATTTACAGAAATGGTGGCTCAAACTCCTGGACCTGGGAATGAGCATGTTCTTCCCACAATGAAAAAAAAATCATTTGCATGTGTGAAGCTTGACTAAAATCTGAAAGTCTCAGTCATTGCTGTGCAGTCAGTCCCAGCATAGCACTTTGGGAGAATTAGCAAAGATGGCTACACTGGACAGAATAATTATAATGAGGGGCCATCTCTGCAGGAAATCTGTAAAAGACTACTCTCCTGAGCTGTCCTTTCTTGTGGCTGACGGATCAGAAAAAGAAGCCCCATATGAATATAGCATCTCTAGGTCAAAGTGCTTGCTTGGTGGTCTGCAATCAGCTTTACAGGGTCCTGGTAATTAAATTGCCAGGAGGCTTGTTGGGAACTAGGTGGAGGGGGTGCTTTGGTGGGAATTATTGTGGATCTCATGGAGGGTCTCTCAGCAAAGGAGATCCCATTGTATTGGCCTTTCTGAACCCATAGCTGCCCACATCACTGTCAGAGCTAACGTGGCAGGGATGGTGGGGAGGTGGCTACTGGCTTGGGGCCCTGAAACACTGAGTAATTTCTAGGATGGCTGAGGCTGAAGGCAACATTCCAGATACTTCCACGTTGTCTAAAAGTCTTTTTAAAAAAATCCTCCACAACCCAGTCCAGAGTGTTGGAGGCAGATTCCTTGGCTCTGAAACAAAACCCAATCCTTTTATGGAAGGACATTGCGGGAGAGTTCAGTGTCCAGGAAAGTCAGGTTCCTTATTTTTTATGGAACCAGGGAGGACTAAGTCAGGAGTGAGGAGGGAGGCAGGACGGCTGAAGGGAACTATATATTTTTTTCCCTGAAATGTCTGCATCTAGGTGATCTGGCTGTAAAGGCTCAGATTTGCATATCAGAACTGGCCCTAGGAGGAGCGTGGTGGACTTACTGACAAGCTGAAAACATGGAGTTTGTGGTTTTACAAGAAATAAGACCAGGTGTGTTGCACATGGACTCTCTGACCAGCAACCTAGTATGGTCAGCCAGATAAGCCACTGCAGCTGTTCTCCTGAGTGCTTGTTTACTGGAGCAGAGAGAGGGACAATCAAGCAAGGGCTGAATAATAGCAGGCTGTTAGCAGAGTGCAGAAGGCAGACTGGCCCGTGTGCCATCCCAGGCTGGTAGAGCAGGGAGACCCGCAGATCAGAGACTCAAGAGCATTTCAGGCATGGACTTTGGGCCCGGTATTGATTTTACATTGAATTCCAGGTTTTAGTACAATTCAAAGCTACCTTGAGGTTTTGAGAAGAGAAACGGTACAATCCAATCATGGAAACATTATGACATTTATTTTAATTGGGAGAGACCACAGGGAGAAGGGAGGATCAGCGAGGGAGGTGATTCACTAACCAAATACGCTTAGAAGCCCCGCGAGTCTTCCCAAGATCTGAAGTCGGCGATATTAAAGCCACAGTATTGTCTGACATGAGAGACAATAGGGTTTTCCTTTTTGTTTTCTTCTCTTCATTAATTTTATCTGATTCATTTACCTTGTTAGTTCTGGCAGATGTGGATGACCAGCTTGATGAGCTGCCTCTTGTCTGGCTATGAACACTGATGATAAACCGTTTTGTGTTTTTATTTATGGCCATCATTATGCCAAGAGAGAGAGAAAAATGTACAGGTCAAGTATGACTGATTTCTCCTTCCTATTTTGCAAAGAAGGAATTCTTGATTTTCTTAGTTTCTCACCATCAGCCCTAGTCCTTTTGGGATTTTTAGTTGAAAATCTGAATGTGTTTACCAGCTGGGAAAAATTTGCCATTTACTTGATTTTTTTTCTTTGGAAGTAAAAAAGAATACAATTGGCAGGCGTATTCAAAACAAGTCTGCTTATTTATTTATTCAATACCTCCTCAGGATTTAGGCTTCTTTCAAGGCTCTGATAGACCTCTAGCCAGTTTTTTAAAGGTAATTTCCCAAAGTGCTGCCTCTCGCCATAGAAAAATGCCACGTAGGTTTCTGGGGCTTATAAAGGCTGAGAAAGCCACTTTGGGTATATTTGCAGCTTTTTCTGTGGTTCTGGGGGGTAACGCCCGATCGCCAACATTATTCTTTTCCTTCTTCTGGGAAGAGCCATAATTGTACTTGGCTTGGTTGACACAAAAGCCTCTGAAAAATATGAAGCTGAACCCTCTAGTGTCCTTTTGTGAAGACTACAGTACAGAGTGCCGAATGGAAGAAACAGCCGTGAGGTACTGCAGACAATAGTTTCTAAAATCAATTTATTTTAAGAATGACATTAATGAAAGGACTTCTGATGACAATTCCATGTGCTGAGGGCCATGATTACAAAAGGGAATGTGAGCACTTTTTTGGACTTCACGTGTATGTACTGCAGGTGTGCAACATTATTGGAGGATGCAGGACATTTCGAATTAGCTCAAGAAAGAGTAAATATATAAAAATAAGAAAGAGTTATCAAAGGTGTAGAGACAATGAAAAGCTGTCTTGTTTTCAGAAATGAATTTAGCACAGTGGTTAGAATTGCCTGACTATATTCACAAGGCTTCCTTATGGTCATGAAAAGAGGAGATAAGATTTCATATTTTTTATTCTCTTTCTGATGCTTCTTGATGTTCAATAAAGGAGTATGTTATCTTCCTGTTTTTATTTGACATTTTCTTCTATATTCAGACATCCGTTAAACAGTTATTCTATTCCAGGGACTAACGATAGAAAAGAGATAAAAGAGGACTTCACTCAGTAAGCTGCATAATCTCACTGGGAGACAGACTCTTAACTAAGATAGAGATTTATGCAAAGCATTTGGGAATCAGGGAAATGATATTAATTATTAATATAAGTCAGTGAAGAGGATGAAGTATTTAAGCTGGGAGTTGAAGGATGAGGAAATTACAATCCTCATATTGGAAGTAATTTATGGTGTGACACTGTTGACTGATTGTCAGTTCATTAACAGCTGGGTCAGGTCCCTGGGGAGAGTTGCCGTGGGTGGGTGGTCAAGGCAGCCTTAATTTCTCTTGCAAACATCTCTGGGTTAGTCCATTGTCTCTTTCTGTGGCTTTTACTCTTCAAGTGAAATACGAAGAACCACACCACAGAAAAACTAGCTTTCAATCGAAAAACATTAAACAAAACTTGGAAGCATCACAGGTGTAGGTTCTGGGATTACTGCTATGGGTCCAGATTCTGGACAGAAAGCACAACTGCAAAAGTAAAACTCAGTGTAACAATGGTGGTAGAATCAGATGCACTGGGGATGAGAGGCGGTTCTGGTCAAGGGCATGAAGCTTTTAGGGATGATTGCTAAGAGACCTTCCAGTTCTAAGAGGCCACGAGTCCACTTTCAGAATGCTGAGCAAAATGACTGATTGCCACAGAGAGTCTAGGGAGGCACACAGACACCTGAAATCTCATCACACTGAGGTGCCTAGCAAGGGCTCTGCCCCCTCCCCAGACCTGTCACTATCGGCGGTGATGTCCGTGTGGAAGTTCACTGGTCTGAAAATATGGAGGCAATTTTCAAAGGTTTTCATTTGACTTTCTTGGTCTATAAGTTAGCACATTGGGATCATTTGGCTTTATTATGTAAGCCTTATTAGCTACAGTTACTAATTTGCATTTTACAAGTGAAATCAAAACCAAATCATAGTGATAAAAGCTAAACATATATTAAGGGTCTTAAGACATTGTGGAATGCAAAATTATGTTGTAAATCAGCGTGGATGTTAGCAGTATAAGTGAGCTACATTTTATATACAGTTGGCGTCATAATATTATTTCTACTCTATAGAAATTTAACACTATTATTTCAATAGCTCCTTATTATTATAACAACATGGTTTAATAGCAAAAACATCTGACTATACTTATTATGAAATTACCCACGTGAAACCGTCATGGGAGGCCGTGTAGAACCCACACTGAATGAGAGACTCGAGAACTAGAGGTCTCAGCTGATCACACTTGCTTCCCATTTCAGAAGTTCTGTGGACGGAAATTTCTCTTGTCCAACCTCCCTTCTCGTCCGCCCCTGAGTTGACACTGGAATATTGAGCTTGCCCTTTGTGTCTTTGGTCTTTCTACTTCGGAGTTTATCACAATGCATTCATCTTACCAGGGTAAGGTAAATTTTCTACCTCTTTGCTGCATAAGTGGTTGCTTAATTAATTTGGGAATCAAAATTTAAATATTTAAAGGGAAATTGATGTTTTATAGTGGGGGGTACACATTAATTATAGAAGGGATACAGAGAATGAGAGCACCTACATTGTGAACGGGGCTAAATTTCATTATGTTCTGAATGTCTAAGGGCACCCCAATACCTGAATTTCCCAGCAGCCTTCACAGATGAGTGAGTTCACGGCAATGTCCATTGTCCATATTTCCTTGGTTGATTTTTTTGACATGAATGATGTTGGACATGAGCCATCCTTCCGAGGGCTCATCCCAGCCTATGGTTCAGAAGCTTAAACAGCAGCTGTCTCCCATATGTGGCGGGTCAGCACCTTCCTCAGAAATGCTCTATTTTCACTTTGCAACTCTCTCTGTTTTGCCCTGCCTTATAATTCTCCACACCACGGTGCCAATGTCTTGCGATCCACATTAGCAATCAAGTCTGCCATTGCTATTTTTTTTCCTGGATACCAATAGAAGTTCCTTGGAGTCCCCAAGATGTTAAATCTAAGAAAGAAAGGAAGGAACAGAGGGAGAACAAAAGGAATAGAAGAGGTTTGTTTTACCTGATTGTCTCACGATGAGAAGTGCTGTTTTTGCCTAGGTGTGTTACTGAATAATTCACTCTGAAAACTTGAGAGTGAATTAAATTAAATTTTAGAGTGGCTGAGATTTTTTTCTTATCTATATGCAGAGGAAAAAGATCAAAAGGTAATAAATCTGTGATTCAATATTATTTTTATTTTTTTCTAGTACTAGAGATTTTTATGTGAAAAAAATGAGTAGGTATTAATTTTACTTTGAAAAACAGCAGAGAAATATCTATATTTCAAGGTTCTGGGCTTTAGTATTATGTTCAAGGATTAAAACAGCAGGTAAAAACAAACAAGTCATTTTGTGATTCTGAGTTAATTGTGTCAATTATTTATTGATCTAGATCTCATTTGTACACAAAGAAGATTTGATGGCACTTATGATAACTACAGAAAAGTCAACGCTAAAATTGAGAGATTAAGTGCAAAGAAAAGGATAGTAGAGATGGAGTGCTTGGGGGAGAAATGAAAGTAATGTACTCTGATAAAAAGGAATTTAAAAAGATTAATGGACAAATGCCTTGTCATGGAGGAAAACGAGGAGACACTGCTTGTGCCAATAGGTTCTGCTTTGTCTTTATTTGCTACAGAACTGTATAGTTAAAACATGATTGATCTTTGATAGCTCACCTCCAGGGTGGAACGAAGAAATCCAATTTCTTTTCTAGAAGGTCTAGTGATGACCAACTAAACTGTGGCCCTTGGGGATAGTATTTGTACCCTTTGACAGCAATTAATGAGACCAATAAATCAATTAGTTAAATTAAATTAAGGTCCACCCAGCTGTTTCCACAACCTATCCATGTGTAACTAAACATGATTATAAGGGTGCCCTTTATGTGGAGTGGATGCAACCCAAGTGATCTTTGCTGTCTTTGTGTCCTTAATGTCTCCCCCTCTATAAAATTATCGCTCTTCTCCCTTTGTCTTGACTCTGTATTGGATAAACTTTGCTCGGGGGTGAGTTCTTGATAGAGGCAGCAGAAATATTCTTTGCTGCACAGAGTCATAACCAATAATACCTAGGACCATTTTTCTTTTTACTTGTTCCTTTTGTTGGAATTAATACATCTTATTTCTCTTCCAAAATGATTTTTGTATCCACACCCATCAATGGCTCAAGGAGAAGGTTCCTGTTTTCCATCACAAGGTTGGGTCCTTTGGCTTCTGCCTTCATGAGGTCAGTTCTGATGCCCTCCTTCAGTTAATGTCATTTCATATCCTAGTGCCTCAATAATTAAACTGTTTGTCTTGCTTTTTTTTCTTCCCTGCCTCTTCACATGCAGTGTCTCTCTTCTCTAGCTATATCCTCTCAGTCTCTCTCAGTGATCACCTCTGACTGTCTCCACAACTTCTGTCCAGACACAGACCAGCCCAACCTTCTGGAGCTTTCGATGATGGTCACCCTTCTTAACCAAATCCTCTTTATGCCTCTCTGAACATATATCTTTTATCACCTTCATGAATTCTCATTCATCACTGCCTAAATATATCTTTAACATATTTATCAAGTATTTATATTTGTGTTCTAAATATAAGTGTGAACAGGATATGCTGTGCACTAGTGTGCAAATAGCTACAGTGTCATGAAATTAAAATACAGTCATCTGCTAAAAATGATGTAGTATTGAAGAGAATGATTTTTGCCTGGCTAGACATGTATCCTGAATAGGATAAGAAGACAAATATCAATGTCAACACAGAGCGTAGTATTGATGTATGTAGAGACCTGCAGTTATGGAAGTCCACAGTCTGATCCGATCAGAGGTCTGGGGACTTCGAGAATGTTGCCTGTGGGTTATAATATACAATAGTATGATGGTGGATTGTGATCAGACTGAAGAGTTTTCAAAGCTACATTGGCAAATTTAGACTTTTTCAGTAAAATACATGTAGGTTAAGATTTTTCAGCCAATTCAAACCATCTTATATGAGTTTCAAAAGACAAATGCCCACAGCGAGAGAACAGAATGGAATTAGGAGGACCATTTAGAAGCTCATCTTAGGGCTGGCCAGATAGCTCAGCAGACTAAAGTGCCAGCTGAAGCAGAGGACAGGGACAGGCCCTGCCCCCAGGGCATGCTGAGATGACAAATGAGACTGGGAGTGGTGCTGAATGCCTGTAATCCCAGCACTTGGAAGGCTGAAAACAGAAGGATCACTACAAGTCTGATTTTGTAGTGAGACCCTGTAGATCCTGTACCAAAAATACAGAAAAAAAAAAAAAAAAAGCTCATCTTAATGATCTCAAATCAAGAAAAATGATTAGGGCATGAACAAGGATAGCTTCACTAGGAATGCAGACTTGAAATCCTGTGTGTGTAAAATGGATAAAATAGAGTACTGCTTTGAGATAAACATTAAAGGTAACTCTGATGTTTCTGAAACAGTTTTTAAATAATATCATGCCTCTGTGAAAACATTCCAATAATTTCTTGCTACAAAGTTCCATGTGACATTTTTTTTTATCAATCAACACTGTTTTGGATATAAGTAAATTAAATTTGGGAGCCACACCAAGGAGTAGCGAGGGGTATTGGAAGGACACTGTGTTATCTCACAGAACTCAAGATAGATGCAAACAACCCCATGTCACAAAGGCCACAAATCAAAGTGGTGAGAGCTACCTTCACATAAAGAATTCAGGAGCATTTCTCTAAGTTTTGATATCAGAATAAATTAATTCCCCTAATCCCAGACTTCAGGATTCTGGGTTGAAATTTACACAAATGTGGGTTCTGATCAAGACAATTTGGGCAAAATGTTGTCCCAGCTTAATTCAACTGACTGTTGAGCAAGGTCAGGCTGTACATCGCTGACCACTAGAGCCAGCTGCAGGTGAGATAAGGTCAGCATCTAAGAGAAGGGGGCACCTTGTGAGCTGGACAGATCTTCCCTACCGTGTCAGACTCAAGAATCTACTGAAACCTGCCTCTTCTCCAGGAGCTTCTAGCACAATCATAGAAACATGTAGATTTCATGGGCTCCCTGCAAGTATATGCACAAAGTTAAAGTAAGCACCCTTTCCCAAAACAACAAAGGTCACACTTCTTAGCCTGTCTTTGGAGGGCCTTGGTGACGCAGTTTCCTGAAGTCTCTCAGCAAGCTTGTATCCTGTTCTTCTTTCCTCAGACACTCACAGCTACACAACAAATTACTTTCCCAACTCTGAAGCCTTACTCATGTCACTCCCCCTCTTTATAAGGAATGTCTAAATCCTCTTATTGACATCCCGCTCAGCCTTAACGGCCGAACTGAAAACCTATTTCTTTTATGAAATCTTCCATGGCTCATCCATCAACACAGGGTGATATTCTCCTCTTCTTGTCATCTGTAACACTTCATACCTATTTTTCTCATGACATTTATTACTTTCTCCTGTACATTAGGGTTCCTGTAGAGTTTATGTCTGCTCTTAGATTCTAACACGCCTGGAAACAGGATTCAAGGCCCTGGGTGTCATTTAGCTTTCTGCCTGCACCTCAGGGTTCTCTGTAAGTGTGGTGCTCCGAGGACCTGCCTGTCAAGTGAATGAGAGGCCGTGCACTGGGAGAGACAGGGCTCTGCCTAATTTGATCCTGCTTGCATTTTTTACCGGCCTTCTTTTTCAGGGAAATGAGTTGTTTTCTCATTCTCCTTTTTATTATACCCATGTTCTACATTCCCTTTTAGAAAACACATCTTCTTTTCTTCAACCTTTTTTTCCCCCTGGAGATACATCTCTCTCCATTCAGTTTATTGTTATGTAATAAATTATTATTCATTGGAATGGCTTACTTGTTTGCATTTATTCTAAAGCCTGGCTGCTTATGTTGGTTTCATTTATTCAGAGAGGGACAATTCTGACCAATTTGAGAAGCATCCCCCTGTACTGAATTTCATTGTCATGAGACACTATGAACCCGCAGAGGAGAAAATAGTGTCTGATGCTTTTATTTCAGACAGTGACATTTCACTCATTTCCCACTCTACTCCAGTATTTTTTACCATTTCTTTAAAAACTATAGCCTTAGTAATTATCACGAAAGTATTTACATTCAATTTAGCTAATAAAAGAGGCCCTTCTCTTTGTTTGAATTACAAAACCACACTTACAAAATGGCCCGATGACAGAAATCCTTTCTCTGTCTGGACTGCTTTCTAGGTGGTTGGGGCTTGGTCCACTGGGCGGGATGCTTCGCCTTGCACGGAAGAACAGCGTCCTCTGCTGGTGAGAGGCCCCTGAGACGTCAGCCTTGAGTGGCGAGTCAAGCAAGCTTTGGAAAATATTTGGCTGGCTGGCTGCTCCAGGTTGGGAATCAATTCAAGATTTCAAATGTTCATCATCCATGAGATAACTGAAACTTGTTAACTTCATACCATAGAAAATCACCAACGATTTTCTCTCTCTCCTTCCTTTCTTTCCTCCCTTTCTCTTTTCCTTCTTTTTTTTTCTCCCTCAAGAGCTTTCCTAATTGATGAAATTAATGTCACTACTATCATCAGATATTTCTTTAGAAATCAGCCATGAAGATGTTTTTGTGGTCTCTATATGGCTGCTTAATAGTGAGGTGTTTGGTATTTACTAACCCTTGGCTGGGGTCCACAACCAGCTATCATTAAATGAAATTTCCATCTGTAGCGAATACGTGTGAAATGAATGTATCTTATGTTCATCATAAAATACGCAGCTTGACATTTTCTTCTTTCTCATAAAGATCCTGTCAGCTGACTCACCGCACCTTCTCCTGCCTCAGATGGCTGAAAGAGCACTAACCCATGCAGGTTACTGAGTTCGCCATGTTGTTCATGTAGCCTTGCAAAGCAGTGTATCTCCGGGATGGTGGGCAGGGAGGTTATGGAGTAGAGTTAAACACAAATTGTCAGTGGGCAAGTGTATTGACTTTTGTAAGATTTATGAATTACAAAACCTCCTTCATCCATCTCTATAATTATCAAGCATACATAGCTCATTGTTGTCGTGACTGACAAGAGTGACCTTCTGCTATATTTAGGAGAAAGAAAACAGGACAACATTCCAGAGCCTTTTCAGTAGGATGCCCCGGCCCCCAAAGCTCCATGTGTAGTTATTTTTATCTGATTTTGATGGATTGGCTGTTTCCTTCGTTAGCTTGTTTCAGGGACTGTGGTCCAGGGTACTACTTTTCTCATTTGAGACAAAAGTGGTTCCCAATATATCAACACATTTTCTAAATTTTCAGATTAATTCAAATTTAAGGCATTTTGAATTGTATGAAAGGAGAGAAGGTTAGCACTCCCCTTGACAAGGATGGAAGAGGCCTCGGGCCTGACAACACGCATATGGTTGAGGCATTGCCACCTACTTCGAGGCATCTAATCACTGTTTTTAATAGCATCGATAGTAAATAAGCAACAGCAGAAAGTTATAGAGGAACTCAGAGCAGAATTATTTTCTGAAATAAAAAAAGAATTCTCTGAACTCATAGCATCTGAAGTAAGGAATCAACTACAGAAACGTAGAGAGGAAATGCAATCTGAAAAATATTGCAGTAAAAGAATTAATAACTGCTTCTAAAGAAGACATTGATAAAAAAACAAAGGAGATTCGAAAAATGATGGATTCCTTGAAGGAGCAATAGAGGAAAGAAATAGATCACATGAAGCAAAGTCAAAGAGATATAGATATTAAAATCTCAACCACAAGCTTGCAAAACCGTTTAAGTGAAAGTGAAGACAGAGTTTCAAATTTAAGGCATTTTGTTTTAAGAATAATAGACTATTTTTCCCAAAAACAGATCTGAATCAAACCTGGATTTAATAAAATTTTTCTTTGCTCTGATCATGGAGAAGGCTAATACTTAAGAACTACTATCCCTCTGCATTCTCTTGCCCTACCATTGTACTATATCCATCTCAGTTCTATATTCTAACTTATTTATGATAGAGCAATTGTCCCTAAATCATCCTGGAGCTTATGATTGTTACAGGGGTTGCTTTAATCATAGTTAGTTGTAACTGTAATTATCATCACAAATATGGTAGCTACTCGACTAACTTTAATAACCAACTCTATCATTTATATAAGTATTATTATTATTATTATTATTATTAACTTTGCGTCCTCTTACAAGTTGTGCAATATCAATAGCTGACAAAGAAATGGAAATATTAATCTGACACAGACTAAAGAAACTCTCTTCCCTGTATTAAAGGATTAAGTATAAAAAGTTCACTTACAAGTTTATAGCTTAAAACTCAATGCATTCTTCTTGATACTAATAGTTTTAAAAATAATCCTGGGTGCCTAGGATAGCCTCTGTCTCAAAAGCTACTTAAATTATAATACATTGGTCAGACAAGAATTGGGAGTCCAAGGCCACAGCAAGCTATGTAGTGCAGGATGGTAACAAAGATACCTTGTTTTCCTTTGGGAAGCAGGGCCACCATAGGTAAAATTTAGTGAGGGTGAAATTTTACCTCACTTCCAATCTTTTGCACCCCCATGTTACTATTCTCACCCAAATCCATTATGGTGAAATCCACTTAAAGTAGTAGCAAGATTATAAAACTTGAGGGTTTCATTTTCAGTCATGATCACTGAACCCAGGCTATGAATGTAAGTCTTGGGAATAGGCTTGGTTTAGACCTACAGGCCTGGAGCTGTTCTTCTCCTGGAACTGGTCTCTTCTTCACCTGGCCAGGCTGACAGGAGCTCAGGATGCCCGCCATTTTGGAGTGTCACGCAAGAATTCTGGGAGTTGGCAAGGTTTGGTGCTTCTTTTTATTCTTAGCCCTTGATGTGCCTTCAGCAGTCCCATTTCCTAAGCCTGTCTTATGGATGTGCGCCACTGGCCACTCTCAGCACTATAGTTTAGGGAAAGCTTTCTCCCTCCTTAGAACTCCTTTCATTCTTCCTTCCATGGTCCCCTTATTACCCTCTATTTTACACTCATGCTGATCTTGATTTTTTTTCTCCAAACACATTTATTAGACTCCATTTTATCTCCACTACTGTTCTATGTGGCAATATTCCCCTGCTTACAAACCTTTAAAACTTCTTTTGTCTCTATAGTACGTGTAAAGTAGCTCAACGGGGCCAGTCTACAATGTGAGTACGTTTCAGAACATCATGTACATCACAGTAAATATGTGTAAGTTCTACTTGTCAATTTAAATAAATTAATTAATTTAAATAGTGAGCCTTTGATGTGTTGAATATAAAATCTTATTGGCTATTTATGTGGTAGCGTGACATAGTGGGTGAAAGGGTAATAGTTGAGAGAAGATACACATATGTGGGAATCTCCAAATAGATGTATATCTATCTGGCACTTTGAACATGATAGATATGTGAGATCTCCTGAGAAAGAATGGAAAGAGATAACAATCTGAGGACTAAACTCTTCGGTCACTTGAATACTGGAAAGATAAGGAAAAGTTGACGTAGGAGACAAGGTCAGTGGGGTAAAGAAGATGGAAGGAGATCCGAAGAACAGCACGCAGTGAAGAAAGCGTTTAAGAATGGGGGTGGAGGGCCAGGAAACACAAGGTCTGGAGTTTGATTCCTGGTACCCAAAAAAGGGGGTGGGGAATGCTGGGGAGATATCTCAGCAGCATAAGCACGTGCCTGGCAAGCACATGGTCCTGAGTTCTATCCTTAGTATTAAAAAAAATGGGGTGGTGGTACCCCTCTATTGGCAGTGTTCTTGTGAAGGAAGGTGGAGACTAAGAATTTGTTTTTGGGTGGACGATCCTACACTTGTTTTCAGGTGGATGAACTGATCCAGTAGACCCAGGGAGCTCATGACATGTGTGAAAAGACAAGTGGACAAGTCTCTAGTGAGCGGTGTCCTTCAATAGGTAGGCAGAGGGACAGCTGAAAGTAGGAGCACTACTGGGAGGGTCAGTAGCAGGGCAGGGCCCTGACGCTGGCGTCTTGGTAGGCGTGGTGGGAGGGATGGTGCTGATCAGAGTCTCTCTCATTTTTGTCTTTCCTGCTGTGTGAAAGAAGAAACAAGTTAGGTTGAGAGAGAGAGAGAGAAAAGCAATAGAGGTTCAAGGTGAGAGCAGAGACTAGGGAGACTGTGATTTTCAACAAGAAGGATTCACCTCCTTGTGTTTTTCTCCTGTTTGCTATGAAGTTTGTTTTTCCCAGTTGAACTCCCCTCACCCAAATGCCAGGAAAGACTTCTTCCAGAGAGGCTTTGGAAACTGCTGGCTGCGGTCATCTGTTGGAAACAAGCTCAGGCACTGGGGGCCACTCTTCAAAGCTGTTTAGAAAGCTTTGGATAAGGAGACTACTCTCCCTTTTTAAAGTTTACCCAAAACTTCTTCCATCTTTCTGTATTTTCAGTTTAACATTCAGCACTCTTGTCATCAGAGTCACATTTTTCAAAAATATGTTTCTGTTGATATCAGATGAGAATTGAGTTGCAAAATACATCTGTTTAAAGGACTAACATGCTTCCCCAAACCTCTTTGTTGTGAGATTTACCAGCAGATGGGAAATTCTAGATTCTGGATGTTCACATTATTTCCACGACTGCAGAAAAATAGCTGCATTTGGGGCAAGCACAATGAACATGTTTATGTAAAACATGACATTGTAAGCAGATAGGCAAATAAAAATGAAAAACAAAGTTATGTTGCTTATGGATTACAGGAACGGAAACTGGAAAATGATTGCTAGTTAACTAGAGCATCCCTATAAAATTCTCTTTCTGCTACTCACTTCCATCATGACTTTAGGAAGCAGGCTCATCAGCGGAAGGAATATTTGATACTGTCCTACCTCTTTAAGATGAGTTGGAGGGAAGTGTTGCTTATATAGAAGCATTGGAAAACTGCTCACTAATGCACGTCAGGAATTTCTAGAGGAACAGAAATGTGGCTTGGACTGGGACAGTTAGAGAAAGCTTCCCAGAGGAGGCAGGCTTTGCACATTGGCGATCTCTTAATTACCTGTCTACTTCCGGCTTTCCATTCCTACTGCATTAGACTTAACTTCCAGTTAAGGTGCTATGCATTTAAATCATGTCCCTTCAGGGATTCTTATTTAGACTCCTTTCTAGAACCTGATAAGTGGCTGGACAGGGTGGATGTCCTGGTCAGCACAGGAAGGCTAAGCTTGGGCATCCTCAGGTGGTGAACAGAGGCTGTATGGTATACTTTCCTTTGCCTTTTAACACACCTACTTCCTCTTATGGATTTATGTGTATTAAACCTTTTCTTCCTTCAGAGAAAAATGTCTTTCCAGGTTGATTTCTAGGAGATACTTGCACAAAATATCCACCCTGCAAGGCTCCTGGGCCATTCCTTCGGGGGAAGACCGAAGGGTGGCAAGAGGGAGTGTGCAGGGTGAGATCGGGTCGAATCTGTTCTGAATTGTGTCCCCGAAGGAGGTGAGTTTTTCACATAGTGGGTTTCATGTCCTGCTTCCACGGAGGAAGAGCCTGATGAACAGAAGCTCCACTTGGTGTTGACTCCAGGCCTTTGGGAATAAAGGACAGAGACAAGGGCTTTATGTCATTTAGCAAATATTCACCAGTCACCTACCATGTGGCAGGCATTCACTGATAGGGCGGGGAAGCAACACAGGCCAAGGCTTGTCCCCAAGGAGCATACACTCAGGAGACTGACAAGAAAGAGGTAGGTAGAGAGATGTATGATGTGTGATGTACTGATGATTGCCATAAGGAAAAGAGAAGATGCCTCAGGTGCTCAGAGAAACCCTCTCTGGTGATATGAAATGTTAGCAGGGACTGAATGAAGCTAGGCATGAGGAGCCTGTAGCCCTGAGAGAGGCAAAGCAAGTGACTTAATGAAGACTGGGCAAGTAGCGACTGTCCTGTCCACCAACAGGAGGACAGGAGGGTGCTCAGAGGGGCTCTATCTCCTGGTGTGGCCTGGAGCAGAGTGGGATATGGGGTTCACAGCCTCCAGAACTAAGGACTCCCCTGCCTCCCAGCAGGCAGATGAGGGCTTGATGTAGGACTCCATGTCTTACAGGGTTCTGGGGGTTGTTTTCAAAAAACTATTGTGTCATTTTCAGTTCCTCCTGCTCATGACCTTGTACAAGATCCTTCAGGGCACTGAGAACAAATCTCAGCCGTCGGGAGGGCCCCAGTCTTGAGAGTCCTGATTCGACTGCCTCTGCACCTCATTTGTCTCCTGTGAAGCCACAGGGGTCACGTTCCTGCCATCTGGACTGAGTCTTACAGTAAGCCTACTGCCGATAACCCTAACATCACTGCCACAGAAAGACCTTCCGGGGCCTAAAGTAGTTGCCCTCTCCAACATTGTCCTGTTTGTTTCTTTCCTAACTCTTAAGGTTAAGGAGGTCCTCAATTAACTGAATTCTTTGTTTATTACATTTCAGTTCTGTAAGAGCGAGGACTGGTCTTATCCCTTGTGCTATCCTGAGGGTTTGTCAAGGTGCCAGATGTATAGGAGGAATCATACATTAACTATAAATATCCATGTATGAAATAATATACAAGTTTGCCTGGCTCTGCATAATGTTTGGAAGTCAAGTCTGATAGGTTAACTGGCAGCAGTCTCCTTAAAGAATTCTACTTAGCTTGGCTTTTGTCTCTGTGGATGCCCATGTCAAGCCCTGAGGTACAATCTGTGAGCCCCCCCTTTTTTTTGCTCCAAATGAGAGAATAATCTGATTTGGATTATTTTTATTTTAATGTCTCACCCTAGTGTATCTGAATGAGTTAATACAGAGCCAGTATGAAAGCGTGTGGAGAAAAGTTACCTGCATTTTGAAACTGTGAGGCTCCGATTTTGTTTAAACGGTGCATTGTTCAGGCATTCATCAGATGACAATACGAGAAATGATTCTCCTGCCTTTGCCATCAGGTGGTCTGATTCACTGAGATGCGGAGGGAGTGGGGGAAGGGCATCCCTGTGGGAGAGCATTGGAGGATGAATGCACTGGTTTCTTTGAAATCAAGCAAAAAAATGAAATCTCATTTTGTGTTTATTCAGTCAGTGGGGAAGAACACAGCCGCAATAATAATCCATTAGAGACCGACATTTGACTTGAACAGTTTCTCTGTGAGCTGGGACTTTGCAGAGGGTCTGCCCTGGGGGAGCCCCTTGCCTTGGAGCCTTCTCCTTCTGGAACGGGGTCATCTGTCCCACAGAGAATCAAAGTCAAGGTCCTCAGAGGTGAAAAAGAAGGTAAGCCAGGAGAGAAGGTGGCTCAGCTGCTGCTAGAGGAGGTGCACACACTGAAGTCTGCCTTTCAGTCATCCTGTGAAAGAACACACACCGCTGTGGTCTGAACTGGCTTGTTTTAAAATAACAAGATGCATGTAGAATAACTTACAAAGATAAACAGAGCCCCTGTTTCCGTGTAGACAAGCAGATGTGCAGGAAACACAGACACTCACAGCCCTGCCACTCACCCCTGCATACAGAAAGACAAGGAAGTCATTCTGTCTGTTCTAGGGAAAGCAATGCCACCAAACACCCCAAACAGTCACACAGCTACACTATGCGGCTGATCTCATGCCTTGAGGGGAAAGTACTTGGCTTCGCATTAGTTTTACTGGGTAACTGGATAATCCTGAACTGAAAATTTCCTCACTGTCAGGGCTTGACTCCGGCTAATGCAAGGACCTTCTTCATTCACCTATATCTGTATGTTGCTGCACCATCTAATATGATAGCCACCCACATACGGTTGTGTAGAACTTCGAATAATTAGAATGTAACACAAAAATTCATTTTTTTGTGCTCAAACATTACACCCATTGCAAATACTCAAGAGGCACAAATGTCAACAGGTCACTGGGCTGAAGAACATTGGTAAGGGACATGTCTATCCTTACCCAAAATTCTCTTGGAATACCATGCTCTGGAGACCAGATGCATATATTGGAATGCAGCACGGTACAAGAGATGTTCTCTACATTTTAGACCAAGGGAACTGTTTCTTGAACAAAATTATATCTGGAAACTTAGTACATACCAATGTTAATTGTAGATGTAGAGTTGTTCTTGCTAAGCTTGAAATGCAAGCTTCTAGATGCCTGCTCATTCACCACCTAGCTCTCCCCAACTCTTCTCACCATAGCATAGTTAACAAGTCACCAAACAGCTATTAGCTATCATTCTTAGAGTGAACATAGCTGAGATTAAAGTTTCACTTTTCCTCTTACTAGTTTTGTGAGTTTGTTGGGGAATCTCTGAGTGTTGATTTCTTCTATGTAATATACATCAACAATTTCATAAGGTTAGGAGGGCCGGTTTAACTTCCTCATCTGTCAGAGGAGGGACTGAAGGAAGGCAGAGCTGTATTCTCAACAGCCAGTCACCCAGTGAGCAGGGACCAGAGCGGGGACCAAAGCCAGTCCACTCTCAGTACGGTTTCTTTCCACTGTTCCATAATTTCCTGTTCAAATTGAAACACTTCAACCCAAACCACTTTTAAAAGCCAGCTGTCTAGATGTCACTCATATTTTTTTAATATTTCTTGGATCAATGAAAAGTACAGAAACTTGTAAACATGTTGAACTGAAAGTTGCCACTCCGAGTTTCGCATTGTTTGAAGGACTCAAACCATCTGTCACATTTCTGGGTTATACTCCATGCTCTTCTCTCTAGAGTGGCTGGAAAATAAAAACAAAAACGAAACAAAAACTTCCTGACTTCTTATACTTACTGGTACATTGTGGGTGACTAGTAAAAATCTCCTTTTCATTTATTTTCTGGTTACAGTGATAGTTTTGAGGCTTTAAAACTAAAAGATTCCTCCCATATAGGCATGTTCAAAATTTTGATAGTAGTTACTAGAGTGGTACTTGTCCTGGTAGCAATGACTATTCCTCTCCTCCTGTTGCTTTGAGTGTCTGAACTCTACTACATCTACAGGGTCTATCATTGTCGTATAATTAATTGTATTAGTGTTGTCTGTCCAGGATTTTAGAAACATGGATGTTTAATGCTTAAAACCATTCTGTGAAAAAAGTAACATTACTCTCATTCTATGAAAGAGGCAAGTGAAGCTTTGGAAAGTTGGTGCGACCAAGCCAGCAAACTGTTACTTGGAATTTGATCTTAAATGCCTGACTCTCCAAGCCTCTCCCTCTTGCATCTCTCTCCATTTCTCTGTGTTCCCCTCACAATATGGCCACAGCTCCACCGTCCCTACCTGTGCTCAATATACACTCAGAAGAGCCCTTCAAAGAGCTGTGCAGGAAGTACAGATGCTTGCCCAAACATGGCTTGTTTCCTTGGTGCACATCAACTCTGCCTTGTCTTGAATGCTTGAAAGTTACCGTAGTGTCATTTCAAAGGCAACTGGAGGAGCATCCTGGGGATAAGAGCTGCTTGCTGCCTGTTGCTGAATGCATATTAAATTCTATTCATGGATTTCCTAGCAACCAGAGCCCAATGACGCACACAGGCAGTGAGCTTGCGTTATACTCATGTAGAGAAATTAAATCACTTGGACTGTATTATTAATATTTTTAGAAAGCCTCACTAGATTAGCTGCTTGAAATGCGTTGTTATCTGAGTTACCATTGGCAGCTGATCCCCGTCATATCCGAAGTCAAGAGGACTCTGTAATTTTCACAAATGCTTCTTTTGTGAGAGATTGCTCACATTTTAATATTTTTGACAATTAAAGCTTAGGTTGGAAAGAAGGAAATTAAAAAGAGAAAGTTTGCTTTAGAAGTCTGTGAACTTTGCAAAGCTCTCAACCTTGAGACAGAACTACTGTAAATGAGCAGCCAGCATCCTGGAAGGAGACAAACGGGCTGGACAAGCAGGCCTTTGCATCAAAGGGAAAGCAGCTACGAGACTGAGCAACATCATTTATATGGAAGCAGTGGCTCATACAACCTTCATAATTAATGTAAAATACTTACAGGTAACAATGAATGAGATTCAGAAAGACAAACAGGGTTTTCACAAACACTTAAGACATATACTCTCATTAGATACATGAAACTTAAAAAATCAAACAGAATATCCCATCAAGTCTCTATAAAATTATTAAAATTTTTCTGCTGCAGCTACTTGTTTGTCATAGGCAGGCATATGTATTCTCCATATTTTAACTATCTTCAAAATCAATTGAAAGCATCTTATGATAAAACCCTTAGGAAAAGATTTAAAATGAAAGAAAATGACTTCTGCTAGAAAATATAAAGTCCTCTGGCAAGCAAGATAATCAGGAAATCATTTAGATTTTCCAGTATTTTAATCTGATATGATAAGCATTTTTGATTTCTCAAGTGGATCCAGAAAAAGTCTCTATAATGTTGCTGTGTAACTCACGTTGAATACCTAATGCCCCCAATTTTTGATAGATATTTTACAAAAGTAGGTTTAAAAAAATTGCTTTGAATATAGATCACGGATAAAACCTCAGGCCAAGTGTTGTAGCAGAACCAACTAAGGCATAGCTCTAGGTTCTTTAGGACAGCCTCTAGTTTAGCCGTCGTGAGCTCTCGGGCCAGTCAGATACATGTATCAATGTTATGTGCCAGCTGCAGTTGCTGTCCCTCAAACTTCTAGAGATCAAGATGAATTGGGAGTACAAGGTGCCTTCTGTCTAATTTTCCTACTGCATTTAGCAGCACAATGTGCTTGAAAGAAGGGCAATAGGTGGTAACACGTGCCCCGCGGGCTCCCCACGGGCTCCCCTCTGGTCCAGTGGGCTATCAGAGTACCTACTCTGTTTTTGGATAGAGATTGCCATTGTACATGTTGCTTTTTCAAGTGAATCACTTTCTGCAAAAGAAAACATTTGGAAACTGCTTCTTTATAGTCTGATGTCAGTAGCTCATTTGTTTTTGTTGAAGAGTTTGGAAGGAAAGCTTGCTTGTTTGGAAAAATGAACAGCTCTTAGATTTTCAAACATGATAGCACTCTCCAAAGTTACTGATTGTGCAGGGATTTCATTTCAGTGTTAGTTTAACATTTCCTATTAACAGCCACCTGTTGCCAGATGGAAAAGCAATGACAGTGTCCAATGAAGTGTGTCCTCACCGGTGCCACACACGGATCACAGGCTGCTTTGGGAAAACAGACCTCTGAGTGTTTGCAGCAAAAACTAATTATATTGCAATGAATGTGCCAGTTTTTCTCCAAGTGACTAAATGTCAATAACCCAGAAATAATTTGCCTTCTTGTGGATTTTGATGCCGGTGCAAATTCATACACACATATGCACAAGTATGCTTTTGTCAGGCTGAAACAAATTATCAAAGATGTCAACAGTCTTTGGCAATGTACCAATTCGAAGGAACTTCAAAAATCTCAGTGAAAGATTGATCTCTGTAGAATGCAATTTTGGATTTGAGCCATCAGGAAGGTTGCTACAGATGTTCTTTGCAGCTTTCCTCTAATGGCCTCTATGGGAATGACTGATGGATGAAAATCTAAGAGATGGAGTGTAGGTGGTCGTGCTGAGGGCAACAGATACTTGACCTGCATTTGCCAACCACCACTGGCAGAAGAAATCAGGGGACAGCACACAAACCCCAGGTTTCTTGACTCCTAAAATTTGCCTGATGTTTTGAAAGGTTTTTCTAGGATTCAAAAATTCTTTAGAAGGTACTCAGAATTTCAGAGAATCTAAGATCATATAAGACTCCTTATTTTCTCTCTCTGGTAATATATAACACCATTCATTTGAAAACATTGGTTGCTTCATAATCTCTTTTCTACTCTTTGTTTGTTTTCTACTTTGTTTTGTTTACATATTAAAATTATTCACC
>NW_004524626.1:3694769-3704447 GCF_000260255.1 Octodon degus
AAAAGGAAGAAAGCAAGAAAGAAAAAGGGATGGATTCACCCTCATCAGAAATTATTCACTTGTCTTAGCTTGTGAATTTCTGGAAATGAATATTCTTAAAAATTACAAAGCAAAGCATGTAAGTGGGAAAAATCTAAAACAAATTGCTATGCTTTTATGTCAGTAATTCCTATCACTCTATTAAAAAATCATAATTAGATTATTCCTATGTTGTTTCTTTTCTATTTTCATCTTATTTCATATATCTCCATGAATCATTAAGGCTCACAGTGTATGATTTAAAAATCTATATAATGTGTGTTCATATTAACAAAACTTATTTGCTTAGATTTCATAAAGTTTACTAAAAGTGAAGTTTAAATGGTAATATTTATAAGGGCATAGAACTATGTATTTCATAGTAAACGTTAGGTAAACTTTTGTTAAATACAATACCTTGTTGATAATTTTTGTTGTTTAATATATTTGTATGATTAATTGGACTTCACTGACACTCTTTAAACAGTAATTTTAAAATAAATATCCTGAGCTGTTTCTTAGGATGTGAGTCCTCAAAACAAATAAAAGGCTCTGGTTATTTAATACTTTCTGCTTTGCATTGTTTTCTAGTTGATAGTAAATATGTATATTTACTTACTCTTTCCTATTTTCATCGACTCAGATTTTGTAAGTTTTACTTGCTCTTTTTCAGTTGTGCTTCAGGAATTTGATGTAAATGAAGGACATGAAAATTCTGCATCAGAGTCATTTGGGAACATTGCTAGAAATGTCAGAATCCTGTCTTTTTTATAGATCTACTAAAGAATGTCTACATAGAACGAGCTTTCAGGGTAATTCTTAAGCATTCTAAAGATTCAGAAGCACTGCCTTATAATTATCTTAATTTGTTTCCCTTTAACTGAAAGCAAAGATTAGCATGGGGAAAAGTTGGGACTGTAGGCACCTGGCAGCTTTTCACTGTAGTAAACAAACTCTTCTAATCCTCGATTCCTTTACCTGCATCCCTCTGTATGTGTCTGATCTAGGATGGCATGAGGTATTATCTATATAAGCTATTTAGTTGATTGTGGTTTTATATTGAGAGATTTTAAGAGAGCCAGATAATACAGAAGCTCAGATTGTAATACTTAAGGGTATATTTTGTATCACACTGGCATCTGACTTTGCTGTTCCACGTACCTTATTTCTTTTCTTTCTTTTTATGATACTAGGGATTGAACTCAGAACCTTGCACTTGCCAGGCAAGCAGTTATTCCACTGAACTATCTCCCTGGCCCTACAATCCTGTTTCTATAGAAGGTAATTTTGGAGAGGGGTACTAAGGAACAGTGGGAGAGGGGAGGCAGAGGAAGGTAAGGAAAAGTAAAAAGAATTAAGATGCTTGTGTACATGTGTAACTCTTCGCGATGGATGTAATTACAATGCACTATAAACATATACTGTTGAAAATTAAAATAAAAAGAAGGAAAAATCAAAAGAAGATGTGATCGTGAGAACACCAGAAATGATGGTCTATACCTTGGCAGACGGGACAATTTCCAGAAAAAGAAATAGAGACAAAATACTCTAGTTTATTTATTTTTTTCCATAATTTTATTGAGAAACAACTAGCAATGAGACAGTTTCAAACCAAATTGGTAGGATAGTTTCAATTATTAACACATTGCATACATTCTTCCTAGTGGTTAATTGCTGTACAAGATGCAGACATGATTATCTTATTTACAAACACTATTAGAACAAATCCCTCTATTCATCAAGAGAATGTAAATGTATATCTACCCTAACCACTTTGAATACACAGATACAAAATGGACATTCATCTGTATCCCCTTTTTTTTGGTTAAGTTCCATTATTTGAATATTATAGTTGTGTTAACTTCTAGCTTCTAAGTAAGACACAAAATCTGAATAATTTGGGGGTCGTCATCTACATAGCAAGATACTTGTCTCAACCCTTGAGTCTGCTCCTCAGAGCATTTTAGGTGCTTTCTGTTCCCCACCCCACAGGTCTTCATGCTTTTTATCCTTTGAGATTATCAGTCTTACTAATGAGTGGAGCATATATATGCGTGTGTGTATTGCGTGTGTGTATCTGGGTTCATTCTGGAGATATGTGTAGTTTGTAGCCTAATAAGTTTTTTTTTAACCTCATTAAATGTTATTCACACACTATTTTAGTAGGTTTAATGTGTCATTGTATTTCTGCACATCAACACTAACTTGTTCAGGAGAGTTAAATATGTACAGTCAATTGAAATTCAGTGGGAGAATATTTTTGAGACTTAAGCTTCTCTTTTTCTGAACCCTGGCCTCAACCCTGCCTAGGAAGGACTGGGAACTAATCCGATATGAATTTGGGAAATATAATTCAGTCCATCACAATGTGAACATGCAGTCCCTGGTATGAAAATTAACCGTATGATCACATATTTATTACTCTTTTTCAAGCCTGAGGGAGCCTCACTGTCTTCTATATGTAGACCTCACACTTTTATGTATCTAAGTTTTTACTGTGATATCTCTGAGAGGTATGAATGCAAAATTCATTTACTTGCTTCTAATGTGAATGGTGTAGAGGAACTGACAACAACAATAAAAAGTTAAAAATCATGTCCTTCTTGTATGAGGAAGAAATGAGAAATTTCTTTCCAAAGTCTTTGAATCAAAGTCTTTGAATAAAGATTTTTCATAAAAAGATAAATATCAAAGTCATGCCTGGATTTCTGAGGTGGGAGGATGAAGTTGGCTGATCATGGTCTCCCAGGCAACCAGGAAGAGTCTTCTGAAGGAGGCCCATGGACGTGATCACCTCTACAACCATCCTGCCCTTGCTGTTTGGCTGCCTGGGCATCTTTGGCCTCTCCCGGCTACTGCAGTGGATTCGCATGAAGGCTTACCTGAGGAACGCCGTGGTGGTGGTCACAGGTGCCACCTCAGGCCTGGGGAGAGAATGCGCCAAAGCCTTCTATGCTGCTGGTGCAAAGCTGGTGTTGTATAGCCGGAATATAGAGGCCCTTGAGGAACTTGCCCAAGAGCTCATGGCCTCTCGTTTCCCACAGAAGCAGACACACAAGCTCTGTACAGTGACCTTCGACCTCACAGACTCTGAGACCATTATGGCTACAGGAGCAGAGATCCTTCAGTACTTTGGCTATGTGGACATCCTCATCAATAATGCTGGCATAAAGTTACCATGGGGCCATCATGGACACTGCAGTAGATGTGGACAAGAAGGTTATGGAGACAAACTACTTTGGTCCTGTAGCTTGAACAAAAGCACTCCTGCCATCCATGATCAAGAGGAAGCAAGGACACATTGTCACCATTAGCAGCATCCAGGGCAAAATTCATGTTCCTTTCCGCTCAGCCTATGCAGCCTCCAAGCATACAACCCAGGCATTCTTTGACTGTCTGCGTGTTGAAGTAAAACAGGATGAAATTGAGGTGACACTCATCAGCCCTGGCTACATCCGCACCAACCTTTCTGTAAATGCTGTCACAGGTGATGGGTCCGAATATGGAGCTATGGACAGGAACACAGCTCAGGGCTGGAGTCCTGCAGAGGTGGCCCAAGATGTTCTTGCTGCTGTGGGGAAGAAGAAGAAAGATGTAGTCCTAGCCGGCTGGGTACCTTCCTCGGCCATTTATCTTGGCAGTTTGGTTCCCGGGCTCTTCTTCAGCATCATGGCTGCCAGGGCCAGGAAGGAGCAGAAATCCGAGAACTCCTAATGTGGCTCAGAGCTGGGGCTGAGAAGCAACACTTTCTTGGGCTTGGTTGCTGCACAAGGAGAACTGCATTTGATACTTGAGTGGAGGTTTGTCTCACAGATGGATACAGTGACAAAACACTTCCCTGGTGTAGAAGCAGGCAACAAGCTTCTTCCCATGGTGAGGAGTAAATGCATAAGAAATATGGGGCAGGGCTTAAACATTAAAAACACAAATGAAATGAATGGAACAGTAGGTCATAGCCTTCAAGGATTAAGGAACCATGTGTCCTTTGAATTCCAGCCCCACCAATTCCTAGAAATAGCCTTAGTCTTGGAATCAGAAGATGCTGTTACATCAGCTGACCCAGTTATGCTCATATTTGATGTATCCAAGATAACCTTCATGGTTGTTTTGTTAGACAACCTCCAATGCTTGAGAGTGGAGGGTATAGCTTCAGGAACTCATTATTCATATTATTTCCAGGACCCTGTGATGGCTCATGCAGCATAGAAGCCAGGCTAGTAGGTGGTGGCTTAGTTAGCATATCCCAAGAGATCTCAAGTCTAGCCTCAATAGGAATTACTCATGTTTCTGAGGACTCTCAGCACCCCTTCAAGCAAAAGATGAAATTATGAAAAGAGACAGCAGCCAAAGGGAGAGCCCCCTGCATGGCTTCTGGTGCACTAGAGCATGAAGCCCTGGGAGAGGAGTCTAATAAAACATCTGTGGTAGCTGGATGTGGTGTCGCATGCCTGTAATCCTAGCACTTGGGAGGCTGAGATAAGAGGATTGCTGTAAGTTTGAGGTCAGCCTGGGCTACAAAGCCAGAATGAGACCCTGTCTCAAAGAGTAAATTAAAAACAAAACAAAACAAAAAAAGTCATCCCTGAAAGTTTCTAGTGTTAAAACAGTACTGGTCTAATTTGGGGATAAGTTTACAGTTAGACTTAAGATTTTATCACAATAAGTGGAATGATAAAAATAATTAGAATAAGAGACTGGTGAATTAAGAGTGTTAGCAGAGAACAAATTATTGGAGATAATATCATTGTGCTCTGATGGAAAACACAGTATTCTATTTTCTAGGCAGAATAGAATTTTGGATAAAAAAAAATGACACATTTAAAAAGTATAGGGTTAAGCGCCAGCCAAATAGCTCAACGGATTAAAGTGCTTGAAAGCAGATGCAGGGGGCAGGGGTTCGATCTGTAAGCCTGCCATGTCGGACCCGCCCCAGGGGCGCACTGAGATGGCGATTGAGACTGGGCGTGGTGGCGCGTGTCTGTAATCCCAGCTCCTGGGAGGTTGTAAACAGGCAGATCACTACGAGTCTAATCTAGTAGTGAGACCCTGAACACCCTGTAGACCCTTCCCTAAAATACAAAAAGGAAAAAGTAGAGGGATGATATAATAGAATAGAATATGACACACAATATGACATGAATACAATATAACAAATCCCCGATTTCTCTGAATCCTGTTATGTAAGATCAGCCTGCCTTCCTCCCTCCTTCTCTCCCCTCTGCCTTCCTCCGTACTTCTTTCCCTACTTCCCTCGCTCCCTTCCTTCTTCTAAACATTCATTAAAGGTTTGTTTTGTGCCCACTAAGGATTCTAGCGCTGAGGGAGCAATTCTCAAAGCTAAAAGAAAATAATTGTTTTCATAAGATAAATTTAAATAAGATTTTGTATGAGAAAGAGTTGTACAAGTGCTCAACATTTTAAATATATTAAAGTGCTTCTCCCTTTGGATTTAACTCCCGATTTCAAGATTAATGAGCCAGGGGAGTTTTGTTCATGGGTTTATTAAAGGAAATGAGATTAGTGAGAAGTTAAAAACTGAGTTCATTAAATTATTTTGTATACTTTCTCCTTTGCATTTTCGGAATAATTGAACAAAGTAACACTAATAGTAATTATATACTGTGAATTTTAGAAAAAATACCTGACTCAAGCTTAGTGTTTACTATGAAAGGCACTGTTAAAAAAAAAAAAAAAAAAAATCCACCGAGGGGCAGACGATTATACGATATGCAGATTGACTGCAGGGTGATCAAACGATGTACATTTTGTTCCACATCCACATCCGCTGCATGGGCACTCCCTCAGTGCATCTTGCAGTCCTTGGAACGCTGGACACTGGGCCTTGGGACCTGGGCACGGTGCTCTTGGGGTATGAAGATGCGGTTGCCGGAAACTCAAATCTTTTACGACTCTGCCCCCCTCCGGTTCTTTCTGTAGCTCTCTGATTTAGTGTACTTCATTAAAAAAGGGAGAACGTGATGGAAAACCTGAAAGCAAGCACACCTTTCGTTTCCACTGGGAAGCCTCTTGGGAAATGGAGAGAAAGAATGCCTCTTTGCTTATTAATATGCATTTTCCTTAAATGTCTCCAAAATGAATTCTTCGTCTGAAACACTAAAGCCCATTACATCAATCTATCATAAAAAAAGTTCTAAAACATGTCTCTTCTCCTCCAGAAACACAAAGGAACCGTATCCCAAATGTATACTATAAAAGGCTTTCTCACAGTAGAATTGCTTCGAATTAAGAGCTACATAAATTGACTTTCAAATTAAATGGGTCTTCTAGTAATTGCTCAGAATGGCATTCCAGGTCTTAGGGTGTCAGTGCTGCTGCATGTTTACAAGGTCTGAACTTGTCCTTGACACTTGACCATTGTTTTCTTTTACAGGATTCAAGTCTTCAAAAAATTGTTTTGTAATCCATGTCCATTTCGTTCAGGTTCTGACAGTTTGGGGGAATGGATACCTCTAAAGTTGTTGTTTTGCCCAAAAGGCTTGACTAGCATTAGGGTTTGATTCTTCAATATTCCCAAAAGGTCCATATATTAAAGGGCTGCTCCCCTGTTGGTGGTAATGCTGGGAAGGGGCGGAGCTTAGGAGGTGGGGGACCCAGTGAAAGAAAGTTAGGCTGCAGGAGACAGTAGAGGATATGAGGACACTGGTCCCTTCTCCTCTTTCATTTTTGCTTTCAACACAAGGCTAGGGGTTTGGCTCAGTGATAGAATGCTTGTCTAGCAAACTGGAAGCCCTGGGTTCGGTCCTCAGCACCAAAAAACAAATAAATCTCCCCTCATTTTTGCTTCCTACCTGTCTTGGGGAGAGCATCTCCGCTCTAGTACATGCTTATGTTTCATGGCAGTGCTTTGCCTCACTCACTGGAGACCCAAGAGGCACAGCCAGATGACCTTGTCCTGAAACCTGAAATCATGAGCCAAATCAATCTTACCTCTTTTAAGTTGTTTCTCCAGAGCATTTTGTCACAGAGATGGAAAACTCTGTGATACAGAGTGGGCATTCAAAATTGTAAGTCTGGCTTATTGACTGAGATGAATTGGGACTGGTTTTGGAACTTGGTTGAGAGAAGAGAGACTCAAATAAATTCATTTCAGTGCAAACTGAATGCCTGCAACAGTAAGCCTTCTTGTTTGCTTCTTAGCTTTTTACCTCAAGGTTCCAATTAAAGAAAACAGTTGTGTAGAATTCCACTTCAAGTATACACTGTCATTACTGATAGAAGTTCAAGAGAATGAATGAGTGATTTTCTCTAAGCAATTGCTTCATTTTTATCTCTAGATTCTGAGTATTTTATAATTGATATTTCTCTATGCATTTTATCTAATAGATGGTAGGCCAAACCTTTAGCAAGTTACTTGTTCTAAATTTATGAGACTATATAGTAAATACTTTCTGCATTAATATCACTCCTAACTGTATACGTTTTTCCTTTATCCAATCCACCCTGTTAATAATAAATATGTTTTATCATGTTTCATTGTATATTTAAAAATTGTTCTTAAGTATTTTTCTTAAAACAAACTAGGGTACAAATGTATGATAATTAATAACCGTAATATTAGCAGAATCAATGAAAGCATAGAAAATGACAAATATGAAGATAAAGACTCAGGTGCCATTAACTAATCTTAAAATTCATTCTAATTATAGCTTAGAACAAAGTTCTACAGTGATTTGTTCTGTAAATTCTAAAGTTACACGGAAGTCCTGGATACACAAAGCTGGGATAAGAAAGGGGAATTTTCTATGTCCTTAAAAGTTTCCATATATTTATTCGCTTCTCTAATTTCATCCTCTGAGAAGTGTATATTCATCTCAGATGCCCATTTCTGGATTGGATCTTTAAATTTGGGGGCCCTAATGTTTTTTAGTTCTTTACAAATTCTACAGAGCAGACCTTGGAGTGTTTATTAGTCAAGATTTTTTTTTCCAAATTTGTGGGTTGTCTTTTCACTTTGTTAGTAATTTCTTTAGATGTGCAAAAACTTCTCAATAATAGGAGGTCCCAGTTGTTAATTCTTTCAAGTGATACCCATGTGCTTTGATTTTTGTTTATGAACTCTTTGCCTACCCCTATGTCTTCAAGAGTTCCTCCTACTTTCTCTTCCAGGAGATTTAGTGTCTCTGCTTTAATGTTTAGATCTTTAATCCATTTTGACTTTAGTTTAGTGCATGGTGATAGACCTGGGTCAAGTTTTAATTTTTGGCATATAAAGAGCCAGTTTTTCCAGTATCATTTGTTAGAGAGGCTATCTTTCTTCCGTTAAGCATGTTTGGCCCCTTTGTCAAAAATAAGGTAGCTGAATGTGTTCATAGAGGCTTCTGCGTCTTCTAATCCATTCCATTGATGCTCAAGTCTATTTTGCTGCTAGTACCACGCTGATTTTATCACAGTAGCTTTGTAGTATAATTTCAAGTCAGGGCACGAATTTAAAGAAGTGAATAAATATATGAAAAAATGCTCCACATCACTAGCCATCCATGAAATGCAAATTAAAACAACACTGAGATACCATCTTACTCCAAAAAGAATGGCCATCATAAAGAAATCACCCAAAAACAAATGTTGGAGAGGCTGTGGGGTAAAAAGAACCCTTTTCCACTGCTGGTGGGAATGTAGAATGGTGCAAACATTATGCAAATCAATGTGGAGATGCCTTAAAAAACTAGGAGTGGAAATCCTCTTCAAACCAGCTATCCCCCTACCAGGAATTTTCCCAGAGGAACAGAGATCATCATATCATAGTGATATATGTGTACCTATGTTTATAGCAGCACAATTTGTGATAGCCAAATCTTAGAAACAACCAAGATGCCCATCACCTGAGGAATGGATGAAAAAGATGTGGTATTTTTATACATTGGAGTACTACTCAGCTATAAAGAATGATAAACTCAAAGCCTTTATATTGAAGTGGATGCCACTTGAAGATATAGTCATAAGTGAAATAAACCAGACACACATGTGTAAATATCATATAGTCTCCTTAGTATAAGAACTCAAAGGAGGAAATAAAAATAGAAAGGCATAACACAATTAAAAGGAAAGTGAGAACTTGAGGATTAGTTAATGAAGAGATGGCAAGGAAAAAAGCTAGAAAACATGACAGGGGCAAAGTCATACATTTATATGCACAAGATGGGAAAGGCAATGGTCCTGAGAATCTTCAGCATGTTTTTGAAAATAACAGTTAATTGGTAGGTCTCTCACCCTGACTATATATGCTGATACCTGTGATTGAGGCAACTGCACTGAAGAAAGCAATGTGTAATGGTAGGGCCATGTTTGGAATGCCTGTCATTCTGGTCTTCTAATTACATACAGCTTGTCATGACATACCAATTATGGCCATACTCAATCTCAAGTAAAGGTTTATTAAAAAAAAGAGTAATAAATGAAAGCATGAGACAAAAGAAGTCACAGGACTGTCCTGCTACAAGGCTATATATTGTTAGATTTCTAAATTTCTGTGTAAAAATATGTAAATGCTTATCCTATTTTTTAAAATATTTTTTTATCTTTTTAATCTTTTTTCTTCATATTCTGGAGGGACTTATAGTTTAATATATCAATACTTGATGAAAAATACCTGTTCCATGTTATGCCTAAAATGTTTCATATTCAGACAGATAGTGAGGTTCA
>NW_004524626.1:3704547-3710181 GCF_000260255.1 Octodon degus
CTGTCCTGCTACAAGGCTATATATTGTTAGATTTCTAAATTTCTGTGTAAAAATATGTAAATGCTTATCCTATTTTTTAAAATATTTTTTTTATCTTTTTAATCTTTTTTCTTCATATTCTGGAGGGACTTATAGTTTAATATATCAATACTTAATGGAAAATACCTGATCCATGTTATGTCTAAGATGTTTGATATTCAGGTTAAACTCAACTTCCTATGTTACAGGGTAATAATATCATTAAGCTTCTCTTCTGGAAGGTTAACAACTTAAGTTTGCAGACCAAAAATTAAAGAAAAAGAAGGGCTGCAAAGACAGCTAACATTTTGGTCATAGCCTTTCAAGGTCAGTAAGGCCTCAGGACATAGGAAAACCTGTACTGTAACATCGTGTAACTCGATTGTGTCCCAAATTTTCTGATCAAGGAGATTATGGGGCCACAGAGGAAAGTGATCAGTGATGTAGAGTGTGCCTAAGGAGAGTCACATGGAGAGAAAGCATTCTCTCAGGATTTCACAGAGAGCACATTGGTCAAGCAATGGCCGTGACTCATCCACATGGCTGACACTGATGAAGGATCTACAAACTGAAGTACAAGGTTTCAGGTTAAATCCTGAGGGGATTTGACTGACTTATAAGATGCAAAAGTTACATTTCTTGTAATATAGGTCTTGCTCTTTCTTGGTCTTAAGCATCCAGTAGAAAAGTATGAAAATGAGGTATAAAAAGTAAAGCCACATCAATATGACGAGCTATAAAATGCTCAAGTCAACAACTTCAGATGTTGACAGTCTTATGGAAAACCCACTACTATTATGGACTATTGGACTATATTTGAACATATTGCTAATTCATGCACCTACAGTATTTAAATGACAATGGAATGCCCTTCTTTGACAAAACTAACCAGAAAATGGGGATACAAATGAGCGATCATTTTTGTATTTGTATACTCAAAATAGGATAGATATACAGCTCCATTCTCTTAATTCAATGAATAGAGAGGTTTGTTCTAATAGTACTTGAGACAAGATATCATGTGTGCATCTTGTGCAGTGAATAATCACTAAGACAACAATATATAATGTATTAATTGTTGAAAATGTACTAGTAATTGGTTGTGAAATTGTCTCATTACTATTTGTTTTTCAATAAAAATATTAAAAAAACCCTTCCATCCAAACAATTAGGTGCTCCATTCTCTTAGGACACACCTACTGGCTGCTTTGTTTCCTATACTGGTTACTTCTGTGTTGGAAGAATATAAGAGTCAGTCTAACACTGACAATTAATGTTTTGAACTAATACAACCACATTACCTGTGAAAGTACTAAACTATTTCCATGAGAAGTATTTGACAGAGATGTCTTTCTCTGATCCCCTTAACCTTACCAGTACATTTCTAAAATTCTGGCCATGGTCTTACATCAATTCAACAACTTAAGGGTTAATATTTTACTCAGTAGACAAGTTCCAGTATCCTGCTCCATTCTTTCATTTACAATTTTATTTTAAGGGCCAGCCATATAGCTCAGTGGATTAAAGTGCCTGCAAGCAGGAGCAGGAGCCAGGGGTTCAATCTCCACACCTGCTGTGACAGCTCTGGCCCTGGGGCACACTAAGATGGCAACTGAGTCTGGGTGTGGTGGTGTGCACCTGTAATTCCAGATCTTGGGAGGTTGTAAACAGGCGGATCACTATGAGTCCAATCTAGTAGTGAGACCCTGAACACTCTGTAGACCTTTCCCTAAAACACAAGAAAAAATATTATTTTAAAGAGAAAAAACAATAAAACAAAATTTGAAAGCAATAGGTGAGTAATAGTGGTTAATACATTGCATATTGTTACCTTTAGAATAGTTACTCAGAATACAAGATATTAGTATGAAAAATTGACCAATGAAATTATACTACAAAGCTATTTTGATGAAATCATCCTGGTATTGGCAAAAACAAACAAACAAATAAACAAACAAAAAACCAGACCCAAGGATCAATGGAACAGAATAGAAGGTGCAGACACAACTTGAAACACACTTAGCCACTTTATCTTTGACAAAGGGGACAAAAGTGTTCTGTGGAAGAAATACAGTTTCTGTAATAATTACTGCTGGGGGTTTGCTAGTTAGCTCAATTTTTTTAAAGTGCCTCCTGGGGAAACGCAGTCAGTCTCAGGGGACCGCGGTTTGATCCCCAGCTCCACAAGTCACACCACACCTGCTGTTAAGGCAGCCTGAAAGAGCCAAAGGGGGGGAAAAATCCTTGTAATAAATAGTGCTGGAAGGGCTGCAGAGATAGCTCGGTGGCATAAGCGCCTGCCTGGCAAGTGTAACGTCCCAAGTTTGACCCCCAGTACCACATGCCATGCAGGCCCTGGAACTAAGTCTGAACTGTGTAGTGAGACCCTGTGTCAATCAGTCAATCAATCAATCAATCAATCAATCAATCAATCAATCATTTGTGTTGGAGAGGCTTGCTTTCCATAGGCCAAAGACAAAAATTAGATCCATGTCTATCACTATATACTAGAGTAAAAATGAACCAAAAATTTAAATATTAAAACAGAAACACGAGAGAGTAGGGAGATGGCTCAGTGGAATAAGTGCTTGCCTGGTAAGCACAAGGGCCTGAGTTCAATCTCTGGGTCTGAAAAAAAAAAAGAGTCAAAACAGAAACACTAAATGTACTGGGAGAGAAAACGGATACAAGTTTTGAAGATGCAGGCATTGGCAGACACTGCATGAATAAAATCCACATCGCACAGGAAACACTACAGAAAATCAAGTTTGGGATCTCACCTTATTAAAAAGCCTTTGCACAGTGAAAGAAATCACCAACAGAGTGAAAAGACAACCCACATTGTGGAAAAAAATACAGCAAGCTGTCACCCAGACAAAGGATTTATAACTAAAACATATAAAAAATTGAAAAAAAAATCAGATCCTCCGAATTCAAAGATCCCATAAAAAGAAAAAACCAGAATGAGTATCTGCTTCTCAGATGAAGAAATATAAATGGTAAATAAATACATAAAAAAGTGTTCAGCATCATTGGTCATTCAAGAGACACTAATTAAAACCTGTTCCATTCTGATTGGCTAGAATCTTCACATTATGACATGCTGATTATTTGAATACGATTACTGAGCCATATACACAAATCAAGTTAAAATTTTGCAAAATCAACTGGTAAACGGGAACACACACACACACACACACACACACACACACACACACACAAATAAAGGATCCAAGCTCTCCCTACTACAGAAAAGGCAGAAGTTTGGAATGATTTGACATGATTTTTTTGGTTTTTTTGTTTTTGTGGAACCAGGGGTTGAACTCAGGCCCTTGCACTTGTAGGGAAGTGCTTATTCTACTGAGCCATCTCTCCGGCCCGATTTGACAGGATTTTTAATAAAACCTCAAGTAGTAATTACTCAAGCAGTAAGAATTTGAAAAACTATTTTATGGTGTGCTAGTCATTTTAGAAACTACAAAAAAATAAACGTAATTGGGAAAGTGACAGTACACCACAAGAAGGCATTTGCCTACATAAACAAGGAATAAATCTTAGAGCCTAGAGAGAGTCCATAGAATTCGAGCTGTGTCTTAAAGGATGAATGAGATTCCTAAAGATGGAGATAAAAAATTAATTCTTCTTTGCAAGATCAAAGCTAAAGGTGCTGTGCAGCAGCCAGGACAGCCGCTGAGTGGTCTTGCTGGTGTAGGCTTTAGGATGGAATCTTAGGGAAAACAATTGTCCTTCAGAAGATCAGTATTATTGAATTCATTCATTCATTCATTCATTCATTCATTCATTCATTCATTCATTCATTCATTCGTTCATTGTCTTTTTGAGACAGGGTTTCTCTGTGCAGTACAAACTGGCCTTGAACTCTCAGTAATTCTCCTTTCTCAGCCCCCCAAATGGTAGGATTACAGGCCAGTGCCACCATGCCTGACAGACCTATTTTAGGCTGGTTTTAAATTCATAGACTAATCACACCAGACTCCATTTTTGCATTAATGGAGAGAAAGTAACCAGCCACTTTTGTTCTTAATAAATTCATAGAGGTGTGCATTAAGTTCCTTTCACTTGCATTTAGCTACATATGATTTTGTTTACATAGGAAGACCCAGACTTCCTGACTGTAGGTCTCCAAAAACTAGAATAAGGCCTTCGCTGAACAAGCATAAGAAAAAGGCAAATCTGAGACCCATGTGGTGATATCTGCTTAAAATCTCACATCTGCAAGGGTCACCATATGCCATGATTGTAGTTCCCTTGTAAGCCATTTTCTACAGGACAAAAACAGGCTTGAGGCCTCGTAATGCACATTGTGAAACAAGCCGTTCAACTTATGATTTTATAACACTGACTCTTCTTGGGAAGGGTAGTGTCATATTTGCGCTCGTCAGTATTGACCAGGAGGATCATCTGGATAAAATATCACAGAACTTTATCCTGAGGCTCTGGGATTTGAGTTAAACTTTAGCTCTTTTTGTATTTTTTTTTTTGTGTTTTTTTCCCCCCACTTGGCTCTGACTGAGTGTGGAAATTGAAACCTCCCAAGAGGTTTTGAGGGAGCAGAACTGTTTCTCAAAATTAAAGTCCTAACACAGGAACCTATTCCCTACTGCTTTGCAGGAACTGAGGCTCCTTGGAGAAGGACTTGAAAGTGATTGGAAAAAGAAGCTGAGGAGAAGAAACACAACTATTTTTCTTCCTTTTTAAATTTTTCTTTCTTCCATGGTAATGACTTATATATAGTGCAGAAAGGTACTGCTAGGTGGGGATTTCTTATCGCTTGGAGATGCTCAAAATCTTGTAAGAGGAAAAGATAACTAAAATTTTGTAATGCAGCTTAAAAATTCAGATTAAAAAATGTAGCACATAGAATAGGCCCATTGATTTGGAGAGACATTTATTTAAGGATGGGAGGGGGAGTGAGGGCAGTGTACAGAAGCACCTGCTGATTGTATGGTGTGTTTTCGTTCTTGTTGTAGTTGTTGTTTTGTTATAAACTTGAGAGATTTCTTCTCCTTTGGCTAGCTTTGGGCATCCTCATTCACAGCAGTGCCACACTGAACAGGATGACTTCCGAACAGCTTTAGTAATCTGCCAGGATTGAAAACAAAAACAAAACCAACCGTTGTGTGCCTGGTTCCCAGAATCATTTATATTACATATAAGCTAGTTCATTTCCCTCATGTTGTTATTCAACTCTAATGGAGTAGCAAATGCCCACATTGGTGCCTTAGCCTTGTGCTATTCAATTTTTAAAAATGCTTCTCTGTCTTTTATATTGCCTTCGGAATAACTGACAGGAGTCCACCGCATTAGTCAGTTACTTCTTGCATCTTTTTTCCAGGCATTTTAGAGATCAATTTCTGAGTAATCAATTTGATTCTGCAGAGAGTCAGATTGACCTCTGGTTGCCTTGGAGCTATTAGATTAAGCCAAATGTACACTATCCCCCCACCACACTGCCTTTACCTTTTTATGTATTTCCAGATGTTGGTAGAAACATTGACTATTAGAGTTTTGAGACTCTTACATCGAATTTTCTCTGCAAGGTCCTGCCAAGGGATTCCCTGGCAGAAGGTTCTTTCTTATGGAAAACAGTGCCAT
>NW_004524626.1:3710986-3727374 GCF_000260255.1 Octodon degus
GTGAGGCTGAGCCAGGAGGGAGACAGGTTTGAGCCCAGACTGGCATCTTAGTGACTTAGCAAAAGCCTGTCTCAAAATAAAAAAAAAAAAAAAAAAGAAAGCAACCTCAGTAAATAAAAAGCCCATTGATGTTGGCATTCAGGTCCCATAACTGCAATAGACATGGCACTTTCTGGTGGGGTGCAGGTACCTGGGTGGAGGCTCTCTGTTAAATTGGACTCTGCACTTGACATTGTGGGTGGTTGCTGTTCCTACCCTAGGGGATAGGAATAAGTTTTAGTCTGTAGCCTGAGGCTATAGCCAACAGAAAGGGGAAATATCTTTTCCCTTGCTCTATTCTTTTGGTCTATCTCTAGCACCACATATGGACAGAACCTAAGCCAAGTCAACTGGTAGAGAAGTGGATTTGGCAGACTTCCAAGCCCAGCTTTTAAAAGTAAAGAAGGTGGATTTGGAAGGAAAAGAAGATGGCTTAGAAAATGCCTTTTAAACACTTCTTTTTAAAGCCTTTCATTAGAAACTCAAATGAAGGTGGCTCAATTTTAATTGTATTTTAAAAGAAGCATTAATTCCTAATATACTAATGTTTGCCTATTTATTTATGTGTGTCTGCATAGGAAATGTTGACCTAGTCATTGCTATTTATTTTACTTGTTCTTTTAAATGATTATCTTTAGTTTAACTTTCCAACAAGTCAAATTTTCTTCAGCTTGAAGATTATGAATTTTTTCTTTGGAGACCTCTTCCTGCCTCAAATGGATTCTATTAGCATCTAATTTTATGGAATATAGAATATTAGCGCACAACTTAGTGGCTAAAACTCAAGTGACCAAAAGCTACAAACTAACTGGATAGGGAAGTGAAGACTAAAGCAAAATTGATACCATAGACTTATTCAAAACTTTCCTTGTTGCAAATAAGATGAAAAAATAAATATTGGTGTTGAAATGAACTGGTGTTTTCTTCCTATTGGGGGAGGGAAGAAAAATGCCTTTCATTCAGTTAATAGTCTTTATTTTCTCCTTCATGGTCAAGGAAAGCTGTAACTATCAATATATGCATTGGTTATGCACAGGAAAGAAATATTAACGAGTCTTCAAACTTTTCTAGGGTCTTCCTGGGTAGAAGATCTTTGAAGATGAAGATAAAGAAAATATTCCTCACCTGAAAGTGCTATCCTGTTCGCTATAAATTAGAGGCCGGGCATATAGCTCAGTGGCACAGCACCTGCCTGGCAAAGGCAAGGTCCTGAGTTTGATTCTCAGTCCTTCCCACAAAAGTTGGCTATAAAATTAGAAGCACTGATCTGAGAATAAATGCAGCCCATTTCTAATTCTGGCTCGGCCACCAAAGTCTGTGGTAGTGTATAACTCTTTGAGTGTCAGATTTTGCTTATGTAAAACACAAGCGTGGAAAATGATCTACAAGCTTTTTTAGTTTTAGCATTCTAAGGAGAACAAATCCTTCTAGAATGTTCTTATTTTCTCTTAGAAGAACAAGCTTTGGGAATGAGAGGAGGGCAGGAACTGTAAAACCTGCTTATGGTTTTTATTTATTTATTTCAATGTTAGCCTTCTTTCTGTGTTTCAACGGACTCTATGGTTGGAAGTCTTTTTGACATTTTAGAGTCAGAGCTTGGTTCAAAGTACAATGCTTATAAACAATTACATATTTTTACACAGAAATTTAGAAATATAACCATATACAACATTGTAGCAGGATAGTCCTATGACATTTTTTTTCTTGTCTCTTGTTTTCATTCATATACAAAATAGGATACATATACAGCTACTTTCTCTTCAGTGAGAAGAAAGTTTTGAACTAATAGTGTTTACATATTAAGATATCATGTCTGCATTTTGTACTATGAATAACTACTACAAAGACAACAATATGCAATGTATTAATTATCATAACTGTCCTACTAACCTGTTTTGAAACTGTCTCATTGCTGTTTCTCAATAAAATTAATAAAAAATAAACAAAATACAATGCTGCCTTATAAACTGTGTGATCTTTGATGCTAATCAATCTTTGAACTATAAAAGGAAGAAAATCAAGCCTAGCTCAAATCTTCTTGAAGAAAACAGTGATTAATAAAGTAAGATCACTGTCAGAATCCTTCACATCTGTAATACTAGCAAAGTGGTTCATAGGAGTAGCTGACCTGTGGCTTCGCTTCCGCTTCTTGGTACACTCTCCTGCAGTGCCACGAAAGCTACTCTGGCCCAGTCATTCCCAGGATGGAATTTCCCCAACTCACACAGAATGCAGTCCAGTGGGGAAGTAGGTGCTGTGACATTCAGATTTCTGTGCGCATCTATGTGTGTGAGCATGGGTGTGTGCACTTGGGCACCTGTGGTAGAAACCAGCAAGGTGATTTTCTCTTCCTCTTGTCTTCTATCTCCTACTATGTAAGAGTTTGTTGGTAACTCTGGTCTTTCTCTGTTGTAGAACAGAAGATAAATCTAAGGATTTTTTTCTCAAGGAGCAAAATCTGTGGACTCTTTCTCATCAAGCCCACTACTCATGTAAAGATAGAGGATGGAAATCAGCAGTACTCTCTGCTGTAACCAGGGGTGAAGCTGCGAGAAAAATCTTGAGCGTGTAGAAGCCTGAGGTTGGTTCTAACCTTTCCACATCATACCTTTGAGCAGTATAAAATGATTTCATGATGTAATCATCTACTAATGTGACTTAATTGTGAGTTAGCTACTTCTTCTAAAATATATTATTGGTATTATTTAGAATGCTAGGAAACAAAGACCAAGAAAATTTACATGTTTGACTCCAAAGATCTAGTTTAGGTGATATGAAAAGTGTAAAAGCAAAACAAAACAGAACTGTGGTTTTATTTTTTGACTTCCAGCATCTTGTAACACTCTCTTTTAGCCCAGAAGGTATGGCTTGCAAGTTGTGTCTTTCTGGGAAACACACTCCTCATGCTGGCGTGGGCTTCATCTTGGGCCACAGGACCAGGATCCACACTCGTGGTGCTGATCAAAGCTCAGGCTCCTGATTTTCTGTGAGGTAAAAGGGTTCCTTTCCTCACTCCCATGTATTTGGAACCCCTCAGCAGCTCTGAAGGCAAGCTTCACAAGACTGGTCTTGCTAGATTGTTAGTTTCACAGCCGGATGAATAGAAAGGTAATTTATATGGGTCAGCCAGTTTTTAAATGCTGCTGTGTCTCTTGACAAGGGGGAATAAAAAGATTTAAAAGAGTTATTAATGTGGTCCAGATCAGCTATCTGTGGTCTCTTCGACACAGTCCCATACCTGTTCCATTTGGTAAATGCCCCATGTGACCTTCACATGTTGACTGTGGATTACAACCAGGAGGAGGAGCAAGTCACTGGGGGAGGATTTTTGTTTTCGTTTATTTTTAATTAATTACGAACTTCCTCTTTCATTTGGCTGGCATGCTCTGAAGATCCTGGAGGCACAGGAACCCTGCCAGCACGAGGAGCCACTGTGCCCAGCTGCCGGTGGCCTGAGCAACAGCCAGATGCTCCGCTGGTGCATCATGTACAAGGATGGTCTGAAAGAAGTCTGCGTGCTTGAGCCTCCCCTTCAGAAATATTGGCTCTTCTCTTTGCTTAATGGCACCATTCACAATGAGAAATCATCATTTTTCAAAATAGGTTTATGAACTTTCAGTGGGCGAAGGAAAGTACATGGGATCCTTGAAGGTAAAGAGTGGTTTTGTGGCACTCCAGGGATTTACTGATGTCCCCAGAACTAGCAGAGATAGGCAGGAAAGAGATGTTGAGCAGCTGAAAATCCAAACAAATCAGAACAAAGCAACATAAAACAAACAACAACAGCAACAGCAACAACATCCCCAACAGCAACACCCAACCAGGGGCTTTGGAATCAGTCACATGTTTTGAGTTCAGACTAACATGACCTGCATGCTGTTTCTGCTACAGGATTATTTTGTGGCTGTGGGAAAAATTGTTTATCAATTTTACTCAGTTACCTAGGTTCCCAACCTTCAACTTCTTCCTTGTAAAATCGTTATGAGGATTAAATACAGCATACATGAAAACCTTTGTACCTATATCATATAAATAATACAAATCTGTAAATAATAGGAGTGATTCTTGGGCATGGAGATACATATCGTATACTCCCAGCGTTCAGGAGGCTGAGCCAGGAGGATTGCTGTGAGTTCAAGGCCAGCCTGGGCTACACGGTGAGTTCAAGGCCAGCCTGAACTAAACTACATAGTGAGATTCTGTCTCAAAAAATTATTACTAGGATAATACAGAAGAAGAGAAGTATATATAAATCTTGAGCCCATGTATCTTAACTTTAAATGGAGAAGTATTTTGTTCCAATAAAATTATCAACTAAAATAACAAAACACCTTTCTATAGATACTCAAATTTATTGGATATTTGTGTCCCCACGTGGAAAAATAGACCTGTCTTTCCTAGTCCTTCCTGTCCCTATCTCTAATGACTGAAGAGAGATCTGGAATTAGGAGCACTGAGGGAGTAAGCCTAACTCCGCCTGGGTTGGAAAATATTGGTACCCGGGAAATGAGATGTAAATGTAGTTGAGAAAGAACCTGGAAACAGGCAAGAAAAGGAAGGTAAAACTGAGATTGGTGCCCAAAACCAAGACTCTTAGGTGTTTTCAGCTTAAGTGGAAAGGTGGTCTTCAAAAAATGCACTCCGGTAGCCTGTGGAGAAGGAAAGAAATACAGAAGCTGAGGAAAAATGAAAACTCTTTTACCTGGAAATCCCAAGCCTTTGCCATTGTTCTTGGGAGTTTGAAGCTTGGTTTTACAATTTCTGCTTTGTTTGGGGAGCCTCAGGTCTAGAAATTAATACACAGTTTGCCCAAATTAAGTGTAAAGGAGAGAATAAGAAGTAAATAAATAAATATAGACAAAAAGGAAACAATAATGACTATCAATGAAACCAAAGATTGGTTCTTTGAAAAGACAAAACAGGAAGATTGTGAATAAGATTAATGAAAAAGGAAGAGCAAGGCACAGATAAATCATATTAGAAATAAAAAAGCATAATGCAATTAGAGTGAATGCGTGTTTGTGTGTTTTGAGCTATATAGCTTACAACTATATAGCAATGAATTTGAAAGATTTAGTGAAAAGAATAAAATTCTAGAAAAATATTGTTTATGAAATGACTAAGTAAAATATTGAATAGTTTTGTGTCTGTTAAATGGATTTAATCAGTAGTGAAAGCTAAACATAAAATTCATCAGATGCATAGGATTTTATAAGCAAGTGCTACCCACTTAAGAAAGACTTGTTTCATTTAGATGCAAAAATTTCCAAAGAAGTTTTTTTAGAACTGTAGTACCATAGAGAAAAACTGCTGGTTTCATTTATGAAAATGATATAATAATATTAAAACAAATCTGAAAGAAATTAAAATATATTTTACAATTAAGTGACATTCATTTTAGAAATGCCAGGGTGACTGAACATTACACAAATTTGTTAATTTTACTTACCATATAAAGAGATTAAAGATGAAAAACAATTATCTCAACAGATTCAGAAAAATTATTGGATAAAATTCAGTACCCATTCTAGGTAAAAAAAATAAAGCAATCCACGAATTCATAGTCAATTCAAAACTGAAGGAAAGTTCCTTAGCCTGCCTTACATCATCAGTTAAGAGCTTACAGTAAATACATTTGGTGGAGATAACACCCCATTTAAATATTTTATTTTCTTATCCTAAGTATAGGATAAGAAAAAAGTGGAAATAATTAAATATAAAACCTATTAAGTGCAAAAGCATTGAGATGGAGAGACTTCTGGAAAGACAGTACAGAATCTACAGATACTTGTTGCTGCCATTTTATTAAATATGTCTAGGCAATTGCCTAGACATATTTAATAAAATGCCTAAAAGAGAAATAATTTATTTTAATTGTGGAAAAATTAGAAAGTATAAGAAAAATGTTAATTATTGCTGATATTATTGGAAAAATATAAAAAAATAATGAAGTATTAGTATCAATTGTAGGTTACCTAGATTCCTGGATGCAAGAACATATGAAAGCAGTAGAACATGTTAATACTACCATAAATTTAATAAATATACCTGAAGAAAATTTGGCCAAATATTTGCAATATCTTTGTGAGAAAAATTATAGAATTCTACTGAAAGACTTGAAGTACTCAATACATCGAGAGAAGACATGTGCAAGGATTGCAAGATTTTATATTTGAAGGATAGCTATGTTTTAGCTAATTTAAAAAGTAAATTTAAGGGCTGGCAAGATAGCTCAGTTGACTAAAGCACCTGCTTAGGCAAGCTTAGGCAAGTGCAGGGACCGTGGTTTCATCCCCAGCACCACGTGCTATGTCAACCCCACCCCCTGGGCAGGCTGAGCCTGCCTCAGAGTCCAGGCATAGTGGCACATGCCTATAATCCCATAGCTGGGGAGGCTGAAAACAAGAGGATCACTATGAGTCTGAGCTGCATAGTGAGACCCTGTGACAACCAAATACATTTTTTAAAAAGTAAATTTAATTTTATAAAAGTTTACAAGCTGACCCAAAGTGTCATACAAAGGCAAAAAGGGCTAAGAATGGCCCAAATAATTTTTTATAGAAGTAAACAAAATGAAGTATAGGATAAGAGAAAAGTGGAAATTATTAAGTATAAAACTTATTAAGTGCTAAAGTGTTACTGAGATGGAGAGATCACTGGAAAGACAATACTAGTCTAAAATGGACTGATTTCCAAGTGAAACTCTGTGTAAAGAAGTGTGGTCTTCTAAGACTGTAAGGAAAATCGGGACTGGTCAGTGAACAGTGTTACGACAATAGGCTCTCTACGCGGTCTTACAACAATAGAAAAACTCCTACATCACACCCTGTATACAAACGCATGCAAATAGATTGAACATAAAATGCTGCAAAGTAACCTTTAAAATGTTCCAGATTGAATCAAGTATAATAATTTGTGACTTCAGGTAAGAGAATTTTTGAAATGACAAATATAAATAAAAGCAATCATGATAAATTCAACTCCATGAAATGAAAAAGAAGTGCACAACAAAATATTTCATACAGCAAAAAAGCAAACCACACTGAGAAGAAATATTTTCCATTTGTATAATTGAAAGTGCAAGAGTATTTAGAATACATAAAAATTTTACATGTCAATGAGGAAAGAAAATAACTTATTTGCAAATAGGAAACATATGAAAAAGCATTTCATAGAAGAAGAAACTGAAAGATTTCATAAGTATGCAAAGAAATATTCAACTGTACTGATTGATACACAGAAAATATCGATTAAATTATTACGAGGTACTATTTTATCCCAAGATATAAGAAAGAGAGTAAGCCTGTTATCATTAAATTTGTAAAAAAAAATATAGGCAAATTTAGTCCAGACAATCTTACCAGAAAAATAAATTGATATGAGCACTTTGACTCATCCACTTGGCTGACACTGACAAAGGATCTACAAAGTGCAGTACAGGGTTTCGGGATAAGTCCTGAGGGGACTTGACTGACCGTGTCAGATAAAAAAGTTACATTTCTTGATATATAGGTCTTGCTTTATCTTGGTCTTAACCATCCAGCAGAAAAGTGTAGAAATGAGGTATGAAAAGTGAAGCCATGTTAATATGCTGAGCTGTGGAAGGCTCAAGCCATCAGATTCGGACATTGCTAGTCCTGCGGATAACCCACTACTATTGTGGAGTACTGGACTATATTGGACCATTTTGCTGAATTCATGCACCTACAATATTTGAATGGCAATGGAATACCCATCTCTGACAATACTAATGAAGGTCAATTTTGTATCTGTATATACAAGATAATTAGGATAGATACATAGCTACTTTCTCTTAATTCAATAAGAAGAAAGATCTGTACTAATAGTGTTTGGACAGGATATCATGTCTGCATCTTCTGTTATAAATGACTACTACAAAGACAACAATATGCAATGCATTAATTGTTGTAACTCTCCTATCAACCAGTTTTGAAGCTATCGCATTACAATTTTTTTCTCAATAAAATTAACAAAAAGAAAAAGAAAAAAGAAAACAATATGCCATCAATTAAAACACAAGAATTGCTAAGCGATGAAATTCTCTAATTATATTCCTTAGAACAACTCCTCTCTCCATGTACACAACGTGTCATACAGCAAGATTTTTTTTTTTTAAATTTAGGACAGGGTCTACAGAGTCTACAGGGTCTCACCGCATAGATTGGACTCGTAGTGATCCTCCTGTTTACAGCCTCCCAAGTGCTGGGATTACAGGTGCAAGCCAGCACTCCCAGTCTCATTCACCAGCTCAGTGTGCCCCAGGGGGCGGGGCCAGCACAGCATGCTAGAGATTGAACTCTTCGGCCCCTGCATCTGCCTAAACAGGCACTTCAATCAGCTGAGCTATTTGGCCTGCCCCTTGGCAAGATTTTTTATAGGAAGTTCTACACACAAAAGTGAAAAAGTAAAACAATTTAATTGTCTCAGTTCAGAAACTAGAGAGAGAAACTATTTACTTATTCCATGAACACTGCCCAGAACTTAAAATGAATTACTGCAATTGACATGTATCTATATGACTAAATCTCCAAAAACAGTATTTAAGGGAAATTGCATGTTGTGAAAAGACACATGCAACATCAGTATTTCTATAAAAAATTAAAACACTCAAAGCAATAGTATAATTATTTATGGACATAAGCATATTGGAAAAATAAAATAATTTAAAAGTCGAAGATGTATTCATACTTGACCCAAGTTCTTGTCATTCAAAGAGAGGGGCAGAAAGGTGTGTTCCCAGCAGACCTTTAGCTATGCCTGTACAATCTATTTCTTAAAAAGATTTAATCAACAAAAGTATCTATTAAGCAAATGTGCAAGAATAATGTGATTTAACATGGTGGATATGTGATGGTTATACTTTTATTTTCCTATTCATTTTAATTTTTTTTTTTTTTTTTTTTTGCGGAACCGGGGATTGAACTCAGGCCCTTGCGCTGGCCAGGGAAGCACTTATTCCACTAAGCCATCTTCCTGGCCCTCATTTTAAATATTTTCTAACTAAAACCAAAATTTAAAAAGAATGAAATGTCTTTTACATTTCAGATGCAGATTAGAGTGCCTCTCTTCTTCTGAAAGCTGCGGTATGCCTCTCAACTATTTTGCAACTTTGAGAATTATTTGTACATAGAGAACAGAGTTGTTACTGCCAGCATTTTGTGGCAATTTAATAGCAGTTTGTGGATTTTGTCATCCAACTGATAAGAGTTTTCATTTCCTCAATTTGGAATGCATATATTTTAATATTATTTATGCTTTTCAAAAGTGAACATGATCTTTGAAGATGATTATACATGTTCATCATACATTTTATTCCCCCCTATTCAGCTGGAAATTACAGTCCCCAAAAATTAGTAGTGCAGATCATTTTTCTGGAAAGTTCATGAATTGTAAATCTATGAGGTAAAGGAGTAAGTGTCAGATCTAGAGCAGGGGTCTGGGCTTTCCTCTCTGTTTATCTTGTGACTGTGTTTGGAGCTTTTCTGTGGTGGAGCTTCTTTACCTTTCAAAGGAAAGTGTTGACTTCTCTCTAAGTCCTTTCCAAAGCTCAGGCTTTGTAATTTTCTGAAGTGCACGAGTGAAGCCACTCACAAAATGAAGTGTGACAGGAATAGATGAATTGTAGAGGGGCCAACATGCTCCTCTGACTCTCAGAACCTTGCCTCTCTCTTGCCAGAGTGTCACTGTTCTGTAGTGACAGAGGCTGAAGTTTAAAAGTCTGTATTTTCTGAGCCAAAGACATCATTCTATTGACTAATGCCTTAAGAGAAGTAGATTTTTAAGTAAGCGGTTCAAATGATATTGCCAGAGAGATCCTAGGAAATAGGATAGGTGTGACCTAATGAAAAGGTGAGATAGGAAGGGTCTCAAATGTAGGAAACTCAGCCTTGGCACATGACACTCACCCTGTAGAATAGCTGATGTGCAATGCTGAGCTTGAAAATAAGGATCTTGAGTGGGGCGAGGGGAGAGCGTGGTGAGAGGACAGTGAAACAGGGAAGCGCTTATTCTACTGAGCCATCTCCCCGGCCCCAAGGACAGTGAAACAGAAGCGAAGACATTCCTTCCAAGAGTCCGTGAGGGCAGCTGTAGAATCATGTTTTAATGTTCAGCGAATGAAGAAACATGTTTTGGAAGTAAGAGTTTAATAGTTTTCTTTTTAATAGGATTAAAAAGGATGTGTGAAGTCTTTGAGTCTGTGATAGGTATGGTTATCCTTTGTTAGGATGAAGTTGAGGAAGAGTTGCTGGCCAAACCGCGGAAGGAAACTGTAGCAGATGTCAGCTTCATCAGCGCCACCATCTCGTCATAACTCATGCCCTTAGCCATGTGCTCTGCTGTTATCACAAAAGGGACGTTAGGGTTCAACTGAGAAGGTAGAAAGAAAATTGTTCCAAAATTTTAACAATAAGCAATCTACTCTTCTAGGAAATTCTGAATTGGTATATAAATTTTCAAGTATTCTATAGGAAAGATTTAAATGTAGTTTCCTTGAGTCTTAATTGCTAATTATTTTAACTAAGGGCTCTAAATTAAACATGCTTTATTTTGAAGGCCTTAAAGAGTTTAAAGCAATTGCTGTCACTGGAAATGTGTTTAGCATCTATTCTCAGAAGCGGAATCTAATGAGCCACATAAGGCTGGTGACCTCAGAAAGACAGCTGGAAGCATTGTCCTTGATTGTATTAGAAACTTAGTGTTCACTTGAATTAAAACTACCTTCGACTGGTGGAAAGTTTTAGAACTTGAAGATCAGTGTATCTGACTCCATCATGTACAAAATATGAGTAAAATGCTTTAAAAGTTATTTTTTTGATAGGCTGAGCTGTCAACAACTAATGAACTCAATAGAAATTAATGTTGGATTATTTGGGAGTTGAAATAAAACTCAAATATGTTTTTCCACCTGATCACTTTCTAAGGATAAAATCTTTAATAAGATATGCCTCTTTGTTAATCCCAGGAAAGAAGAAATTCTGAATATATCTATAAATCTCTACAACAGTAAATATAATGCTTGTTATTAGTCACTCTGCCAAGTATAAGCACTTTGATACCCCTGATATATAGCTCAATTAAATGTTATCAGAATGTAGATGGCTAACTTCTCCTGTAATTTTTAAAATGCCCTGCCAAAATTTAATTTTTTCATATTCAGGTATCCCAAGGAATTTTAGAATATAAAGTTTGGGTTATTAAAATACAAAATAGACCAAAATTTGTTTATTCTTCTTCTCTGAGTTGTAGCAAGTCCCACATCTGTGGGTCAGAGGTACTAGATACCTATGACTCTAAGAAGAACAAGCAGTTGCCAGGACTGAATCATTTCCTGCAGAAAATGCAAGCCTCCCAGACTCCACCTTCACTGCCAATACACAGAAGAGAACTTCTGGCAGAGAAAAGGAATGAGTCTTTCTTTGTGGATTTTACTATTTCTGAAAATGCCTGTGCCCTACTTTGATTTTGCTTCCAAGTTGGCTGTTTGCTTAGCCAGTACCCCCCCCCCCACTATAGAAAAGAAAAAGGCAATTTAGGAGGAAGATGATGGAGTTTCCAGGTAAAAGTAGGGCTGGGATTGAGGCACACACCTTAGTTGTCCCCAGTCTAACATTTCTTAGTTCAAAGAACTGTCTGGAAAACACAGGTAAGAGGGAGGCTGCAGGGCTGCACTCTTGATAGACCTGGTACCACAGGAGGGAGGGGCCCTGGCTCATGGATGGTCTGGTGGGTATTAGCCAGAGGTCACAGAGTTCTCACTTGTTTCTCATAGTAAATGGACACCACCTGAGAAATGTGTCAGGGTACTCACTGATCTTTAGCAACGAGCATGTTGGAGCCACCACGCTGCCTCCTCAACTCCAGAGACAATGAGCAAGAATAGTAGTTTGGGCTTAGTCAGCACAGAAGTGGACCTTCCTGTCTGGGAGCCACTGTACTTCCCTCCTTTCTGACAGGATGCTGTCCTCTGGCCCTGGGCACTGCACTAGCACAACTCCATCTCTCCTGCCATATTCACAGATCTCAAGCAGCTTCCGTGTATGTAGCCTCGATGTTTCCTCGTCATTCTCCATCCAGCATCAGGAACGATCTTAAGGAGGGCAAACCTAGTTGTGTTATTTTCTCTTACTGCTAACCATTCTCAGTACCTTTTACTCTGCTGGGTGTGTTCTACTTGTAGATACTCTCCACCTCCCATTGGCTTTGGACCTGCCAATTCTCACTTGACCTCTACTTAGCAAATTAAATGTTGCTTTCCCACAATGCACCTGACCATTAACTTCTGTAACAATTGCTGCTCCCTCCAGGGTGGGAGTGAAAGCCTGCCTGTCTTATGCACTGCACAATTATGGCCCAGAGTACATACTTAATAGATATTTGCTGAAAGAATAAGAGTTAATTAAGTATCACTTAATCCTTGGGCAGTAAAAAGATCAAGTTAGTTACCTTAATCAGATCAAAACTGGGCCTTCTGCCCGTATCATATTAACATCTGACTCAGAGCAGATGCTAACATTATATCAAGGTATCATCTAGAGAATAGTGAGTGTAATCCATCATTATTTGTAGGAAACAAGCAAATGCAAAATCTAGTGCTTTTAGCAGAGTTTACCCTGATAGGTATGCATCATACATGTTCATGTAGTCTCCAACTGTTCCAGCTGAGTGTTATTATTTAATTCCAGGCTTTTCTTCATGTCCTAAATTCACAATCATCTCCTTGTTCTGATTGTTTTCTTTCTATGTGCCTAGAGGTGATCTAAGCAAAACTGTGAAGTGCTCAGATCTGTTCTGAAAGCTAACTTAGAAACTTTTGATATGAATTTTTCATCTCTCCTTAGTCTATCCTACCCTAATAACTTCATGCAAATTTGCTCTTAAATTCTTCAGAGGAACTCAACATTTTTATTGCATTAATTTTACTGGGCTGCTATGGCACAGTTCGACCATTGGTTTCACAACAGAAACTGGAGGGTAGAAATCCAAAATCATGATAATGGTGGAGTTCATTCCTTCTTAGAGCTGTGCACAAGAATCAAGACATGGTTCTCAGCTGATTCCTGGTGCTGCATTGACGACTTTGGCATCCCTTGGCTTAGAGGAACACTACACTGCCTACAGTTTTAACTGTACATGCTATTCTCCTATGTCCAAGCTCCCCTTACTTGTGTGGTCAGTAGTTCTGTTGATTTTGGCCTTTCTCTATTTTAATATGAACTCACCCCAACTTAAATAATGACATAAAAGATGACCCTACTTCCAAATTAGATCACTTTTTAAGATCTAAGACTTTAAAGGTTTGAATTTTTACAAAATAATTCATTACATAATAGTGACAACAGAAACTTGTACGTAAGTAAAATATAGAATCCATTGAGCAAGAACAAGGTAATGCTGAAAGATCGCAGTAATGTGGACAGCTTAACAGCTTTAAGAGTCTTTTCTAGGTACTTTAGCTGTAAAGAATGGACTGTTTCTTCTGTCTTTGAATATTCAAAGCAAGACTCAGAATATTGGGAGACAATGTTTGATTGGCTAAGCTTTGGTCACATGCCCACTCCCTGGCTGTAAAGGATTAGCCTGTGAGAGTGAGAGAAAATTTTGGACAAGGAACACACACAATTAGTTTCCAAATCAAGGTGGGAAGCTCTTGGATTTATTGTTCCACAATTCTGCACACATAGGAGGGTGAAGGTATTTCTTCAGAAGAATCTGAGATCTGGGAATATCAGAGATGGGAAATAAATGGTAGATTGCTAAAAAAGTTGAAAAACAAACCTCCACTGTTTTTTTTTCATAAAAGGAATTAAATTCAAGAGAAATAGCTTCTTTCTAGCATGAGCATCAAAGCACACCAAAACCCAGTACAGAGCTATTTCTAGGAAAACATAAATTGGGGCTTTGGGAGGCCCACTAATACATTGATTACTGAGCCTCTTTGTTTGGTGATGTATCGGATTAATAATATCCCTTAGTTATTGCAGGCTGATCAGGCCCTTAATCTCCCAAACGAGTGAACAGTGAAGGCTTAGATAGATGAGATAAATGGCATTTTAGGCTCCAGGGGGTTCACAAACACTCACAGCTTCTGAGCTTCTCTGGGTTCTCATCCAGAACTTCTCTAGGTAGCCCGTATTTATCTGGTTTTTAAATAAGGTAGGAAGATCTTGAAGAAAATGTAGGAATCTAGCAGGTCCTTGGGAAACTTATTTTCCCAAGTAGTACGTTATGTCAATCAGGAGAACTACCTTATCTTGAGGTTGACATTTTATTGTAGGAGTGTGGAGTCTGCAGCTGCAGTCTCCTTTTAGTTAATTAGGGTTGAAGCCAAATGTCCTCAGTTGTGGCCTTAATGTGTCCTTTGAAGCGTCCCAACTTCAGAGTTCAAGACAGACTTTAGCAGCAGGGACCAGTGACTCTCAGAGGTTCACTTACCATTTCATTGCTCATCTCCAGACAAGGGACTAATCCTTGGGTAAGCTCACATGTAAACATGGAGAGCTAATTGGTTGATATTAAATCCTGCTCAGAGCCATTTCATAGTGGTCTCTATCCATGGTTCTTTTTTTTTTTATAATAGATACTGCCTTCTTTATAGGTGCTCAGTATGTATAGGGTTTAGAATTTCTAAGAAGTATAAGGAGAGAGGAAGGTGCCAGGATTTTGTTTTTGATATGTGATGTTGGAGGGCTTAGCCCACAGCCTCAGGCATGCCGGGCAAGCACTTGACCACTGAATTACAGACATTTCCCCTCTTATAATTCTTTTCATATTTTGTTTTTCATACAAGTCCTTAGACCTACAGAAGTCTTCATGTTTCTGCACATAGGAAACAGAACTATAGTGAAAAGGACATTGAATGCCCTTATCCTGAAACACCCGAGATTTTTAACCAAGATTGTTAACTTGCCTGCCATGGCTTCCTGAGGCTGAAGGGTCTAGTGGATCTCAAAAGTAACAGTGTGTTCCAATGCAAAGAGCACCAGCTTCAGAATTGTTTGTACTTGTGGGAAGGATCCACGGCATAGACCAAGCAACCTACTTTGCACAGACTTCAGGATTCTCCAGTGAACTATTTCACTCTAATTTTCTCCACATTTCTACATAAGAATTTTCTAGAAAGAAATTCTCTGTCTTACCTTGTATGATATTAAATCATAAAACCTTCATTCTAGGAAGAGTCTTGCTCTCTACCAGGGAGCAAGGAATTTTACACAGAATGGCCAAGAGGAATGGACAGACTTTATCCATTCTCTTACCTTTGGCTCACATTTTGTTGCTCAGTCCTCTTTCTCCATCGCTAGCCATGCTTCATGAAGTCTAAGCCTCCATGTAGTTTTCCCTAAGCTTTTGGGCCTTTTGGAGGCCCTCTATATCACATAGAGGTTTGTTTGTTTGTTTGTTTAGCATCAATGAGAAGAAGTTTGATTAAATACTATGTGCATCATGCTTTTCTTTTGTTAAGTTTTTTGTTTGTTGTTGTTACAGAAATGTTGATCAAGAACCTTGTGGTGGCTAAGAAAGGATATCACACCTTCTTGCCTCTTCCTGTGGAGGTGAATGCCAAACACAGCTTGAGCAACTTTGGACTGGAATTCTATGATGACCAGTGAGGTCACATTTGCATTTGCAAACACATTTCACCGGCCAGTCATGTCCATCTTCAAACTGGCTCGACCTCATCCCTCCTGTTCTCCAAAAATCCACACAACAGTTTCTAGAATCTCTATGGAGATCTCTGCTGTGCTCAAAACAGTCTTCCCAGTATCTTTTTAATGGCCCACTTTGTTGATGGCAGTTTTTTTAATTTATGGAGAAAAGTAAAAAAAAAAATTCATAACAATATAGTAGAAGAATGACAATAGTTAGTACATTATATGTTATTATCTTTCAAGTAGTTACTCAGAGTAAAAGATATGAGCATAAAATATTATTCAAACCTTTTTTTAATGAACTATAATAAACTAGTAGTATAATTTGTGTTTTTTTCTTTTTTTCCTTTCCTTCCTTTTCCCTTTTGCCTTCCTACTTCCTTTTATCTTTTGAACAATTTCTTCCCATTTCATAATATATATTGTACATCTTGAACAGTATTTACTCTTTTATTTTCTCATATAGGAGGACAACATTACGTTGACACAGGTAAGTCTGATGTATTTCACTTATGAGTATAGTCTCAAGTTGCATGCAATTACCTCTACAACATTTAAGATCATCCTTCTTTATGGATGAGTAGTACTCCATTAAATAAAAGTACCACAGTTTTAAAAAATTTGTTCTCTCTCTCTCTCTCTCTCTCTCTCTCTCTCTCTCTCTCTCTCTCTCTCTCT
>NW_004524626.1:3727504-3733567 GCF_000260255.1 Octodon degus
GCTGCTATAAATATGGGTGCACATATATCACTATGATATGATGTTTTTAATTCTTCTAGGAAAATACCCATGAAGGAAATAGCTGGGTTGAATGGCACCTCCAATCCCAGTTTTGAAAAAAAAATCTCCATACTGATTTCTACAGTGGTTATCTCAGTCTGCATTTCCACCAACAGTGGAGAAGCGTTTCTTTTACTCCACAGCCCCGCCAACATTTATTATTGATTATTTGATGATAACCATTCTTTCTGGAGTGAAAAGGGATCTCAGTGTTACTTTAATTTACATCTCATGAATGATTAATGATGTTAGGCATTTTAAAAAATATATTTATGTGCCAATTGTATTTCTTTATGTGAGAAATGTATATTCATCTAAGATGCCCATTTTTCGATTGGGTCTTTGAGTTTGGGGATCCTAGTTTTTTTGTTCAATTTTTTATAGGTTCTACATGTTAATCCTTTGTCAGAGGGACAATGGCCTAAATGTTTTTCCTACTCTGTTGGTTGTCTTTTCACTCTCTTGGTAATTTCTTTGTATGTGCAAAAGATTTTTGATAAGATGAGAGGATGGCTACAAACCCTCATTAAATTAACATAGATAGTCTTTGCCTCAATCTGATAAAAGCATCTACGACAAGTCAACAGCCACTATCATACTGAGTGGGCAAAAACTGAAAGCTTACACTTTAAAACTGGGAACAAGACAAGGGTGTCCACTGTCAATGATCCTACTTGATATAGTTCTGGAAATGTTAGCCAGAGCAATTAGATAAGAGAGAAAAATAAAAAGAATAAGAATATGAAAGGAAGAAGTAAAGTTATCATTATTTGCATGACATGATACAGTATGTGGAAGACACCTACAACTCCACAAAAAGACTTCTAGAATTAGTAAACAAATTCAGTTGCATAGCTGGCTACAAAGTCAACACTCAAAAAAATCATAGCACTCCTGTACACAAACAACAAGCACACTGAGAGAAATCAAGGGAACCACAACTTTCACAATGTCATTCAAACACCTGACATACTTAGGAGTCAATCTAACTAAGATGTAAAACATCAATACAGCAAAAATTACAGTACTCTGAAAAAAGAGATAGAAAGATATTCCTTGCTTATGGATGAGAAGATTCAACATTGTGAAAATGACCATACTCCCAAAATTGTTATACAGATTCAATGCAGTCCTGATTAAAATGCCATTAGTATACCTCACAGATCTAGACAAAACATTCCTAAAATTCATCTAGAGCCAGAAAAACCTAGAACAGCAAAAGCAATCCTGGGCAACAGAAGAAAGGCAGGAGGCATCACAATCTCTAACTTGAAATTATTCTACACAGCAAGTGTGATAAAATCAGCATGGTGTTGGCAGAACAACAGACCTGAGGATCAATGGAACAGACTAGAAGATGCAGGCACAACCACAGACACACTCAGCTGCCTTATTTTTGACAAAGGGGCTAAATATGTTCACTAGAACAAAAGTAGCTTCTTTAATAAATGGTGCTGGAAAAACTGGTTTTCCACATACTGAAGACTAAAAGTAGATCTGTGTCTGTCACTACTCAGTAAATTAAAGTAAAAGTGGATCAAAGATCTAAATATTAAAAAATAAAAACTAAATCTATTGGAAGATAAAGTAGGTAGAAATCTTGAAGACAGGCATAGGCAGAGAGTTCATGAACAAATTCCAGACTGAACTGGAAATACTTGAAAGTATCAACAACTGCTATGTCATCTTATTAGAAAGCTTTTGCACACCAAAACATGTCACAAACAGAATGAAAAGGAAACTGGAAAAGCAGGAAAAAATTTTGGTCAAATGTTCCTCAAATAAAGGACTTATGTCTAGAAAATAAAAATAATTGATAAAACTCAGACCCTCCAAATTAAAAGACCTAATCCAAAACTGGGCATCTGAGATGGATAAAGAGTTCTCAGATGAAATACAAATGGTACATAAATATACAAAAAAAAAAAAAGTTCAACAGCATTTGTCATTTGAGAAATTCAAATTAAAATAACACTGAGATACTATCTCACCCCAGAAAGAATGGCTATCATCAAGAATTCAACTGAGGGGGCTGCGGAGATGGCTCAGTAGAATAAGCTCTTCCCTGGCAAATGCAAGGGCCTGCGCTCAATCCCCAGTTCTGGAAAAAAAAAAGAAAAGAAAAGAAAAGAAAAAAGAATTCAACTGATAACAAATTTTGGAGAGGCCATGAGGAGAAAGGAATCTTTTTCCATTGTTGGTGGGAATCTGGAGTGGTGCAACCACTGTGGAAATCACTGTGGAGATTCCTCAGAAAACTAAGATTAGAGGTCCCATTCAGCCCAGCTATTCACCTTCTGGGTATCTTTCCAGAAGAATTAAAAACATCATACCACAGTGATACATGTGCACCCATGTTTATAGCATTGCAATTTGTCATAGCTAAATCTTGGAGACAACCCAAAAGCTCATCCACTAGAGAATGGATAAAAAAGATGTGGTATTTTTTATACAATGGAGTGTTACTCAGCTATAAAGGAAAGACAAACTTGAGGTCTTTATAGGCAAATGGATAGAACTAGAGACCATACTCATAGCTGAAATAAAATAGATCTTCATGTATAAAGAAGACATTATATTGTCTCCCCAGTCTAAGAACCTGAAGAACAAATCAAATCCAAGTGGTAGAATAGGTGCTGTTAAAGGGAATGAAGAGCTCAAAGGGAGGGAACAACTGGGATGAGCAAAAGGAGAAAAGAAAGAAAGAAGGGAGGGGAAACATATATGTATATACACAGGGTGGCTTAGACAAGTGCATTGCTGATTTCTAATGGTCTATTGAAAGGAAAAATTAATGCTTATTTTTTATCAGTGTTACATGCTTATATCTTGTGATCTGAACAACCACACTGAAAACAACAATCTGCAATATAACTATTGTTGAACTTATATCCTATTGTTTTTGAAACTCTGTATCTTTTCTAATGTTTATGTTTATCATTTTTACTCTCTTTACAGTAAAAAAAAAAGATGTGTTGGTGGCACTTTTTGTCTACTTCTCATCCAGGACACCTCCCCCTCCACTTTTGCCCTTGCAGCCCTGCCCTTTCTGTATACATGATCAATGTACTTTTGAGGGCCTCTGGAGTTCTTCTGAGGCTGGACAAAAGTACCAACTATTCTACAGGAAATGTTAGATTGCAGAGGTGAAATACAGCATGTGAGTCACAGCTTCTTTCAATGCTGTGAGTCACAGCTTCTCTCACTAGCAAGCTGACCCCAGGGAATGAACACTTACGCTTATTTAAAAGATCACTGGAGCACCACCGTCACCTGTCGCTTCTCAAAATGTGACTTGTCTAATCACAAGATTAGAATGTTTTATCGGATTAGCCCAAGGATCAGTAAGTTCAAAAATTTACTTAGAAGATTAAATAATCTTTTATTGTGACTACTCTTATGTTTCTGCCCAAAATCCCCTAATAAAATTTCCACTGCAGCCAGTGAAAGTAGAAAGATTAAAGTTTTGAGAGTTTTGGAAATAGGTGCACATTGGAAATTCATTATATGCATGAATGCTCCAACTCTGTAAAGAAACGAGAGGGGTTACTTCATCGGCTCTTGACTTTGCCCAGAGTAGAAAAAATTCACTCTTCCCTTGTTGCTGTGCTTGCTAGGACTTGGTGGACTCCTTCTTCACATGCGGTCGCAGCCCTCCTAAATTAATTGACTTTTCCCCTATGTATTCTTCTGCCCACCTCTGAAGCTCCTCCTCCTCCCTTCTTTCATCCATCCCTTTCTTCTCTCCCTTCCTCCCTTCTTTGTCTAAGCCTTAGCCACTGTTTCTGATAGTCTCCTTTAGGGGGAGATAAATGTTCCTAAAAACACTTATGGTTTTCTCCAAATTCTAGTCATTTAAAAATTTTTATTTAAAAAATCTAACCCCTAGTTTCCCAAACCTTACTCATTCAGCTGGCACTTGTACAACTCTATCATACCCTATCTTAGTAGCCCTTGAAGTGTATTTTTCTTTGAATCAGTTCACTTTAACGTATAGCTTAGCTTTTATTCTAAGCAGTAATATCCTTGGAACTACAGCTTTGTCCTATACTGCATATTACATATTAAAATAATATATAATTATTAAAAGTATTTGCATACTAATTATAATCATCCTATATACTAACTGTAACTGTAATACCAGTAGCACCTTCATTTGGTCCACATTAGCTCCATCCTATATAGTCTTCCATGGTGATGAAAATGTTCTGCATCTGCACCATCAAATAGGGTAGCCACAGGTCACAGGTGCATGTTGAGCACTTGAAATGTAGCTCCTGAAACTGAGAAATGAAATTTTACATTTAACCTAATATGCCCATCAACTGAGAATGGATAAAGAAGATGTGGTACTTTTTACACAACAAAGTATTATTCAGCTATAAAATAGGATAAATTTGAGTCTTTTGTCAGTAAATAGATACAACTACAGACCATATTCTTAAGTGAAATAAATCAGACCCGCATGTACAAACATAATATTGTCTCTTCAGTGTGAGAAACTGAAAGTAAAAAAAGGAATCTGAAGGGTACAATAGACACTGGACAAAGGGAATGAGCTTATTCAAAAGGAGTTACTGAGTTCAGAAGGACAGGAGAGGGAGTGGGGGAAGGAGGTTTATCTATGTATACAAGCAGGATGGCTTGGACAACTGTACTGTGTATTTTTGCTGGTCTATGGAATGAAGCAGTTAATGCTCTGAAAAAATTAAATTGTGACAGTCACATATGGCTTTTGGTTACCGTATTTTAAGACAAGGTCCTATGCTCTGAGAGATGTGAACCAAATAATCTCTGAACATTTTTTTGCTCTAAATTTTTTTAAAAATGAAAGCTATAAGATAGGACTATCTGGGTAAATGGAAGATCAGAGTTGTTGGAGTAAAATTTTTGAACAGTAGGGACTTTTTTTCCAATATGATTAGCAAATACCACAGTGTCCAGCATGACAAATGGATATGAAAAGTGGGAGGGTACTTAGTTGATCCTCTACTAACAGTGGCTTTGGTAAAAGAAACAGGATTTAAGTGACTTAGACTAATTTAAGGTGGAGTTTGCCATGCTATCCATGAATTCATTGCAAACTTAATCCAAGTTTCACTGTTCGCAGAGCATGTTAGTAAATGTATAGACCCCAGAATATAAATCTTAACATGTGGCAGGGGTTACTGGTCAGAAAATTGTCTTACAGAAGGTGTAATTTACAGAGCTGAAAACTTTGAAGCACAGTTCTTTGTCCAACTTAGTTTCATCTTAAAAGAACATGAGAGTACTTATAGAGAGAAATTGTCCCCTAAAGCGCACTCTTCTAGTGATTAGCAGCAGGTCTATTGGCAGTAGCTGGATTGAGTGCCTGAGTCAGCCCGACTGATTACCTTAATCATCTTAATCATAGAATCTACCCACCCTGAAAGGTCGCAACACGGAGAGTGGCAGAACAGCCTCTCAAAGACATAAACGCCTTGTGAGGACTTATTCTGATGTGTTTAATAGGGTGCTTGTGATTCCTATTAGGGACAAGATAGTTCATGTCTGTCAACCCTTCTCTGGGTCTCTTGTTAATGAAAGCTCTTCCACTCTGTCTCTGCTAGGACACTGGGCACCTCCTAGAGACGAACTGTAGATTCACTATTAGTACAAATCTTTCTTCTCATTGAATTAAGTGAAAGTAGCTGTATATCTATCCTATTCTGTTTATACAGATACAAAATAGTCCTTCTTTTGTATCCCCTTTTTTTATTTATTCTTGTCAGAGATGGGTATTCCATTGGCATCTAAATACTATAGGTGTGTGAATTCAGCAAAACAATCCAACACAGTCCAGCAGTTCACAATAGTAGTGGGTTATCCACAGTTGTTGACTTGAGACTTTCACAGCTCAGCATATTAATATGGCTTTACCTTGTATACCTCACTTTTATACTTTTCTGCTGGATGGTTAAGACCAAGATAAAGCAAACCTATATAACAAGAAATGTAACTTTTGTATCTGATAAGGTCAGT
>NW_004524626.1:3734517-3739135 GCF_000260255.1 Octodon degus
TTTTTTTTACAGTGAAATTGAGAAATTTATTTTTTCATGAAATAGTAAGCAGAATTAAAACAAAGAAATATACAGCTTGAAACAAGTAAAAGGACCCTACAATTTAATGATAACTATACAGTTATGCCCAAAGGAAAAATGAATACTTTTACATAATTGACTTGAAAATTTGCTCAATTATTCTTCTGAAATTAAACAGATACGAGAACTGGGTTCTGGGCACCTTATAAAATGAAATAATGCCACTTTATCCTTCTAAAAAAGTATGGGCCTTGAAAAACAGTGGTTTGGTTTTGCTCTTCACTCACAGAAGCCCCTTCCATTGTGTCATGTAAAACAGGTCACGATTATCAGTCTTTTCTGATTTGTAGCACTGAAAATTTTAAGTTTCAGGGATTTTCCTTGAACATTATACCTTTCTCATTTACAAGGTGTGAAATGGGATACTTCTTTCACTGTTCTTTTGCCAATTTTGAAAATATTTTCCTTAAATAATTATATTTCATTTTTAAATATGCAAATTATTATTAGATTGAATGCTCCCCTGGTAGTCTGCTTCCAAGTATTTTCCATTGATGTTAGTATTTTGATTAAAATGTTAATATATCCTAGTGATTTGTATCAGCTCTTTTTATACTAAGGATATCTATGGTTCTTAACTTAAAAAATAATCTTCCAACTTTGTCTTTTGCTTATGATTTTTTTTGTATGCATGCTTTAAAATCAAGATATACAGTAGCTTATTCGAACCAACCCAAATTAAATATTATATTTGCTTAATAGGGAATCGCAGTAACAAAGGACAGGCTTTGCAGAGTCTTCCTTCTAGCCTGGAGTTATCAACAGTTAGCATCAAGGCGCTGCAGAAAGAGGACAGCAACTGTTGGTAAGTCACCAGAAATTATTGTGCTAAATCAGCATAGTGTACCAAAACTCAAGCACATTTCTCTCTTTCATCATTCTTACTAATAACTTATTATTTCTTCTATTATATCCATATTCAAACTGCATTAAAAATACTTTCTTGACCTTATTTATACTAGATTATAGTGCTGCAAGTCTAGACTTGGCCTTCTCTATCATTTCACATCTCCTGTACTGCTTGCATTTTCTGCCCATGTTGTTTTCTTTTTATTTTTCAAAATAGTACTTATAACGAAAGGAGAAAATATGGGAGAAAAGAAAAACCTAAATTTTTCCCATTCCATTTGAAAAGCAAATTAAACATCCTATGGGTTCTGCCCTTCTGGACGGGATGTGACTGCTAGTTCTCAGCTGCATGCAGCTCTGTACCTGAACCTTGCATAAATAATTTCTCCAAGGGCTTAGAGGATAAGAACACTGACATGGAAAGCTCTGAGGAGACTGCTTATTCTTTGTTTCTGTTTAAAAATTAAGTAAGGGTATGACCAAAAGAAGACATCATTTACAAAACAAAGACAAAAACAAAACAAAACAAAACAAAACAAAACAAAAAAACAAAAACAACCTCTCTCAATATCATCAAAGCAATATTTGGATCAGATGGACAGGAAAAATACTCCTGACAATAAAGGATCTATGAGCAGCCGAACAAGCACAGGGTCCTGCCAGGACTTGCTAAAAGATGCTGGTTGTCGCTGGGGGTTGTTACTCTCTTGTTCTACTTTCACGCAGTCTCCAGATCTCATCCAAGTAGATGCTCTTTTCTACGCAGCCCTCTGCTGGGCACCAGTGCTACAGTAGCAAGAGGAATGTGGGCGGTCAGTTCATTAGAGGAGATGTTGGAACGACACTGGGCTGCCCTTCTGGGTTTTGTTTTCATGATCCCAAGTCCTTCCTCTGGATTTTCTCCATATTTCTTTCACTGTCTTTCAGGGGCCACCCAGATACATATTCTTATATCTCTTCCTAATGGAAAAAAAATACCCCTGGACCAATTACAAAAAGTCCTCCACATTGATTTTTATTCTTTGAAGACATTTTGTTTCGTATATGTTCAAAATTTTGCAGGAGGCTTTCACTGCTGATCTATTTGGTCCTTTGCTGTAGAGAAGGACCAAATTCTGACTCATTTCTATACCCAGGTATTTATCCCCTGCAATCCTTGCTACACTGGGACAAGACCAAAGAGCTGTAGAAGCCCTGTCTTTAAAAAATCCTTCCCTGGTCGCCTGTCTAGGGCCTCTAGTCCATCCCCACGGTGGCTGATGGAGTCCTGTCTCCTGTAGGGTCCTCTTCTCTCAGCTAGCTGTTGCCAAGGGCATTCTTCAGCCTGATTTTGCCAGTTTTCCCAGGCGTTGGATATTCATCATCAGCCTAAGATACTAGTGTTGTCAGAAGCAGAACAAAGAGAAACGTAGCTTACTATCAACTCAGTAGAGATGTCTTGGAGAAGGCTCTTTCATGGCCTTCGGGCCTCAGGTTGCCCCCGAGCACATTTCCTGAGTTTGCAGTTCATAACTATCGCTGGGGTGTTCTTTGGTAAATCACATTGCTGGGTTTCTCCCGAGGACAATATTATTTCTGTGAATTTAAAGTGGGGTCTAGGAATTTAAGTGTTTAAGAAGCGCCCCCCTCCCCCAATTTTAAACATGTTTAAAAGCCAGCACATGTTGGGTCTTATGGATAGGCCAGTTCACAAAACTGTCCGAACTGTTGCTTTGTAGCTCCTGTAATAACGATCTGATGATCTAATAATTATCTTGTACATCTCCTATTTCAAGTGTACCTTGTGGAGAGATTTCAAAGGAACAAGCAGGGTAGTCTGGTTTTTAAAACTGCGGTTACAGGGCTGGGGTGTGAAAGGATAATTGAAGAGAGAGACAGGAGAAGTGCCTCGCTGTAGAGACGGAGAGCGCGGGTGAGCGGGGAGATGAGCTCTCGAGTGCTGCAGGCAGCGCGGTAATGGCTCTTCATGTGTCTTCTCGCCTCAGCCTCTGGGGCCTCAAATCCCTCACAGCTGTCACAGTCATCTTCCCTGGGCCTCGCTTCCATTGCGGCACTTCTCTGAGTCCTGCGCCAGCGCCCAAGTACTTCTCAAAGCAAGTCAACACCCTTAATCACAGGAACCAAAGCCCTTCACTCTCTGGCTTTCCGCAACTACTGGCCACCCTCATCCCCACCGGGTTTGCTGGTCACTGGTGTCTGGAGAGACTTGTCAGCTTGTTCCCCGCCAAACCCCACCACCACCTCTAAGTACTTCTCCTTTCCTCTGAGGCGGTGTGCTTTTTTTCTTTAAAGTAGTGACAAAAGTAATCTTTTCAGTATTAGACTTTTTTCTTTTTCTTGTTACTGACCAAGACCACTGTAAACTTCCTCTCAGCTTGATGAAACTTCAGACAGATTTCTTCTGGACTCTCCATTCCTGACATTTTTTTCTTAGTACATTTCCAATACTTTTTAAAAATTAATTTTATTGAAAAACAAATAGCAATGAGACAGTTCAAAACTGATTAATAGGACAGTTTCAATAATTAATTCATAGTACAAGATGCAGACATGATATCCTGTCCAGACACTATTAGTACAAATCTTTCTTTTCACTGAATTAAAAGAAAGTAGCTGTATATCTATCCTAACTATTTTGTATATACGCATACAAAATGGTCCTTCATTTGTATCCTCCTTTTTTGTTTAGTTTTGTCAGAGATGGGTATTCCATCGCCACTTAAATATTATAGGTGTGTGAATTCAGCAAAATAATCCAATACAGTCCAGTGGTCCATTAGAAAACTTGTCAGGATAAATGCTTTCTCTGCCCCATTGAAATCCATATAAATCTCCTCTCAGTTTCTAGCCAGTTAGATAACCCAGGAAAGCCCCTTATGTGATATGTAAACACAGGGAAAACATTTCCCTCTCCCAGCCTCCTCCTGTTGAGGAGGAGCCTAGCCTTAGGCACCAACAGGCAAGCAGGATAGCCTGATCACAGGGAAAAACATTTCCAAACTCAGGAATAACCCAATCTTATTAACACAGTGAGCTCATCAAGTGACCCCTAACTCAGTGTCCTTCACGACTCTTCCACTAGCTCCCACACCAGGCCTTAAAAACCCTTTCAATAGAGTTAAGTCCATTCTCTCTCAGGTTAACTTCAGTAACTTGGATGTCTTCTTCCTTGAGTTCATCGAGTGTAATTTTTGTTTGAGAAAACTAATATGTTAGGAGTATAATTGACAGTACTCACATATAGCCTATGCACTTCAGAAAAAATAATAAAAGTGTTCATATGTTTCATTGTATCTCTGAGGAGTAAGGTTCATAATATTGGTGAATGGAATAAAAATTCTTGCTAACGCACAGAGCGTTAATGGAAATGTCCCTGTATGATTGAGCTGTCATCCCAAGGAGGTAAGTTTTCAAACACTCTGAAGACAGAATGTTTTCTTGGTAAGAGAAGAAAACTCTGCTCTATCTTAAGATCTGGGAAAGGGTTCCAGGAAAAAAAATGAAGCATTGTTTTCCAGGTGTATATGTGGCTGAGACTGAAGAATTTGCTCCCTGTATGTTTGGCTGCAGAGATGCAGCACAATTAAAGAAAGCCCCAGGCATAAGGTGCAATAACACAACCCAAGTCCTGCGACAGAAAGCATTAAACAGAAACAAGAGATGCCTGGGAGATGGCTCAAAGGAATAA
>NW_004524626.1:3739295-3744059 GCF_000260255.1 Octodon degus
AAAGAAAAAGAAAAAGCCAATAAATTATTTCATGGACATTTTATTTTATTTTTCATGTATTTAGCACAGGGTCTACGGGGTCTCACTATGTAGATCAGACATGTAGTGATTTTCCTGTTCTCAGCCTCCCAAGCGCTGGGATTAGAGGCTGGCACCACTCTGCCCAATCTCAATCTCCCTCTCAGAGCGCCCTGGGGGTGGGGCCAGCACAGCATCAGGGATGGATCTCCGGCTACCGCGCTCTGCCTAAGGAGACGCTTTTCCATGGACATTTTATATGAAACATACACAGATAAAATGTAATCACCAAGTTTTATTGTTTTTCCTCTAAGGTGGGGGGGAACCATGGATGCTTCTTTGCTGCATAGACTTTAAGGAATATTGTTATGTCAAATGCATGAAAATATTTACCAACTGTGTTCTGTAAGATGATCTTTTTTTAGGCTGGGAGTGTAGCTTTGTGGTAAAGCTTTTGCTGACATGGTGACAGGGTGCTGGGTTCTGTATTCATGACACAAAAAAGTGTTCTGTAAGAGTTTTAAAAGCTTTCTATTAAGTGAGTAAGAAATTTCAACAGTTGGGCATTTTGAATAAGGACAAAGAAGATTTTAGCATCTCTTTTCTGATATTCAATTTGACTTGACCTTCTTTGCTCCTAATCAATGCAAAGTACTTGTTTGTTAGTGTGCTGAGAATAAAGGGCCCTTTGCTCTTGGAAGACAGAAGTTTTGCTTGAAAATGCTGACTTGCTTTGGACAGTTCCACTCTGCAGCCAGCAGCAGGGCAAACCTGTGTTTGCTAAGAGCTGCAAACGGATGTGATGGGAGCGTTCCTTGGCCTGGCAACCAGAGCAATAAACACAGTTTACTTAAACCTGCGAGTTTGTCCCTCCTCCCAATTCTGGATACTCTAGTCCTTATCAGTATTATTACTTTGCATTCTAATTATGAATTGCAAGAATGGTTATTTGAATGGGAGAGAACCAGGAGGTGGTGACACATTATCAGTTAGTTAATTTTTAAGGTTTTGATAAGTCTTCAGAATCTGTTTTTCAGTGAAGTCTTATTTCTTCAGGGGACAAAAAAAGCTATTGATGACATTTAACCTTTACGTGCATATGGATGTGAGAGAGTACACAACTGAGAACCACTTCAGAAAATAGGAAGTACAGATGGCAAATCTGAGCCAATCTAATAATTTCTTGTGTAAAATGATGCTTGCACAATTTTCAGTTATTATGTTAAACTGTATCCTATAGGTTGCAGGTACTCTATAGCCAAATTTATTACGTCTTTTTAAAAGAATGACTTCTAGTTAAAACTATTCCTGTTCTTTTCGCTTCCTACCTAGAAATGCAAAAGGAAGATTGAGTCTGTGGATTTATTTTGCATTGTAAAGTTTAGTAATGATTATTGGAACAATGACCTGAACTATTCATGAATAAACAAGAGTGGGAAGCACAATTTATCATTCCAAGGTTTAAAAGTTATTCCCCTTATGTTATAAAGCTACAAGATCAGATAGACTTTTATGAAGTCTACCTTTTATCCACATTATAGGTCCTGGGGAGGACTGGACCATAGAAATAAGGACATAAGTGGTTAAAGTTGTCACATACCCCCATCCCACCCCAAACACTACCATAGCATCTCCTTTGAGTTTCACTGTCTCTTCTCTTTTCTGAAATTCTATGTCACTTCCACCTGACTCTGATCATTGTCAGGTATGTTTCTGAGTCATTCTACAAGTTCCTCTTGTCTGAAAGCTGAAGGGTCAGGGTTTGAACTCCTTATGAAGAAAAAAATTACATTTTCATTTGAAATGGAAAGCTCCAGATGTTTATCTGGAGTCTCAGTCATATAACAAACCTTATTCCTAACATGAATGTGAGTCACACCCAAATACTGGGCATATCACCCCATTCATTGCCTAGTGCATGTGCCTCTTAGCCTGCTAGCACCCCAGTTCATAGAACAGTTTGGAAATCACTTAGACAATAATTTTAAATAAATAGTGGAGGGGATATGTTACTGTATTCCAAAAAATCCTGAGATTTTTCAGAGAGATAAAAATATATAACAGAATCACAAGAACTTGGATATTTTTTATCTGAAGAATTTGAAAGGTTCTAGAAAAGAACCTTGAAAAAATCTGTAAGAGAAACATGTCTGGGATTAAAGGTTACCAATAAGATATTTTCTTACCCTAGAGACTGAGATTTTGAGTTAGAAAAATCTGCTCGGGGCACAATCCACGTGGCCCAGGGCCCCAAAGCACCAATTTGTAATTTATCTATAGAGAAAGATTGTGTTAGTTTGCAATTGCTGCTGTTACAAATTGCCACAGAATTAGTGGCTTAGAAGTACAGTACATAATATTATCTTACAATTCCGAAAGTTCACATGTATTTAAAAAAGCAAAAAATGTATGTTTTTGTAGCTTACTAAGATCATCTGTACACTGGTGGTGCAAAGTCCTCCACCTCCACCTTCAAAGCCTGCTGAACTATTGGAAATACTGAACCATCTCTCACCTCTGAAAATAGCAGTACATGCTTTATTAAGGATTTCTCACTCTGGATTATGGTATATGTAAATCAACCTGATGATGTCACCTAAATTCAGCATTCCGGCTATAGCTCTATGGATTTCTCTCGCATTTAGGGAAATATGTCAGGGCATGTAATCAATGTGACGTGGTACAGGCGTCTTTACACTGATTGTTGCTTTAAAAAGACACTGATTTATGAAGTCATTATTTTATAATTAGTAGCAAGGCACTTATCTCCCAAATAATGGTGGGCTGGTACACTTCCTACTTTTGATACTGTGTTGAAATGCTTGACAGAATCGATGTAAAGGAGCCATGATTTAGGAGGGTCACAGATTTGAGGTTTCAGTCCATGGTCACTTGTAACCGTGTTCCCTGAGGCCTAACTGAGAAAGAGGCAGAACATGCTGGTGAGGGTCGTGTGGCAGAGCAAAGCTACCCACGAATGATGGCTAGGAGTCACAGAGAGGGAGTCACAAAGCCACAGGGATACAGTACATCCTCCAAAGGCCTGCACCCAATGTGCTTCTACTTCTGCGGAGGCCCCCAGATTTCCACTGACTCTCAATAGATCACTCAGTTATGAGTCCCTCGACTGGGGAGATTATAGCTCCCACGTCCAATCACCTGCTAATAGCCAGAGCTCCAAATATACTGCTTTGGGGACAAAACCTTCAATGTAAACTTTGGAGGGATACTTCAGATTCATAGCATAACAGCTAGACTAGCCTGTCATCAAGCCTGAGGATAAGTCCTATAGTAATCCTTTTTTGTTTTTTCTTTTTCATTTTATGTATTTGGTACAGGGTCTTACTATGCAGGTCAGACTTATACTGATCCTCCGGTTTTCAGCCTCCCCAGTGCTGGGATTACAGGCATATGCCACCACGCCTGGAATCGGTCCCCTCAGCGCACCTCGGGGGTGGGGCCAGCATGGCATGTGGAACTAGGGATTGAACCCTGGTCCCTGTGCTTGCCAAAGCAGGTGCTTAGTCCATTGAGCTATCCTGTAGTAATCTTGATGGATAATCATACTGGTAGCACCTGTGGACCTGGGAATGTGTAATTTGTCCTTTCCATAGCCTTTCTGAAAAATAACACATCTTACAACTGAGCAAGAAATATGGGAACAAGATCATGTTTTGTCTGTAGCAGTCATTCTCAAACTTCAGGATATACTAGAACGGCATGAAAGGCTTGTCAAAGCACAGCTTGCTGGGCCTTGCTTTGAGTTTCTGATTCCATAGAACAGAGAGAGACCTGAGGATTTGCATTGCTATCAGGTCCCCTGGTGATATTTTTGTTGAAAAGTCTCATCCTGTGATACTTCAGTCTCTCTAAACCTGAATATCCTCCAAAACTGATCTTCCTTTTAGATACTTCTGAGACGGAAGGCTAGCGACTCAGCTCTAGTTGACCTCCTGCGGCATCACCAAGGTCACTTAGTGCTTCTGTCTCACTGTCTGCAGGTTGGAATATGGCCCCTAAGGCTCAACAATACTTAGGCTCACATGAATAGTGCTATGGATTTGCAAGTATTTACTTTTAAGTATTATTTTTCAGACTTGGAAAACTCCCCAGAGAAGTTATGGTTAAGGCTCTATCTAGAAATTGAAATCCCTCTCTGGCTTCAAAATCATTTACTCTTGAGCACGGGCTTATTTGGAAAACAGCCAGCTTTTTTCGTTATCTGGGTCTCCGTGAAGTTATAGTTAAACTAATTTTTAAAGTTAAACTGTCACTAAATCCTTATACCCACTGAAGCATTTGGTCAGACTTTGCAAAATGTAAGGAACTTTTAAATGGCAAGTTAGAGAACTTTTAAATATTTTTTCAGGGTTGGAAGAGTAACACTTAAATAGTGCATATAAAGATATTAATTGTAGTAGTTTATTTCATTTGAACAGAATATTGGATTGATAAAAATTTCAAGCTACATTGAAAAATTGTGCCCGAATTCCACAGTGTGTGTGTTCTGTTTTATGTTCTCTCGCTCAGCTTTGGGGTCACTCTATGTTCTTAGAACAATAACTCACTTAAGGCTTATCTTTTTCTCTGATGTTGGTGATAATAAGGCGCCATCCTCTGTAAAATTGTTTGGCCACCTTAATAAGATTACATCATGGGCTGGAGAGATGGCTCAGTGGTCTAAAGCACCTACTTAGAACAAGCTTAGCAAAAGCATCAGGGACCGCGGTTCAATCCCCCAGCACC
>NW_004524626.1:3744159-3745966 GCF_000260255.1 Octodon degus
ATAAATAAATAAATAAATAAAATTTAAAAAAAAATAAGATTACATCATGAAAATATTTTGGGATGATTGCAGGTAATCAGTTGATTAGAATCTATTCTATTGACATATATTTAAGTTCTGCAAAAATTACATAAACAGAATTTTCAATGGACTACTGCTCTGCTTAGGATATAAGGGAATTTTATGACAAATCAACAACAACAACAACACAAAATGACAATTAAGAAATACAACAAAAAGAACAGTGAGCTAAGTGTAAAACATAGCTTAGAGATGAAAGTTAGTTTGGTCCAGAAAAAAGACTCTATCAGTTTTAAGAGTGGAAAATAACCCTTGTTAGGAGGAGGTGAAAGACGAAACTGAGATTCCCAGACTCACAGGCAAGAAATCCAGTGATTGATACACTGGTCTGGCTTGGCTAATCTTCCAGATTTCATATGTAGCTGTGGATATGAGTATTCCTATTTTATAAACTTGGTACTCATAAAGAGTAATGTCAACAAAATGTTCATAGTGAAAATATCCAAGGAAAGTATCTGCCACAAATAAGACTAAGATAGATTGGTGTAGGTCTCCAGGACTTCAAATGGTAGAATTTACAAGTGTAAAATATCAAAATTTGGATGGAAATAGATCCTTTACATGTAAAAAATGTAAAACCAGAAGACAAATTCTTCATGGATATATTACTCACAGAGCTAGCAAATGTGAAGAAAGAATAAATTGAAATATAAAGAAGCTCTCCAAAAACCAGCACAGAATAAAAGCTGAAAAATGTAAAAATTTAAAGTAATGTAAGTATAAAAAGTAAAGCCACCTTAATATGCTGAGCTATAAAAGGCTCAAGTCAACAACTTTGGACATTGCCAGTCTTACAGAAAACCCACTACTATTATGGACTACTAGACTATATTGGGAGATTCTGCTGAATTCAAGCACCTACAATATTTAAATGACAATGCAATGCCCAATACTGACAAAACTAACCAAAAAAGTGGGATAGAAATGAACAACTCTTTTGTATCTGTGTACTCAAAATAGTTAGGATAGATGTACAGCTCCACTCTCTCGGAATAGAGAGGTTTGTTATAATAGTGTTTTAGACAGGATAGCATGTCTGCATCTTGTACAATGAATAACCACTAAGACAACAATATCCAATGTGTTAATTACTGTAAATGTGCCAGTAATCGGTTGTGAAACTGTCTCATTGTTGTTTCTCAATAAAATTATTAAAAAAATAAAGTAATGGAAGATACAAAGAAAATAATGAAGACACAGTCAAGGTAATACCTAGGACAAAAATGATCAAAAATAGTTTTTAGACTTGATAAAACACAGAAATTCAGCAGTGTATCACTTGTGCATTCTAATCTTCATTGCCAGTTTGAACAGGTTATGAGAACCTCGAAGGTGACTGGATTGGGGCTGCTAGACACCTCTGCGGGTTCACCCATTCACGTGAACAGCTGAGTGAACTGTGTGAGGTGGGCCAGCTGGATGTGGGTCGCCGAGGCTGTGCTCCTGGAGAGGACGTGCCTTCCTGGTCCTTTTCCTTCACGCTGTGTTTTCCAGTTGCCGTAAACAGGAAGCTTTTCTACACCACACCTTCCCACCATGATGCTTCTGCTTTGGGACCAGGTGAGAATATGAGGTGTTGGAAGCCGTGAGCCCAGTAAGATTTTTCTCCTTTAAGTTGTGTGTGTCAGGCATTTGGTCCAAGCAATAAAAAATGATCAATAGATAAGCATGTTAGTAACAAAGGAAAGATATTGGGGGGGGAGAGAGAGAGAGACAGAGACAGAGA
>NW_004524626.1:3746066-3748127 GCF_000260255.1 Octodon degus
CAAAGGAAAGATATTGGGGGGGGAGAGAGAGAGAGACAGAGACAGAGAGAGAGAGAGAGAGAGAGAGAGAGAGAGAGAGAGAGAGAGAAAGAGAGAGAGACAGAGACCCAGAGACAGAGTCAGAGTCAGAGAGAGAATAAATAACTTATAAAGAGTAGAAGTTAAACAATATAATTTTTAACCTCAGTAATAGGTGCCAAGAGACACAATATTTTCAGTTCTCTGGGAAAAAAACAGGTTACTTCCTGAAATTAGATTTTAGGAATGAGTAAAATAAAGATATTTTAAAAATAATTAGCAGATTTCACCATTAAAAGACCCCTATGTTTAATAGCTGTATTTTGAACTACAACGAAAAGATGAAAGGTCTGAGTTGTAAGACTGAAAAATTTTTGTGTAAATATGAAAATAATTTGTGTAAAATACTAGTTTAATATTGTATAGTTGACATATATGTGTAAATATTCTCAGTACAATATAAATAACATGTTGAGAAGGAATGACTTAAATCAAATTATTTTAAAGTTCTTGTGCTGTCTTTAGGAGAAAAGATTGTCTTTAGACTTTAATGTATGTGATCAAATCTCAAGGGTGTCTATATAAAAAATAGAACATACAACTTTTTCTTTGCAAATTTTGTTTTTGATTTAAATCTACCTGCAGAAATTGAGACATGGCAAAAGAAAAATGAAAAATAGCTAGAAAAAAGGATGCAATCTGGTTGTAGCACACAGATGCATTCTTTAACTAAATTTCCTATGCCTGCTGGAAAGCAAACAAAAGACAGCTCTCCAAATAGATTAACAGGTTTCCAGAAACAAACTAAGGACACTTATTTCTAGTCAGTGTGTGTGTGTGTCTGGGTTGGTGGTGGTAGTGGAAGAACAAAATAAAACAAAACACTCTACTTGTTTCTGTACTTTGTTTAGAGACAAAGGCTGTAAGCCCACGAAGGTCCATAACATATTCTGATCTACTTTCGTCCTTCATTCGTTTGCTGTGACATGTTGACTGGCCCATTTCATCTTCAGCGATACTTAAAATAGGTTCAGCGATCGCTCGGTTCTTAGGCTGGTGTCAGGCTTTTATCAGCCACCTGATGTAATGCTCTGGGTCTCCTAGCAATGTTCATATATGTGGTTTCCATATTAATGAATGAAACATACAACTTTCAAATAATTTTTGAAATTAAATATTCATTTAGAACAGTAAAATAAGGAAATAAGGAATAACAACATTTTAAAAAGTAGATATGCATTAGAGCCATAGTGAAGTACAGAGAAAAATCAATTCACTATTTTTTATTAATTAACTGCCATCTGATGTGTTTTTTCAGGTAGAGCTTAGCTTTTTTAAAATTTAACATAGAATAGAAAAATAATAGCAAAAAGGAAGCATCTCAGTGAAGAAAAACAAATGGACTGCCAGAGATCTCAACTATTCTATTTTTTTTTTTTGCTTTGCAATCAGTATATTAAGACATTCATACATTTTAACAATTGCTTAAATTCTGATACCTAGAATAAGTATATGAACACATGACTTTTTTAAACATACAAGTAAAGCTATTCATCATAATTTGCTATACTATTACCATTGAATTATAGTTACTTTGGAGCATTAAGTCAAATGGGTTAAAGTAAGCCTGTAACACACCTATGGAGCACCTTCTTGTATTACACATGCGCGCTGCCTTTCCACGCAGTCCCTTCACTTTAATTTCAAAGCTACCCAGCTCTCAAGTCACAACTCAAGTGCTTATCAGGGTCCAAAGAGAAGGAAAAAACAATGTAACTAGGAGTGGTCAACAGCGATAGATAGATAGATAGATAGATAGATAGATAGATAGATAGATAGACAGATAGACAGATAGATAGATGGCACAGCAGAAAGGACTGCAATCCTAGAAATGCAGGCCCTTAAGGAGCAGCATTATGATAAACCCCTTCTTTAGGAAGGCATCGTTTCCATCACTGTTATCGTGGGCTAAATTATATTTTATGCCCCTTCAAGTAATCGTTGAGGCAGTAGAGTGCAGGGGCATCGCCATGAGTCCCACTT
>NW_004524626.1:3748617-3768519 GCF_000260255.1 Octodon degus
TTTCCTGATTTGGATCAAAGTCCCCCAGTTCTACCTGATCCATTTCATTGGTCTCTTCTACTTCCTTCCTCTCAGGTGAGAGTTTTTCCAGCAGTGCAAGTTTATCAGGAGAGAGAAAGACATTTTCAGGAAAGTTTACCTTAAATTCGATGATTAGACAACTCTTTTCTTTCTTTCTTTTTTTTTTTTTTTTCAATTAGTTCAACACTAAGTTTATTATGGTTTTGGCATGACTCAATGGTAACTTTCTCCAAATATTATAACCATTTGCAAATCAGATAAGCAGTGGGAGATAAAACTGTGGCTCATAAAAATAAAATCAAGAAAACAGCATCATTGTATATTAGTTCTTAGAGATTTGCTTTAAATATCCTTGAAAATCAGGAGTCAGTTTATCAAAACAGTTCACTCTGTATGGGCACTTTCTTTTCACAAAGGAATCAGATAGAAATATGGTTAAGGTCTTATCATGTTTTGAAGAAAACCAGTAGTCTGAAGATAAATTCTGATTGAAGTGCTAATAATAACTTTAGCTATATTTCCAATCTGTCCTGTCTCCTCATGGATGAGCTAACCCTTTTCATATGGTCTATGATAAATTGACATGCTTTCATTTAGCACACACTTGATGTCTCCATGCTTGACAATCTGACCTGGATGAGAGGTGATGACTATCGTTCGGTTGTCAAGAGTGGATTTTGGCTTTTGGAAGCCACACAGTGCTTCAACTGGCTATACAGCCATACACATGAAAAGATATTCTCCTCATTGAGTAAAAACAGCGTGATCCTTCTGATCTCACACAATGATAATGTCTCCTAGCTCCAGTACTGGTTCTTGGTCTTCTTCACCATGGAATGTTATCTTCTGGCCATCTTTCATGCCTTTGTCAATATGAGATTCTAGAATCTTCTTTTCTCTAACTATTTTTCTTCTGTTGAGTTCTTACAACTGTCTTTAGGGCTGATGTGCTCTCCATGGCCCTGGCATTCCATGCACACAGACTGAATTTGCTGAACCATTCCAGGTCCTATCTGAGGTTCTTTTTTTCTGTATTTTTTTGGGAAGGGTCTACAGGATGTTCAGGGTCTCACTACTAGATCAGACTCATAGTAATTCTCCTGTTTACAGACTCCAAAGTGTTGCAATTACAGGCATGCACCACCATGCACAGTCTCAATTGCTGTCTCAGCACACCCTGGGGACAGGGCCAGCATGCCAGGCCCAGGGATCGAACCATGCACCTGCTTGCAGGGGCTTTAATCTGCTGAGCTATTTGGCCAGCTCTGATGTATTCTTATTTGTATTCCAATACCTTGGCAGTTGGGACAGCACTCCGCAGCTCCTTTCTTACCACCCTGGCCTTCACATTTGTCACAAATCACATTCTTCTGCAGAGCCAGTTTGCTTGTGGCACCATTTTATAACTCTTCTAAGGTAACCGAGAGCTGATGCACCACATTTTAACCTTTCCTTTCTCTCTGCATCCTTCCTCCTTTTACAAAAAGCATAGCAAAGATATCCATGGGGGAGCCGAAACTGTCACCTTCTGCACCTTCTTTAATTGCCTGCTCTCCTCCTTTGTCATACAATTCCCTTTTCTTAGCATCAGAGAGAACATCATAAGCTTGAGAAATCTGTTTAAACTTTTTGCCTTCATTTGGATTCTTATCAGGATAGTACTTCAAAACCAGTTTCCTATAAGCCTTTTTTAGTTCTTCTTGGGTGGCATTGGGTTTGACACCCAAATCATCATAATAAGTCATTTCTTTCACCATTTTCTAGAGGCGGTGAGCAGGCTAGGCTGCGGGGGGGTAGGCAGGAAGGAGCAGGTAGCCGTGCACAGTTCGATCAGCCACTGCTCCTCCATCTCTCAGTGTGTTCTGGAAAGTTCCCTCATGTATTCTTTTATTTATTTATTTATTTGGTAGCCGTGCACAGTTCGATCAGCCACTGCTCCTCCATCTCTCAGTGTGTTCTGGAAAGTTCCCTCATGTATTCTTTTATTTATTTATTTATTTTTGGTGGAACTGGGGAACTCAGGCCCTTGCGCTTGCCAGGGAAGCACTTATTCTACTGAGCCATTTCCCCGGCCCCTATATTCTTTCATTAAGGAGAAAGAGACAATAATGGAAGCCTGAATTCTAACCAGCAGAAATAAGTAAAAGTAGATCAACACATGTATATCATCTAGTTATCGGCACAAAAGTGCTTAGTAAAACATAGCACAGGTCAGCAGATAAACACAAAATGCATTTGTGCTCATTGATTTTAATACTTCTTGAAGATTGTTGACCCAGGCTTGGTTGGCTAATCTAGGCATAGTTTCCCTTGGGTATAATAGAGAAACATGTAAGCATAATCCACTCATACGCTCTGTTACATCAGTTGACACTCTATTTTCTGGTACGAATCCTATGGCAAATTCCAAGAATGGTGGCCAATACTCTTTTCCTATGATGTGAAGGTAAAGCCAAAAAGATATGCGACATTCTGATACAAGCAGAAATGAAAGTAAGTGCATTCACAAGATATTTCTATTGTAAATAAAATTTATGTAATCAATTCTGTTGTATCAATTTTACCTTTGCTAATAAAAAGATAGACTGTCAGATTAGATTAAAATCACATAAGATCAGGGAGACTGATGATAAAGGAATGAAAAAAAAGATAGCTAGGAAAATAGTAAGTAGAGCAAGAACTTGTGACTGTTTACCTTCAAGGATACTACACATAATAGTGGTTAGTGAGGGACTGGTAATATTTGGTTGCTGGATTTGATAAATTTAAAAATAAAAACAAGCAAGTTTTGCAACCTGAATTAAATTTAATAAAATAAGACTGCTGGCACAAATGATTATTAAGGAAAAAGTAGATCTCTATAAGAGAGTGAAAGGTATAATTTCTCAGACAAGAAGAAAAAAAAACCACCTTGAGTGAAATATCAATAAAATTACCATATAAAAATATATGCATATATATTAATGCTTATAATAGAAAATAAGATAGAAGAATAATTTGTGATTATTCAAATTAAAATTTTACAAAAAGAATCAACAAAATGAATCCAAAGAAAGCAGAAGATTAGAGAAGCTAATGAAATAGAAAACAAACAAATGAAGAGGCTCAAGAAAGAAAATTTAGTAATTTTGAAAGACAAGTTACATATATATATATATATATATATATATATATATATATATATAATATTTACCAAATGAAAGAGATAAGGCACAAGAGACTAATACAAGCAATATTTTAATAAAAATTCAAACAGATAGATTTATAGAAAAATATAGCCCTTAAAAACTGATTTAATAATAAATAGAAATCTAGATCAGTAGTTAAAAATTACTTCATATTTAAAATAGCAAGCTCACTTTTATTAACAAATTATTTGAAGTTGTAAAGAAAACAGACCATTCTAGCCTCATGTAACCTCTTCAGGAAATAGACCAAAAGACACAACTTCTATTCTAGTGTAATCTTTCCACCAAAATTCCCATAAGGGTTCTATATGAAAAGAACATTGCAAAGCATTCTTGGTGGAACTAGGGATTGAACTCAGGCCCTTAAATTGCCAGGGAAGCACTTATTCCACTGAGCCATCTCCCAGGCCCTGCAAAGCATTCTTGATTGTAAGTATGCATGCCAACATTAAAAACAGTATGGGTAGGGCCGGTGGTATAGTTCAGCGGACTAAGCGTTTGCTTAGATAAGCGCAGGAGCCAGGGTTCAATACCTGGCTCCGCCTGCCGCGCCGGCCCCACCTTCGGGTGCGCTGAGCCGGCGATGGAGTCCGGGCGCGGTGGCGCGCGCCTGTAATCCCAGCACTTGGGAGGCAGAAATCAGGAGGATCACTACTAATGTGGGCTATATAGTGAGACCCTGAGCAAAAAAAAAAAAAAAAAAAAAAAAAAAAAAAAAAAAAAAGAAAAAGAAAAACAGTATGGGTGAACCAACTCTGGCAGTGCATAAAATGATAATCCATCATAATAAAGTTGAGCTTGTAAGTATATTCCTGTAGGCAATGTTGATCCAAGGGGGAAATGAGGCACATGGGAGAGGAAATGGCAAGACGAACCTATGAAAAGGAACGATGTTTTAATCACCAGTTTATGTTCCCATTGGCTGCCTGGGCTCACTGGAAGAGGGGGTGCTCATTCCCACTCATTCCTGCTCATTCTTACACTGCGGGTCGTGTATGGAGGCTCATAAGCTAGCTATTGCATTTCTGCCTAGAGGCCAGACTCGCTTCAGTATCATGTATATAAAGGTATTTGACCACCATACAGCCAATTAATATGTTACACCACATTTACAGATTAAATGAAAATAAATTGTGATCCTCTCACTTGAAGCGGAAAATCGCTTTGCACACCTGAACGTCCATTTACCCCTACCAGCCTTTGCACCTTGGTACTCGTTCAACCCTCATAGTAAATGTCATTATTTATGGCAAATTTTAGAAGCATCTCCTTTAAAATTATGAATAAGACAAAGATTTCTATCGTTCTTCATCCATTTCAACATTGCAGTAGAGTTTCAGGCAAATAAAATATATGAAAAAAAATTTACAACTTTGACAAGAAGTAACACAATGATTATTTACAAATATTATTATTGATACAAAATTTTAAAAAATAGTTTATTAGAATTAACAAGAGAAAAGTTAGAAAGTGACTATAAGATATGAAACGAATACAAAAATTAACTATTTTGAAATACAACAGTAAATTTAAAAAGAAACTTTTAAAAATTACAATTTTTATTATACTCAGAAATGTACATTTAACAGTATACATGAAATGCCTGCTAGAAAACTTTATTGAAATATATTTTAAAAATAAATAAATGTTGAGCAAGTCATAGTTAGAAACACTCAATACTGATACCCTGAAAATTTTCTCTGAATTAAAGGAGGGTTTCAGTGTAAATCCAATCAAAATGCTCAAAAGAATTTTGTGGTATCTGACTAGCTTAAGATGATATCTGAATATGAGATCAAGTGGCCAAGAAGAGCCTGGATATTCCTGGGAAATAAAAATAAGGTAAAGGGAATTGTTCTGCCAGCTACCAGAATGACTATTACATTATACTAATTAAGAGACTGACATTAGACTATGTTCAAAAATTGAATCGTGAAAAATGATCTCAGAAATTTACTTTAGGGGCCGGGGAGATGGCTCAGTGGAATAAGCGCTTCCCTGGCAAGTGCAAGGGCCTAAGTTCAATCCCCCATTCTCCAAAAAAAAAAAAAAAAAAGAAAAGAAATTTACTTTATATGAAGAAAGGAGACACATAACTGAGATGGTATCTCATAAATTTTACAGCAATAATTATTCATAGAGGGGAAAAGAAGTCCTGTAATATACAGAAAATAATTTCAGGATCAAAAAGGTAGAAGTTTACAAAGAAGAGAAAACATTTAAAAGAATATTTTTATAACTTCATGGTAGAAAAGCTTCCATAAAATTTAAAAAGGATTAAGTAAAAAACTGATAAATTCAACAGCAGATCTAAGCTGCCTTAGCTGCAATTCCAAAATCCACAGAACCATGAAATATGAAAGTTTATTTTCATAGGCAACTTATTTTGTGGCAAAAACAAACACAAATCTTTTTTTCCTAGGGATTACTTATACCAGACGTGAACTCTCACTGATTGCACTGGGAGATACTAAGGAGTCTGACTATCAATTCCTTCTAGTTTCAGTTTGACTGGTCATAATATACAAGACATGCCCTGTATAATATTCCTAAAATAAAAAAAAATTGAATCTGAATTTTTTTCTGCTCCTAAGGAGTTCAATAAGAGTTTGTAGATCTGAATATTAACATTAAAGATGAGAAACACATTATTATCATTTTGTGTATGTTACTTAGCTCGATTTAGCCATTCAAAGATGTGTTTTGAAACATTGTCTTATGCATGATAAATATGTACATTTTATTGGTCAAATGAAAATAAATCAAAAAAGAAAAAAAAAACCCATGAGAACTACAACTTGGACTGGTACCCGAGTCATCCCTGACAGGTGGCAGGGAGGTGGGTGAGGAGGACTGCGCAGACAGGAAACAGGCAGCCAGAGATGGGTGATGCGTGATCCAGTTCCGTCTTCCTTTCTCGTTTCCATGTATGTTTCATGTATTGAGTGTGTTAAATAACACATTGAAAATATAGATTGAGAACATTTTAAAATCCCTCTCCATTCCTTTTCATTAAGAAAAAGAAGTGATTTTTTTTCTCACAAAATTGGTTTCATAAATCAGTATGGTCAGAGGCCACATGTGAAAGATTTACCCCCAAATACCTTCTTCTGTGTGTACCCAGGCCTGCAGGAACCTGTCAGCAGCCCTTGTTCCTAAATGGTCCAGGTGAAAGCCTAAAGCACGGCTTGCTGCGAAAGAGGTGAATTGACATTGTCTGACTGCTATGGTTTGTGTCTAGTTGTTTCCCTAAGGCCTCATGCAGTCATGGGGCGGGGATATCTAGAGTTTGAGATTAACTCATGATCCACTGGGATTATGGGTGTGAATGCTGCTTGGATTATGGGTGTGAGTACTGCACCTGGCCTGGGGCAGATGGCCTGAATGCAACATAAGGGTGACAGACCTGCTCTCTGCTGCCGCTGCTGCTATTCCTCCCTTGCCCTCTGCTCTCTGACGCCACCATGAATGGCTGCCCTCTGCCACGTGCCGCTCTGCCTTGGAGCCAGCTGAGTATGGACTGAACCCTCCAGCTACTGTGAGCTAAATAAACCTTTCCTTCCTTCAGTGTGAGTGTCTGCTATTTGTCCCAGCAATGAGAGAAGAGTAACTGTGACACCGACCCAAAAGGTGGTGACTTATTTCTCCCCTTTTTAGATGTGGACTAATTATTCCACAGGTGACCTGGCCTCTTTCAAAGCAGGGGCCGATTATGCCTGTGGTATGGTGGGTTCAGCGCCTGTGAAGAAGGAGCCCCAGCGCGCGGGGGGTGGGGGGCGGGAGGGGGGGTGCAGCCTGAAGGTGGGGCAGCGGCTGCTGGAACCTCCCCGCAGGGTCTCTGTGCGTTCCTTCAGTAAGCCATCTTCTGCTGGTAAAGCCAAAAAGTCAAAATGCACAGGAGAGAGGGCTTCCAAAGGAGGGTCGCGAACTGCTCAGCCCAAGACCAGTCCCCCCCCAACCTTTTATTTGGCGGAACCAGGGATTGTACTCAGGCCTTTGCGCTTGCCAGGCAACCGGCTTATTCTACTGAGCCATCTCCCCTGCCTAGTAAGCTGCAAGCCTTGGGTTTGGTCCCCAGTCCCTCTCCCCCAAAATAAATAAATAAATAAATAAATAAATAAATAAATAAATAAATAAACAAACAAACAAACTGGGGCTTTGCCGGGACCCTCAGGGATCGTCCTTACAGAGGTCTGGCTGAAAAGCCCAAGGGAGTTCCTGCGTGGTGGCCCTCCGGCCAGGGACTCCACAAGATGGGGATATTTTCCAAGCAATGTCCAGTAGCAGAGGAAGCAAAAGGAGGCCCTGCAACCCTGCCACTTTTCCTGTTTGCCAGGAAAGACACCCGACTCCACAGGGCAGGGCAGATACTCTTGAACTGGAGGTCCAATTTACAGTGGAAAGCAGAACCTTGTTTAGAGGCTGGCTAACGCTGTCCAGCTACTCTCTGGAAGGAGCAGCATATTTTTCATCATTCTCAATAATCTGCTTTGTCAAAAAATGTTAACATTTTTAGTTTCTTTTAAAAATTAAGTTGTTGAAAGTTAACAGAAATGTTACTATTGAAAGAATAACTAAGATTTTATTTTTACTTTCGAATCATCAATTAAAATAAATCTCTATGCTCTCTAGATTTTATTTTATTTTTTTGAACATAATGAAATTTTATTTTATTTTTTATTAATTTTATTGAGAAACAAATAGAAATGAGACAGTTTCAAAACAGGATAGCAGGACAGTTACAATAATTAATACATTGCATATTGTTGTCTTCGTAGTAGTTCTTCATAATACAAGATGCAGACATGATATCCTGTCCATATATGATTAGTACAAATCTTACTTCTCATTGAATTAAGAAAAAGTAACTGTGTATCTAACCTATTTTGTATATACAGATACAAAATGGTCCTTCATATATATCCCCCTTTTTCATTTAGTTTTGTAAGAGATGGGTATTCCATCGCCATTTAAATATTGTAGGTGTGTGAATTCAGCAAAATAATCCAATATAGTCCAGTAGTCATAGTGGCTTATCCATAGGACTGTGTAGACCTCAAAAGTCATCTCTGAAATTGCTGGGCTCCAGACTTTGTTCCCTGTTCTAGATGTGCTTTCTACCACCCTCTTTTTTTCCCCCATAATTTTATTGAGAAACAAATAGCAATGAGACAGTTTCAAATCAAATTGGTAGGACAGTTTCAATAATTAACACATTGCATACTCTCTTCCTAGTGGTTATTTGCTGTAAAAGATGCAGACATGATATCCTATTTACAAACACTATTGGTAAGCAAATCCCTCTACTCATTGAGTTAAGAGAATGTAGCTATAAATCTATCCTAACCATTTTGAATACACAGATACAAAATGGACATTCATCTGTATCCCCTTTTTTTGTTTACTTCCATCATTTAAATATTATAGGTGTGTGAAGTCAGCAAAATATTCCAAAATAGTCCAGTAGTCTATAATAGTATTGGGTCTTCTGCTTGACTGGCAATGTCAGAAATTGTTGACCTGAGTCCCCTACAGCTCAACATAACAGCATGGCTTTACTTCTTATATTTCATCTTTATACTTTTCTGCTGGATGGTTAAGACCAAGATAAAGCAAGACCTACGCAACAAGAATTGTAGCTTTTGTATCTGATAAGAATTTTATTCAGATAATATAAAATAAGATTTATTCAGATAATATAAAATAAGATTTTATATTATCACTTCGTGTATGCATCTATTGAGACATTCTCCGTATGATTCTGGAACTCTCATATGGTCCCTGAAATATTTCTAAGGCCACGTTAGTAGAGGTCCAGATTATACCAGTTCAAATCCCAACAGCTCCACTTACTAAATTCCATATCCAGTTAAAATTGATTTTTTTTTTCTGAGGTTTTTGTCATCTGTAAAATAAGATAAGATACCCTAAAGGGACTTGATTTTATAGAATTGTCGTGAGAGTTACACAGGTTAATCTACATAAAATTATCTTATTTATTTATTTGGCACAGGGTCTTGCTACACAGCTCAGACTCGTGGTGTCCTTCCTGGCTTAGCCTCCCCAGAGCTGGAGATTACAAGTGTGCACCATCACAGCCAGTTTCGGTGGCCAGCACGCCATGCCCGGTGACATGACATACCAGTATAGGGGATTGACCCCGGATACTTGAGCTTATCAGGCAGACTCTTAGACCTCCAATCTATCTCCCCAGCCTTCAACTGTTAGATGTCATTATTAATAAATATAATTTGTAACATTACTCTTCTCTTTTAAGATGTAGTTGTTAGATATTATTGCTATAGCCCCACAAGTACTGCAATTAGACATTCTAGATCTTCCACAAGGCTACATTTTTCATTTCTTATGAAATATGGCTTTATGGCAAAGTTTTGCAATCGGAGCTCCATACCTATTTCTTTAAAACCTAGTTTTAAAATAACTGATGAAATGAAGCCAGTAAACAAATAGTAAGTTTTAAAATTATATTCATTTTATTTCATTTTTTATTTTAATTTGTACAAAAGGTTATTACTTTATCAATAGTTACCTTTGAGTTTTACATATATGAATTTTTAAAAAAAGTTTGTATGAATGATCATGGGATATTAGCAGAAGAAACTCTATTTTCTTTTGGTGTGGTAGGGTGAATGAAGCTCTGTCTGTGTGCAACTCTACCTTAAACAGAGTCCCTTTGGTTTTACCCACTTGGTTTTATCCAACACTACTTTAAACAGAGTATGTTTAGTTGAGCTTTCGTGAAATTTTCATGCGGATGAAAGATATTTCATCAACTAAGGCAACTGTGTCCTTATGTCATTATTTTGTTTAAACTTTGAACAATCTTCTCCATAAATTTTTTTAAGTTCTTATTTTATAAGTGAGGAAATGAGGCCCAGCATCACCCCAGGCATGGGGAGGTGAAGCTATGACTAAAACTTAGGTTGTCATCCTGGGAAATATATGCTTTTGATTAGTCCTACATGAGGAGAAGGACCTTGTAAGTCTTATCACCTGTGTTATTACTAGTGAAATTATAGCTTGAGTCTTCCAACAGTCCAATAATTATATAATGAAATATTTTATTTATAATCAAAGCAAAAACTCTCAGGGAGAAACAAGTAATTGGAAAATAAATACAAGATACAAACATTGCACTCATAAGAAAGAGTGGGATTTTTCTCTTTGTGCTGGAGACTGGGGATTGAATCTAAGGGGTTGGACATATGAAGTAAGAACTCCATTGAGATTATTCCTACTCTGATTGATGAGAATTTTTGACACTATGCTGTCCTAGTGGGGCAAACCTTTCTTGGTCCCTTTCCTGTCCTATCAAATCAGCTATCACTTTACGCCACCTACTTCTTAGAATTGGACCACTCTAGTACCATCTAAACTAGGCATTTGTAGGAAAATGCTTTTCTAGGTCTAAGGTTTCTAGCACTCACCGCTTCACTTCATTGATGGCTATCTTTGTTCTTAGAAACAAATGAAATTAACATATCAAACTGTGTCTGTGGTTCTAGTTGGTCACATTAGGTATATTGTGCATAATTTCCGGAAGATATATATCTTATAGCAAATGAACTTGTAATTTTTAAGATTATCCAGCAAGAAGTTTCTCTCAATTGCAGCATGCTGTTTAATACTGTTATTAGAGAAAAAAAAATTGGGACCTATCTATGGCATCCATTCCATAAAGCATAACAAAAAGTTAACAGAATGGAATAATTTCTCACTGAGGAAAAGCTTGGCAGTTGGATCAGAATCCCTTTGCTTGGAAAAGCCAAAAGGCTCAGGCCAAAAACAGTGTGTGTACATCTTACCATCAAAATAGAAAGCTTTGATCATCTAGAGCAAGTGGAGACTGTGGAATGTTCTAGAATTCCTCTCATCACTATAACTATCTCATGATAATCTCTCTCCTCTCTCAGTTTATGGAGTATATTGTCTCCTCCTGCACATTTGCAATTTTTAAAAGTTTAACATCCACTGAAGCTATTAGGGTCCCTATAATATTGTAGATGCACTTTAAGTAGAAAATAAGGGAAATTCTTTTGATTGCACAGATAGGGATTGAATGCTTAGCCGCATGTAGAAAGAACCAGTAGCTCAGTGATACGCTTAGCATTGTTCATGCAGCAAGAGCTGGGAGACAGTCCAGGTTTGGACACTGGGGCAGTCCCACTCCTCTGTTTCTCACCATATATAGCTGCAGCTAATAATGTGCTCTAGACAGTAATACTTGAGGTGAGACAGAGGATTATGGAATGCAAAAGAACTCAGTATGCCTCTTACTAAATTGTGTCACAATTTCCCTCAGTTCTCTGAAATTTCTCCTGACTCCTCTCTGCTCTGTCCAAAATATCAGAGTCAGTGTGCTCCATCCCCAAACCAATTCCATTTGACATGGTAAAAGAATCATTCTCTTGTTAAAACTCAGTTGTCATCATTCACGTTGCTTTTCTGTGTAGCTAACAGAGCTGCCATGGTGTGCCGCTTATTAAGTAATTAGCCTGCCGGTTCTAGAAATATTTAGGCTTTGTTAGGAGCAAGAACTCAACAGGTAATGACAATTTTCATTAATAATAACCTTTGATTCTCTGTAGGAAATGGTTAATGTTTTTACCCCAGCTTTACTGAGGTTTAACTGACAAATTAAAATTTTACATATTTAAATTGTAGAAAGTACTGAATTGATATACTCGTGTATATATATGATTGCCCCAATCAAGCAATTTACCATATCATTTACCTTTTTGTGTATACATGTATAGTTCAACCGTTAAGGGTTACTTGCTCGGCAAATCAATTTTTCTAGAAAACAAATGTAGTTATTAACTTTAACATTCTCTGTGTTTGGAAGGATAAGTGTGTTTTCAGTTTTAAAAGTTCTGTTACAAATAGCCTTTTCAAAGGATTTTCAAAAGTTGTTGAGCTCAATTTCCTCTAAGCAACACTGTTATAATTTCATTCACCATTTAAACAGTAAGCAGATTAAAAAGGAGAAAGAGAAGTACTAGATAGCCTTTCAGGTCCTTTTGTTCGAGCATGAAATTGCTGCTACATTTGGCACAACCATGAGGAAATTGCCATTCAGTCACAGAAGTGTACTTTATTGGCTTTGCCCGTTTTAGGTGCTGGAATTTTGGCTACAGCGATGATTGAAATCAGGTGCTTGAATTCCATCTGCAATAAGATCCAAAAGTTCTTCTATTATGAATTTAATCAAGATAACTACATGAGAGCAGCACAACTAGCCTTGAGCCATGAATGCTATACAAGTTGGACACATTTAGCAGGCAATCTAACTACAAATAATAAATAGCGCTCTGATAACAACTTCTAGTCGTTCCACCATAAAAAAAAAAAAAAAAAAAAAAAAAAAAAAAAAAAAACGTATGAAATTGAAGCCAGGAAAAGCCAAGGAACACGTTGTCCTCATTCTAGTTTTCCAATTATCAGATGTTTCTCTCCTGCTCACTTTCTTCATTCTCTCATGCCAGGCAGGGGGGCTTGTACCTCCACAGGGTACTGTAGCTTGTCTGTCACTATAGCGACACACCTGGCAAGCTGGCCCTCTGGTCCTTGTCTAGTTCTCATTAAAAAAAAAAAAAAAAAAAAAAACTGAATCAGTGAGCAGAGTCCATTACTAGATCCAGCGTCAGTGTTGTCTTTCTAGTAGGGGGTTACAGATTTCTGTAACACTGGGATTCTTCTGAGTCCCTTGCATTATTTCTTGGCTGATTGTGAAACTTGGGTGGGGAAGTGATGGAGAGATTTTTCTTTAGCCTAATCTTTCTCTGTGTGTGTGGCCTAGGGGTGGGTCTGGTGCAGCGTGTGGTACTGGGGATTGAACCACAGTCCATGTGCGCTTGCCTGAGCTTGCCTAAGCAGGTGCTTTAGATCACTGAGCTATCTCGCCAGCCCCTTTCATGGTTATTTAGAAAGCAATAGTATTTGAAATTAGCACACTTTGTTAAAGAAAGAAATATTTTTATTGCACTTATATTGTTTAGAGGATTTCATTTTTTAAATGTTTATATTTAGTTAATATTAAGATTATAGTTTTAAAACTTGATTTTTAATTTAATATCATATAGTGTTTTTCTAAGTTGTTGCTTATTCAAATTAATTATTTTAAAAACAAAACAGGTTTTGGGCCTGGGAGATAGCTTAGTAGAATAAGCGCTTGCCTGGCAAGTGGAAGGTCCTAAGTTCAATCCCCAATACTGGAAAAAAAATAATGGTTTTGATATTTTATGTTTAGTGATAATAGTGATTTTTTTGGTCTTTTTTATTTTAAAGAAAAGAAAAATAAACACTAAAAACAATCATACAAAATTTCAAAGCAAGATTCATAATGATTTTAATCATTCTCTATTTGTCCCAATTGTTTCCTTTGCTGTGCTAAATCCTACCCCAATTAGTCCCTGGGCTTACATCTCTGTATTCCTTTTATAATGAGTTCTTAAGATAAATTCCTAGAATGGAAATTCTGAGTTGAAGAACAGGACCGCTTTAAAGATGACGTTACATTTCCCCTCAAAGTTCCCCCAAAACCTTGTGCCAATTTGTATTAGTCAGAAACATTTCTTTGATTTAAGTTCAGCTCTTCAATGAAAGAAGATGCTCCACATTCAACACAGAAGAGCTCAGCCTGCTACCACGTTCTTCTCACATCTGTGTTAGCAGCACCCCTGGGTCATGCTAGCTTATAATTTCATATCCATCATCACTTAAGTTTTAGTAGTTTTTAAAAAATTAAGGATCTTCTCTGTGAAATTTTTACCAGACCTCACTGGTTCCTAGTCTGGAGTGTTATATTTTTAATAGTTTGCCTCTTTTGGGCTGCTTGGGACTTATGGCTTTACCAAAGTCCACAAAGGCTGTATAATCAAATTTAGACAGGGACATGGTTAAATTACAAGAGTCAACATTTGTGCCTAGAAGGCTACTGGCGCTGTAATCTACTGTGTGTGCATAGAACAAATGCACACTTACTCTTTTGAAATGTCACCCAATGCCGTGTGTTAAATAGACCCCAGCAGACTGCACCCAGCAATAATTGTGTGAAGTAGGAGTTGTGATTAGCAAAGTTCAAGTTCACACAATATGAGTTTAGAAATATGTTAGATAAACAATCAATGCTAAGGCCCACACCATATCATAAAAAAGTAGTACTGAGTTGTCTTAAGCTTATTGTTTTCTAGAAATATGAAGTTATGCCATGCATGAATTTTCATTAAATTTTCCCTCAGGACAGAACAGCAATATGCCAAGGGCCAAATACTGGCCATTGGCTTCCAGTGCTCCTTGCTGCTCATCAAAATATAGTTTTAGTATTTGGCCTTGAGTCAGGTAAGCAGTAAAATTAACTATTTTTTTTTAGTAGAAGAGCTAGAAACATGTGTTTTATGGTTCTTTTGCTTTTCTATTTATCTTGTCTAATTCAAGATTTATTTATGCAGAGGGAGAAATGCGTGCTCAGTAGAGGGATAGAATCACAAGGCATAAGACATAGAATTGAAGACTGACTTTGGGAACTGTAGGGTTCATAATACAATTTTCTGAGACATAAGGATACTTCACTAGAGTTCACTAGAGTTAGGGTAGATTTTATTCTCTTCATGCAATTCTTGGGTTCAGTCACTATTTATCAGCACCTAGTTATTTACTTAATTACTGTTCTATTTTGGACATGGAGTCTCAGGCCTGTAAGCCCAGTTCTCTAGGAGTCAGAGGCAGGAAGATCTCAAATCAGACTCCAGCATAGACAACTTAGAAATTTTGTGACCCTTTCTCAAAGTGACAAATAAAAAAAGGGCTAGAAGTATTCATGATTAAGGCATCAGCAGATTCAGTACCTGGTGAGGGCTTGCACTTTGCTTCAAAAATGGTGTAGTCTTACTGTATCGTTGGGTGTCCATAGAGCCCCAAGGAAGCTTACTGCAGCCTATTCTGTAAAGGTATCCACCCCATCCATGAGGGTACTACCTGCATAACTTAGTCATTTCCCAAAGGGCTTACCTCTTAATTCTATCACATTGGGTATGAAGTCCAAACACATAAATTTGAGGATCCAAAACAATAGCAGTACACATCATCTTGACGAAGAGAGGGATTTGGACTGAGATGGTAAAATTGCCTGAGAACACCAGTAATTCCAGCTTCTAAGGAGGCTGAAGCAGAAGGATCATAAACTGGAGGCCAGACCAGTCAACTTCGAGAAAACCTATGTCTAAGAAAACAAACAAACAAACAAACAAACAAACATATAAAAGTGGATAAAGATGTAGTTCTGTGCTTCTTGCGTTCATTCCCCAGTATCATAATAAAACACAACACAACACAAAACAAAAATCCCAAGGTGTTACCACTGTGTTTATTCAAAGGCGTGACTGACTGAAAAAACATTTGGAAAGCTAAGCAGGAGCCAGACTACACAGGGCATTTGGTGTCTTGTTACCTACATTTTTTTTTAGGATACAGCAGTTTGAATCCAGGGCCTCATGGATTCTAGAAAAGTACTCTATCGTTGAGCAACATCCTCAGTTCTAGGGTTAGCTATTTTTATACTGATTTTAAGAGTAAGGAGGGGGAGGGGCACTGAAGTCTACTGGCAATGTGCAGTGCTGTTAATTTGTGATTTGTGATGGGTCTAGTTGTAATATGTAAGACAGATAAGGAGTCAGGGTTAACAGAGGCCATAGTTAGAAGGCCATTGTATGAGTCGAAAGGAGTCCTTGGCAACTTGGGTGAAAAAGTGGGGTTTCAAAGAAGAGAAGTGGACAATGTTGAGGAATATTTAGGACAGAGGACTAATAGTATTTAATGAGATTCGGAATATAGACTGGAAAGAAAGTGCAGTATTAATTAAATCTCGTAGACTTCTGGTTTAAGAAAACATATGGATGACAATAGGATGGATGGCTTTCGTTTAAACAACTAGAAAATGACCTCCAGGTTGGGAGGATATTTTGGGTTTGGTTGCAGACTGTGGGAGGCCAGATGAGGAGGATCGAGGCCTAATTAGCCTCTTCTGTGAGCACAGAGGAGAAAGACAGCAAACTCTGCTCTTTGGCAGCCAGCAGGTGCCCAACACCTTATAAGAAATGTCAACACAGCTGAGATCCACTTGTTTACCTGGTTACATACTACAGATACTAGAAGGCAGATGGCTCTTGTGCTACTCTAATTGCTTGTCACATGTCTAAATAAATAGAAGCAAGGTGTGCCAAATGCTCAGGGCTCTTTGCCCTTGAAAAGCAGGATCTCCTTTGCCCCTGAATTCTAAATTAATTCTGTGTCTTCCGGATTTTCATCCTCATTTGCCCCCAGTCAGGGACAAACTTGTAGGCTGGTTCCTATGGTGCACATGTTCTATTGAAGTGTCTTTGAAATATCCTGGAGGATCTATATGGATGGCTGAATATGGTACTCTGAGCTCAGAAGAAACACATGGCTTGGAGATGCATGTGGGAACTGTGGATTTTGTGTAGACACAGGTGACATTATCAGGATGAGAGTTTAAATGGGTAAAATGACAACAAGGCTGGGGCTTAGTGCTAAGGTCCAAAGCCTGCCTTTGTCTCCTGGGTCATTAAGTAAATAGGCTTATGAATTTTATTCCTAGCCTTCCTCCTTTCTCCATCTATCAAGGGGTCAGACTTTCACAAGGGAGAAAATGGTCCACAGGGTTAGATTTTGTTTAAGATTCAAATAAGGCAAGAAGTGGAAAACGTCGTATTACTTTAATTTAGCTTTACATGGTTTTAGGGAAACCAAATGACTGAATATGAGCTGGAATTAGGTGCAGTGGTGCCTAAATGCAACATGAACAGCAAAGTACTGACAATTTCAGAAAACTAAATGTGAAGGAAAGAAAAGTTTGGGGTTGTTAGAGAAGAATGAAGACTTGATGAGGAAATTTTAATATTAATGGAAGAAATTTGCGTAAATCTCAATACAAGAGGTACAGGATCTCAGGATAAATCCTGAGGGGAGTTCACTGACCTTCTCAGACCCAAAAGCTACAACTCTTGTTGCATAGGTCCTGCTTTACCTTGGTCTTAACCATCCAGCAGAAAAGTATAAAAACGAAATATAAGAAGTAAAGCCATGCTGTTATGTTGAACTGTAGGGGACTGAGGTCAACAATTTCTGACATTGCCAGTCAAGCAGAAGACCCAATACTATTATGGGCTACTGGACTCTTTTAGAATATTTTGCTGAGTTTACACACCTATAATATTCAAATAACGGAACTTAACAAAAAAAGGGTATACAGATGAATGTCCATTTTGTATCTGTGTATTCAAAGTGGTTAGGATAGATATATAGTTACATTCTCTTAATGAATAGAGGGATTTGTTCTAATGGTGTTTGTAAATAGGATATCATGTCTGCATCTTGTACAGCAATTAACCACTAGGAAGAATATATGCAATGTGTTAATTATTGAAACTGTCCTACCAATTTGGTTTGAAACTGTCTCATTGCTATCTGTTTCTCAATAAAATTATGGAAAAAAAAGTCCGGTGAAGGCAGAAGGTGTTGAAGATACAGGAAAGAAAAAAAGCAAGCTGATCAGTACTACAAAGTTCTTAACCCTTAAGGAAAGCACTGCATCCAAAACATAGGTAGTGCAATTTTAGATTTTTACTGAGGGGGGAGGAAGTTTTTTTTTTGTTTTGTTTTGTTTTTGTTTTAGATTTTGGGGTGGTGGTGGTGGGGTAGGGAGCTAAGATAATTGAAAATGTAGATGAGTGTCTGATTTCAGACATGAGGTAAATCCCACCTGATTGTTTCTATTTTCTTGGTAAACTTCCTGCATTTTTATGAAAAGGCAATTTGCAGAGTTTGAGAGATGCACAGAGTGGTTTGAAGAGGACAGAAATCTTTGACATTATCACGAGGTGACTACAGGAGTGAACCAGCCCAGGAAAGCTGATGAGATCATTAGGCAGTGCTGAAGGCTTCACCTGAGGTGGTGATTCGGGGTTACAATAGAGCCAATTGGGCCTGCTGTGGGATGTTTTTCTGGCTGCACTCAGCTGCTGAGAGGCAGGCATCAAGAACACAGTGCCACATACTTTTTCCACTTTGGAGTTTTCTTACAGGGGAGTAATGAACAAAGTAGGAAGGCAAGAAAATTGACAACTTTGAGGAGAGCGTTATTTTTATAACAATGGGATATGCTAATGTAAATGACCACAGAAGAGATTTTTGTAAAACCATAAAGAAGGAAATAAATGAGGAATTAAAGGGAGCATTCGATGGACAGGAAGTATTTGTAAGTATCCAGCTGAGAGAAGAAGGAATAGAGGTCAAAGAATATTGGAATATATTTAAATTAACACTTTGGGCATAGAAAAGCCTAAAGTAGCTTGGGGACATGAAGGCTGAGAAACTGAGCAGGCAGCTCTTGGGGCCAGTCTCCCAGGGGGACATGGGTGGCATTCCGGGATAGTGCCTTGGGAATTCTAGGAAAGATCTCAAGTTGAGAATCAGTTTCCTTAGTGCCCTGCAGATATCCTCACTTCAGAAGGTGGCAGCCTTTATGAGGTGGAAAGTTTCATCTGACTGAATATTGTACTCGGAGGACAAATACTCAAAGGACAGTGTTTTATTTCATTCTCTTTTCCTTCCCTCCTTTTTTCTCTTCTCTTTGAATGATGTAATAATAGTTTTAAAGAAGAAATGGAACAGCTCTACTACTTTCTAGATGGAGAGTATGTAAGATTCAAGAAGACAAAATTATCCCCTGAGGTACTTTTAGAATCTTCTGAGATGAGATCCAGATTGGAGATAGAACAGAAGGTAGGTGGAGGATTCAGAAAAGAGAACAAAGAGATAGAGGCATCCGCTAGTTGTCACATAACAACTCGAGAGGGCCCACTGGAAGGACATAAGCCAGTGAGAGCAAACCTTTTAGACTTCCGATGATACAAGTACCCCACGTGTGCTGCACGCTACCAAGCACAGGTATAGGCCATAGAGACCTGCACAAAGAAGCAGACAGTTCTATGAAGTGCTAATGCACCAGAAGACCGAGGTCTTGCATTTTGTGAACTGGTATAAAAACTGTAGTTTGAAAAGAAGCTGTGATGAGGGTGGATAAGGGGGGCAGTGTCCAGGGTTGGGCGATACAGTGCTTTTCTCTCATTAGATGGGTCCTAGTGGGACCAGAAGCCATAAGTTTTGCATGTTCATGTTGACTTTTGATAGACACAGAGCTTAAGACTTCAAACACAGCACAGATCTAGGATGCTGTCCTCACGTGTTTTTAAAAATTCCTATTGATTGTGGTGAGTCATCATGTGTGATGTTCTTAAAACCTTCACTTTTGTTGACTTTGGCTTAATCACTGATTTAGCTAGTTCTCTCTCCTCTGTCTGTGTCTCTCTTTCTCTCTGTGTATTTTCTTTGTCCTCGGACCTCACTGTCATCTTTATTTAGCATTAGTATGATTGGGTAAATTAGTCTTGCTTTCATTAACTCGATCTCTGGAGAAGCATTCACAATATATTATGGTAACCTACATCTGAGAGATGAGGTTTAGACTGCCTGGTACAAATGGAAATTACAATTAAAGGCTGAGGGTGAGTGATTCAGTCGAATAAAGAATGATCAAGAGGACACATGGATAAAAGGGAGGGTAATGTACCTGTTTTTCATTTCTTGAGGCCTT
>NW_004524626.1:3769575-3771326 GCF_000260255.1 Octodon degus
AGGGAACTGTGATTTCTTTTCTGCTTTTTTTTCTGTTTTTTATTGTTATTATCTTTCCACATTAACCAAATAAAGGTATATAAGTTATTTACCAAATGCTGAATGTTTATATACTTATATATATTAAAATGATTTAAAATTATTATTTGTTCATCCCATGTTTTAAAATAAAGTCTACATTTGAAATTGGAGTCATTCCCCAGACTCTGAAATTTGGTGTCACAATCAAGAGAAAGTGGTAGACATTTTTGTTTTGTTCTATACTTGCCAAATACACATTTTTTCTTTAAGAGCTATTCCTGTTTGAGAGTTTTCTTATGTTTAAACAATGTCCTTTGAGAAGCTGGAGAAAAACAATGTTTGGGGCCTGAAAGATATAAAAATTTGTAGATTTTTGTGACTGTGTATAGTATCACATACTAGTTTTTAAACTTTGGACTATCTTCCTATGTAAAATATGAGACTGGAGTATTTAAACAATTGGTGCAAGTAAAAATATAGTAATAAGGTAAAGATGTGGATAAGCCACTACTATTATGGATTGCTGGACTATGTTGGGTTACTTTGCTGAATTCACGCACCTACAATATTTGAATGGCAATGGAATACCCACCTCCGACAAAAGTAAACAAAAAAGGGGGATATAAACAAAGGAACATTTTGTAGTTAAAAATATATAACTGTATATACAAAATAGTTAGCATAAATACACATCTACTTTCTCCATTCAATGAGAAGAAAGTTTTGAACTAGTAGTGTTTAGATAGCCTGTCTGCATCTTGTACTATGAATAACTACTACAAAGACAACAATATGCAATGTATTAATTATTGTAACTGTCCTACTAACCTGTTTTGAAACTGTCTCATTGCTCTTTCTTTCTCAATAAAGTTAATTAAAAAAAGTAAGGTAAAGAAAAACTTGATAACTCTTAGGAGGAAAAAGGGAAACAGTAGAGTTGGAATCTGTCTTGTTTCCTGCCTTTTCTAGTATCAAAATCTTCTTTGTCATGAATCTCTTTGCACCACACAGGTCATGTTTGAATGTTTCTTTTCCCATCCCACTCACACTGATCCTTCCCTGTATATATCATATCTAGCGGGACCCTACTCTGGAGGGCTTTCTCTATAAAGATAAGTTAGCAGGTTCTAGGAATTTGGGTCCAGCAATTGCACCTTGGAATGAGCAATATGAAGAAGTAACAATGAAGCATTTCAGAAGTTTCATACATTGCAGATTTCCCATTGCACAACATGTATGGGGATTTCCAATCATAGTTTCAAGGGGATTTCAGAGGACAGATTGATGCACAACTAATATTAGAGAAAAATGATGAGTGTTTCCTTGCTTCATAGTTACACAATCTATTGCCTAGATAGCAACTTCCAAACTTAAAGTATCAAGGACACACATGTTTTGTTGAGCAATTTCAATCCCTGAGATGATTTCTCAGGGGAAGACATTATTCCTTGGATTAAGAACTTTCCATTAGCAATTAAGGATGTGAGAGATTCTATTTACTTTATGAAGGCATTTATAGTAATTTCTTGTTTGAAGGAGTTCTCTGGCCCTTTTCCTTTCCTTTACAATGCCAGCACTTCTTTTTTCTGCACTCTCAATTTTTTTTTCATAATTTTATTGAGAAACAAATAGCAATGAGAGAGTTTCAAATCAAATTGGAGGGACAGTTTCAATAATTAATACATTGCATACATTCTTCCTAGTGGTTAATTGCTGTACAAGATGCTATA
>NW_004524626.1:3774621-3775580 GCF_000260255.1 Octodon degus
CCTAGAAGTTTCTAGAAGTCTAAAGAACAAGTTCAAAATTTCATCATGATGGCTTCTGACACAACAATCACGGATGCAGCACCTGTGGATAAAATGGACTGCAATATGGACTTTAAACGAGGTTTTATTCAAGGGCAGCTTTATCATGGAACTAATGTAGTTCTCATGTGCAGTCTCAAATTAGTCTGATTTGTTTCTTAGTTCATCTATGTAAGACGTAGAGGAGCTGAGTATGTTTATCAGCTCCCAATTCATCATTCTGTGTTCCTCCCACTTATTTTACAAGGTGGCTACATTCAACACTGCCCCACCTGACGTGACCACTGAGAGGTGAACTGTAGAATTAATACAATTGAGCTCACATTGTTGAAGTACCTGTGGGAAATAAAAGCTCGGTAAAGCAAAGAGAGAGCCAGCTCTCAAATCTATTTATCTCGGTGCCCTTTCTAATATCTGTTTGTCTGAATGCACAGGCTAAGGGATGATTTTTACTCTAAGTGTATTTTCTAAGCCACATATAAATGAGAAAATGGAATACTTCTGTATTGTCAAGTGAAAACTTTTTGAAGAAACTTCTTTACCTATTTAACTTATTTAGTACTTAAAACCTAACTTGTGAATCTTAAATTTATTTTTATTTTATTCTTCTGTGGTCATCGGGTGCTTTGAGAACTGTGGCAGAAAGTGCATAAAGGGATTATTGCACTTTTGTTCAAACACACATATTCCTTGGAAGTTGGATTTTGATTTAGGATTGAATGAGGAATTAATAGTCTCCTTAGAAAGTGGATATTTCTATAGAAATTGAAATTTATACAAGCATGTAACCAGATGATTTCTGTCCACTAAGTCTATGAGGTGAGCAGTAATTTGACATACTGGAACAAATTTCTCAAGATAAATAATACTAAAGACCATATTTCCCATCATACAAATGCTTGATGAAAATATTTGTCAGG
>NW_004524626.1:3776895-3777740 GCF_000260255.1 Octodon degus
AAGATAGACAGAGGAAAAAATCCTCAAAAGCTCTAAACCAAAGCAGACAAAAAGTTATGGGAAAATTCCTAGATAATGTAATGTACAATCCTGTAGCTAATATTGCATTGCTTGCTGAATTGTATATATCAAAATCGATGTATTGCAATCCTAATTGCCAGTACCTCAGACTATGACTACATTTGACAGGCAGTATCTTTAAAAAGGTAATTTTAAAGGGGCTGGGAAGATGGCTCAGTAGAATAAGTAAGTGCTTGCCTGTCAAGCGCAAGGGCCTGAGTTTTATCCCAGGTTCAAAAAAAAAAAAGTAACTAACTTAGAATTATGTCAAGAGGGTGAGCCATAACTCAATGACTCATGTTCTTCTAAGAAAAGGAGATTGGGGGCTGAGGAGATAGCTCAGTGGCATAAGTGCTTGCCCAGAAAGCACAGATTCCTGAGTTCAATATACCTGGTCCCCCCAAAAAGTAGATTGAAACACAAATGTGAATTGAGGAAGCCCCACGTGAAGAAACAAGAAGAAAACAGTTATAAAGAAGCCAGAGACATTTCTATTTATAGATAGTTATTTTTTAATGAATACCATTTACATGGCATAGATTTCATTGACATTTAGGATTTTTAAGATTGTTTTGTTCACTGAGGCTTTTGAAGTTCACAAAGAGAGAGAACTAAGGAAACCAGCTTTGCCAACTGCTTGATTTTGGATTGATAAACTTTCACAATTGTGAGAAAACACATGCCTTTTGTTCAAGACACCCAGTCTGTGGCACTTTTCTAGAAAACTGATACATTTAGTTTTATGAAAACAATATGCAATATTTATATCAGGGGATAATAATAAT
>NW_004524626.1:3780037-3808077 GCF_000260255.1 Octodon degus
CCAAGAGCTTAGTAACAGGTGCAGTGAAGTTTCCCCATCAAAAGGTAGGTTAAAAGAAAAAAAAAAAAAAAGAAAACCCTGCATGGAAATAAAAATAAATAGAACTGTTGTCAAGCAGCCTCGTTCACGTGGTAGCTCAGAACAAAACACATCAAACGGAAGAAAAAAAAAGTGTCACTTTTTGGAAAGTAATTATATTCAGCTTGCGACTTTTGCAGGTCTGATGCAAAGGCCTGGTTAGGTGACTGGTCAAAGACTCCCAGGCGTCCATCGGCGTCCGTCGCTTCCTGTGTGGGGCCAGCTGTAGCAGCAGTCACACATTGCTGGGTTCCGACGTAAGGCACTGCTCACTCACCTGCCCTCAAACAGTGCATTCTTTGAAATGAAAGATAAAGAGGATTTCAGGACACTTTATGACGTACAGCATTTGGATCCTTCAGACTGAGGTCTGAAAAGTTTCTCAATGCAAGGCTGCATCTTCGAGTACAGAAAATCATTTTTTTTAATGGTTACATCACTGGAAAAAAAAAATACCCATCGCTAACCCCTGATACACATTCTTAGCCATTTTCCTCTCTTCTGTCACAGCTGCACTGCATGTTCTCCCGCGAGGGCGGCCGCGCTCACGGTGGTCGTTCTGCTTGCTTCTTCTGGCTCCTTCGGGGCATCACCTGCTGGCGCGAGGATCAGGGCTTGCAGGACGTCGGGCAGAGAAATGATGCCCGTGAAACTGCCGACCTCGCTTACCACCACCAGCCGATGGACCTCGGCTCTCACTATCCTCTCTACGTGATGTCTAGGTTATTGTAGGTTTTCTCAGCAGCCAGATTAAATACATCAAATTTGGAATAAATAGCTACAATTTTTCCTGACTCGTCCAGTACGGGCAGCACCAATAGCTGTCTCTCCACAAGTATGTTCAGGGCTTTGTTGATGGGCGTGTCCGGCGGATGAAGGTGATTTTGCAGCAGGTTCCTCTCCCCAGTTCCTGCAGACTCTGCTTCGTGAAGGTGGGCTTTGGCATGTCGGACATAAATGCCTGGAGGAACTTGGGGATTCTTATGTGGGTAAGGATATATAGTGCCTTTCCACTGAGAGGGTCAGTGACTGGCAATCTGTGGATTTTGTTTTTGATCAACGAGTATGCAGCATCGAAGAGTCTTGCATGTGGAGAGATACTCACTAAAGGATTAAACGTTTATTGCAAATAAAGCTCCCTCCACGTTTCAGTCTTATGTTTCTCTAATTCAAAAATCCATATCATAGGTGATTTATAGTATCTATGCAGTATAGTTATGAAATTGGTGATTGTTAGCATCCCTACAAAACTCTGCTTTTTACTATCCAGAGCGACGCTGCTCAGACACCGTGGGCTACCAAGGCAACAAAGGGTTTTTTTTCACTTGTAATGTAGTATCCAAGACAACAAGCTTTGAACTAGTTGGAACGATGTCATAGCACTTGTGTGACCTCAGGAATCGCATGTAAACGCCGCCTTCTGAGTCTTCTGCTTCCTCCTCGAACTCCATCTTCTCCAGCATGTCTGCTTCCTGGGGTCCCGGGGCCACTATCAGCGCTGCCTGAGGGTGAGGAGAAGACAGCGACTGGCGCAGCTGGCCGTGGCCCTTGTCCCTGCCCGGAAGGCTAGCGCCTGGTGCAGCGCTCGGCCTTCGCTCAGCCGCTCCTGAGTGCTGACTTTGTACTGAATTTTGGGGTCTTCCATGTAGATTATTATGCCATCTATGAATAATGATAATTTCACTTCTTCCTTTACTATCCTTATTCCTTTTATTTCTCTCTCGCCTCATTGCTCTGACTAGTGTTTCCAGAACTACATCGAATAGAAATTGTGGTATTGGACATCCAGGCCTTTTTCCTGATTTTAGAATAAAACCTTTTAGTTTTGGTCCATTTAGTGTGATGTTGGCTATTGGTTTTTCATAGATGGTTTTTATCAGATTGAGAAAAGACCATCATTTATTTATTTATTTATTTATACGAGTTTAGGACATTGTCTATAGGATGTACAGGGTCTCACTATGTAGATCGGACTCCTAGTGATTTTCTTGTTTTCAGCCTTCCAAGCACTGGGATTACAGGCCTATGCCCCCACGCCCAGTCTCAATCACTGTCTCAGGGTGCCCTGGGGTTGGAGCCAGCATGGCATGCTGGAGATCAAACCCCGAACCCCAGAAGCTGAGTTCTGCTAAAGCAGACACTTTAGTCTGCTGAGCTATCTGGCCAGCTCAAGACCATCTATTTCGATAGTCTTTATTTTTTAATATCATGAATGATATTAAAAATTGGACTTTGTCATATGCTTTTTTGCATGTATTTAAGTTATTATCTTTGGTTTTGTTGATATGATATATTGCATTTATTGATTTGTATATGTTAAACCACTCCTGTATTCCTGGCATGAATTCAACATGGTCATAATGTGTAATATTTTTGATTATTTGCTGTACTCTGTTTGCTAGTGCTTTATTGAGAATTTTTGCATTTATGTTCATGAGGAAACTTGGCCTGTAGTTCTTTTTTTTCTGTCAGTCTCCGATTTTCGTGTCAGGGTAATACTGTGAAGAAACAGGAAGTATTGCCTCCCTTCCAATTTCATTAAAGACTTTTAGAAATATTGATATTAAATCTTCTCTAAATGTCTTATAGAATTCAGCCACACATCCATCATGACCTGGAAATTCTTTGTTTTTATGTTTTTAATTACATTTTCAATTTCCTTGACTGATATTTGGTTATTACAAATTTTTATATGTTCTTGTTTCAGCCTTGATAATTCATATGTATCTAGGAAACTGTCAATTTCTTCTGCAACACTTTGTTTTAATTGCTCCCAAAACATTAAATGCTTCAAATAGACTTAAATATGTAAAAGCTATATATTGAATTTTGTGAAGCAATCCTAGAAGATAAATGAAGCATTTTGTGCTGGGTTACACTTAATATTGTTGTCATTTTCTCTAAGTTATCTACAAACTAAGTCAAATGCCAATCAAAATCCCAGAAGGCATTTTTGAAATAATCAACAAAGTGATCCTAACATTTTTATGGAAATTCAAAAGAACTAGAATGGTCAAAACATCTTTGAGAAATAAGAATATATTTGGATACTAAAACTATCTGGTTTGATGATTTAAGCAAGACAACCTAATATTAGATTGAAAAACAGACAAACCAATGGAACAGAGTGGAGCAGTTGTGACTAAATGTGTGTCATAGACCAATAAGTAATTGACCTATTTCACTGAATTTTCCATTATTTTCTCCATTTCATCCTCATTTTTCCCTCAGAAATTTCTCTGTGTGTGGAATGCTTTGCCTCCGGTATCTGTATGGTTAGTTCCTTCCAGCCTATCTAAAACTTCAAACCTTGTATTATGCCAGTCAGTTCTTTTTGCCATAACCAAGTGTGGTAGACAGGGTGGCAGAAACAACAGGAATTAATTTCTCACAATTCCAATGAATTGAAGTCCAAGATCAAGGTGATGGCAGAGTCTGGGTCTGGTGAGGTCACATCTCATCTTCCAGCTGGCTGCCTTCTCACTGTGTTCCTGCAGCGAGGAAGAAAGGCCTCATGTTGCCTTCTCTTCTTATAAAGGCGCTAATAGCACCACAAGTGCTCTACATGCATGTTTCTATCTAATCTCCTGCCCATGGCCATACCTCCAAATACCACACTATGAGAACTTAGGTTTGCGAGACACCAAATCAGGAAGGACATAGTAGTATATAATAGCTGCCTTCACTAATATTTCATATTCTTCATCTTTTCTTTTGTAGTACTTGTCACATTCTAAAATACAATATATTTACTTATCTTAAAAATTTCTAAGGGCTCCCCAGATAGCTCAGCGGACTAAAGCGCCTGCTTAGGCAGATATAGGGACCAGAGTTTGATCCCCAGTGTGCGGTGCTGGCCCCGCCCCCAGGATGCCCTGAGAAGGTGACTGAGACTGGGTGAGGTGGTGCGTTCCTGTAATCCCAGTGTTTGGGAGGCTGAAAACAGTAGGATCACTATGAGTCCAATATATGTAGTGAGGCCCTGTAGACCCTGTACTAAATTTAAAAAAAATTTGTTTTATCCCTATAGAATCAGCCTCATGAAAGCCAGGGTTTTCATCCTTTTTATTTACTATTTAGTGCCTCAGAAAATGTGTGTCAGATAGTAGACACTCAGTAAAAGATATTCAATGGATAAATAACAGTCTAGAATATCTTAGGGGTTCAAATAAGCCAGAAAGATAGAGGAATATGTGTGAAACAGCCTGCTGAACTGCAGAACAAACAATGTGCTACAGGAAATACTTAAACTGCAGGTGTCCACATCCACAGCTCTGAGTCACTCTATAGCTTGGTGAATTAAAATAGTTCTTAGAAAAATATTTAACTAGTAAAGTCAAAATAAACTAAGTCATCTGAAGAAAAACTATACAATAATTTCAATTTCAAGGCTGACAAGCACACCCATTTCTTAGGGAAGAAAGCTTCTTGTCCTTTACAGCAAGAAAGTCTGAGAAATTGGCACAGTATTTCCTTTATGACGTTCATAATGCTGTATATGCACCAAGTATGGGAGCATCCAACTATATAAGACAAATATTAATAGACATTAAAAATTAAATAAGCAATAACAAAGTTGTAATTGGACAACTTAACATCCTATTGACACAAACATATAGATTAACTAGACCAAAAAAAAAAAAAAAAATCAGCAAAGAAATAATGACTGAACCAAGCTTGTGAACAAAGGTACTTGCTAGACATTTGTAGAGTGTTCCATTCAACACCATCAGACTACACATTCTTCTCAGCTGCACATGGGACATTCTCTTACACAGACCATATGCTAGCTCATATTAACAGAATAGCTTTATATTACCTAGCATGTTTTCAGTATCCATACAGTGATCATTGTGCATACAATGTGTGTTTGCTGTTAAAAATTATGACAGAAAAAAACCATTGAATCATCGTAATGAAAGGTAACACTGTAGAATAATTACAAATAGGAGATATCTAGTATAATTAAATGAATGTCATGAACATTTTATTTGAATTTATTAAAATGGCACCACTTGTGGGGCTGGGGAGATAGCTCAGTGGTCTAAGCGCTTGCATGGCAAATGCAAGCATCTGGGTTTGATCCCTGGTACTGCATGCTGTGCAGGTCCCTGAGCCCCAGGCATACCATGCTATCCACCAAAGCCAGGCATACCATGTTGTCCGCCGAAGCCAGGCATGGTGATACATAGCTGTAATACCAGCACTGGGGAGGCTAAAACAGGAGGATCACTAGGAGTCCGAGCTGCACAGTGAGATCCTATATCAAATAAATAAACAAATAAAGATTAAAAATAAAAATGGCATAGCTTAGAATATGTTTTTAGGATAATGAAAGCAAATTTACTAAGGATTTTGAGGCATAAAGTTCACCGACTCCTCTGAAAACTAGCTAGTAAAAAAACTAAAATCCTGTGCAAGGAAATTAGGACTAGAAAGGTGGTGTCCCAGTGTGGTGCTTTGTTTCTCAAAAATTTAATATTAGTCATGTGGAGAGAAGCCAAAATATATTTTAGAAAAATATAACAACAACAACACCACAGAGGAAATTTAAATTTAGTAATAATTTTATATTTCTCACATGTAATCCTAAAATTATTTTTGTGTGTACTCTAAACTTTGTGTTGAGAATAATATTTGTTATGGTTTAGGTCTAAAATGTTCCCCTCAAAGTCTCATGTATTCAAGGGTGGGGTTCTAAAAGGTATTTGGGCTATAGGGGTACAGCTTCATCAGTGACTAAATCTAAGAATGAATTCATAGCTGAATGTGGTAGTCAGAGCTGGGACCTGACAGAAAAATGCTGCATGACTTGGAGCAGCATTCTTGTCCCTGACCTCTCCATTTTCACCCTGATTCCTGATACCTCAAAGTAAACCGTTGTTCTCCTCCATACGCTGCCACTGTGCTACTTCTGCAGTCAAGTCAGTCAGCTGTGGACTAAACCCTTTGCAATGGTCTGCCAAGATAAACCTTTCGTCCCTGAAGGGTGTTGGCTATTTTGTCCCAGCAATGGAAAAGTGGCTAATGTAGATGTAGCTTTACAGAAGACTGAAAATATGCAACACTAAGGCAAACAGTCCTGAAAAATATTATGGTTATACCTCTATCTCAGGTGACTTCCTCACTTCAACTACTGTACCTGAGTTAAAAAAAATTGTTCTTTCATGTTGAATTACATACACTTAGAATCAAAATCTAAGCATTTAGTGTAACTTCTCTGTTACACAGTAAGAAAAAAGTGCATGCATTCTGTAAGCAGAAATAACTTTCTTGTTACATAAACTGTGGCATGAATCACAAAGAGAATAGTCAACTTCCTTCTTTTCAACAGGATTCTAAGTCTTTCATGTTAGTAGGTGAAAATAGCTAAATTAATAAAAGCTCTTAGGGCCAGGGATATAGCTCAGTGCCACTATGCCTGCCTGGCAAGCACGAGGTCATGAGTTCAGTTCCTGGTACAAAATAAGAACACTCTTATATGCACATGTGTATAATTGTATTTATCCAACTTAATTTCATTCATAAGAGGAATATACCAGACTTATAAATACCAAACAAAGCATTCAGTTATGCGACTATTTAAAATGTTGTCTTGATTTCTTCCTGAGAACATCAAATACTTTTAGTACCATTCAGAGCTTGAGATTTATTATAGGGATAGGCTTTTCTAAGGTTAATGAAAATAGTGCCTGAGAACTTTCAACTGTGCATTTATTTTATGTATAAGAAAGTCAGAAATATAGAATGACTCTGGTTGTGAGCACTAGTACCAAAAATTGCCCTCTCACACTAGAAAAAATGAAACAGGCTCTGATAAAATAGTGCACTTACTGCTATGATTTTCCTACCAAATACCAGAGATCATTGTGAGGGACCTGTCACAGTGATATCTGATATTTTTCTCTTGTCTTTTTCTTTTTTCTTTTTCCTTTTGTATTTTAGGGAAAGGGTCTACAAGGGGTTCAGGGTCTCACTACTAGATTGGACATGTAGTGATCCACCTGTTTCCAGCCTCCCGAGAGCTGGGATTATGCCTAGTCTCATTTGCTGTCTCAGTGTGCCCCAGAGGCGGGGCCGGCACTGCAGGCTGGACGATTGAACCCGGGCCCCTGCTCCTGCACCTGCTTGCAGGCACTTTAATCTGCTGAGCTATTTAGCTGGCCCTCATAATATTATCTTTAAATGAAGCAAATTCCAAAACATAGGGAAAAATTAGGGGAAAAGGAGTGAAAAGGACATGACTGGTGAGTGTTTGTCTGTCACCACCTCAGTTCTCTGCCTTATCATGATGTGACACTGTCCAAATGCTAGAAACTATGTATGAATGCTTTCTATCACAGTTTCTGTACATGCTTCACTCCTTACAGTTTCTGAGAATGCCCTACTAAAAATTTAGAAGTCCAAGATAAACTGTGCTAGTTCACCAAGATTTAATGTGAGGGGAGGAGTCTTTGTCTTTGTTCGAATGTACTGTGGAAGTCAAGCCAGTGTTTCCACAGGCCCAGCTTCTCTAGGTAGTGCAGCTGCTCTCCATACGCTAGGACACCTTTTCTACTTCAGAGGTCTGTGCTTGGGGGGGTGGCCAAGCAAGGGAATGTGCAATGGGACGAGAATATGGGCTGAGCAGTGAAGGCGCCTGGTGATGATAATGCTGTCCAAGGGGAGACACAGGTGAGGGAGTTAGGAACCTGCAGAACACACAGCCTTGCACAGCAGAGTTTTAAGGGGGAACTAGAAAAGTGTGTTGTCTGCACCCTGGAACCATCAAGCCGGTAGAATGAAAGCCTGAAAAACCTTCTACTTGCTTTCAGTTGTCTCTCCCCAAATCTGGAGCATAACAAAATTCAGGCTACTTTTGGATTCAAATACAAATAGAACTCTGTGACCAAAATAAGAGCTTGTAAAAATAAAAATCAAATACCAGCACATATTTATTCTTTCAAAGAAAAACATCATAAATTTATAGTTAAATTTAGAGGATTGATTGTCAACTGTATAATTTTATTTAAATTTTTTTTTTGCTGGCTCATTTATATGTAAGAAGAAACAAAACAATGCATTGGAGTTGTAATGGAGTATATGGTTGATTCATTGTGTCAACTTCAGTTAGAAAATCACAACTAAATTGGCTCAAAAAAAATTGGCTCAAGAATTCTCAAAAACATTGGCTCAACAATTCCTAGGGTGGAAGACTCAGCCTAGGGCAGCTTGTTACCTGGATGGTACCAAGAGGAAATGACAAAGGATAGATTTGCTTTCGCTTCTTTAGAGGACTTCCAAGCTTTGCCTTCACCTTGGCTGTCATCTCCTGGCTTCCAAAGCAGACTCTTCAGCCTTCCTTCACAGACCATAAGCCTCCTGGTACAAAATCACATAGGACAATGCAGTGAGCTCCAGACCTTCAACCAGATCCTTTGGTCGCTAGTGTGCAGACAGGCCCCTTCCTCATCCAGCTCTGTGAGTCGCCAGTCCCACGAATTCTTATGTAGTTGTATATCTTGTGTTCTATCTGTTTCTCTAGTAAACACTGACTGATGGACGGGGCAAATGTTCATTAAGAATTGCATTGTGAAATGTGGGAAGGTCCTTCCAGAGGGAAAAGGAAGCCACAAAACTTTTAAAGCATTAGAATGAAATATAGTGGAGCATGCCCAGGAATTCTTGGTCATAGCGCATATACTGGAGTAGCTTTTCAATTATGTAATAAGCAGAGGCTGGAAAAAAAAAATCCCAGATGTCTGTGAAGCTATGATTCTTGATGTAAGTTAGGTTTTAGTGATCAGATGTTCTTAAATGACAGTTGGACCCAGAACCAAGATAACTAAGGAGCGAGTCAACACCCAGAGTGGGAGATACTTATTTTCTGGGTCCAGATTTGGCAGAATTATCATGAAGTATTTTCTGTTACCTACCATAGAACTCATACACAATAGTAGAGTACCTCCTTATCTGAGACTCCAGTATCATTCTGCCAGAAGGCTTTCTAAAGGAAAGAACTAGTGATTGCTCCTTTTCTAATTTGTTTCCTCTGAAATCAGAAACAGACTCACTTTTTGACCTTCAGTAAGTTATTTAACTTCTCTGTGCCTGATAAAAATGATAGGTGTTTGCCTTATAGAATTAGAATTACTAAATTATGAAATGTGTAGGCAGCTTAGTAAAATTCCTGGTACGTAGTAAATTACCAACAAGTGAGCTCTCATATTAACATTATTACTTCTGGGTAGACCTCTGTCCCTTGTAGTGATAGGTATCTTACGTGGTTTAGATGCTCTCAAAGGAAAGAAATAGGTTTCTTTCAAGTCTTTAACAAAGCTTGAAAGTCAGGAAGTGTTTAATGCTTCTTCAATGTTCTTTTCCTAAATGAAGAAGGTGTGAGTTCAAAGGATTTTCCAACTTCTCAAACTATATTTTCTTTTATTGAGGCAGGTGTTAAAGTATGGCGTGACTGCATAAAGCCTTCCTTGGAGGAAGACGTGAAGAGATTTTTAGAAATCTGAAAAGATTTTTGTATGATATCTATTTCGGATCCAGCACTTCATATGTGATGAATGAGAGATCCAACATTACCATTCTGTGCTCAAGCTCACAAATCTATGAACCTAGAGAGGTTCTCTATAATTCCTCCATTAGCTTTTTTTCTATGGCATGATATGAAATAAATAGATGGCCGTTAAATAAACAGCTGCATGAGATGGCAGCTCTGGGGCAGGGGTCCACAATCTTAACAGGTGAAGTGGAGACCTTAGATCACCTTTTATGGTTTTGTGTTCAGTTTATTTTCTCATGAGTTCCTATGCCACCTTTTCTTGCTGCCATTAGTAACCTGGTTTTCAGAAACTCTTGCCAGTTCTCTAATTTTCTTCTTTTCATCTTCAGAGGTCCAGAAAAGCAGGAAAAGAGACTTATAACTGGCAAAAGAAGGAGTGAACTGACTTTGGGTGAGAACTTAGAGGAATTTTTTTAAGGAAAGATAAGAGTTTTTTGTGTAGATCATTTGGTTTTATTTTTTGGCTCCTTAGAGCTTTCCCTCATTCTCTTCTCATTTCATGTAATATTTGCATAATTGAAGTGAACAAACAATCACACTTAAAATACATTAGACTGTGTATCAGTTTCAAACACAGAGATAGCAACCAATCACAGGGTCAAATTCTCTTCAAAATCTCTGAGTAATGTGCAATGGCATGTCTACTTTGAAAAAATATGTTGGTAGTTTCCTGAAAAACTAAACAAGAGTTTCCATTTGACCTAAAAATTCTACCTTTAAGTATATTCAGGAGATGTAAAACCTAGTCTCACATAAAACGTATACTATGGACACTAACACACATTGTGTGTACTAATGCTTATAGCAGTCAGTATTCATGACATCCCAATGTCTATCAAGTGAAGAAGGGATAAACACAATGTGAAGTGTACACACAGTGAAACCTTATTTGGCAATATAAGTGAAGGAAGCGATACTTTAGGATAGAGAGTATATCATGCCATGAAATAAGACCATGATAGCATTCCAGTTATACAGAATGTCCAGCCTAGGCAAAGCTAAGACATTGAAAGTAGTTCACTAGTTGACTAGTGCATGAGGGTGGCAATGTTTTGAGGCAACTGTAAGAGATAGCTCAAGGGTAAAGGGTTCTTTTCTCTGTCATCAGATTTCAAAAACTGATTGAAGTACAGGTACTATAATTTTGTAAATCTTTAAGCTCTTAAACTGTAAGAGGTGAATGACTGAATCCTATGGTATGTGTATTCTATCACAATGCAGCTATTATCAAACACTTTTCCATGTATCAAATAATGATCTGACTCAAGATAAAATTCTGTCAATTTCAAACAATATTCGACATAGATTTTGACAATTCCCTAAGATATACTGTGAAAAGAGTCAGTCTGCAAACAATATTGCAGTGAGAACTAAAGTTCTTCCCCAAAACATTGAGTGGTAGCAAGTGCGATCAGAGTCACCACTCAAAAGTTGCACGGGTCAAAGGACAACTCACATAAACGTCTGAGTCCCATATTTTCTTCCTTTTTTGTTTCACTGTGAAGGACATTGCTGTCTGGAATTGCACTTATAGTGTGACGCAAATAGGATTTCTTAAGATAAAGACAGGAAGAATTAATATAAGAAAGATGATGAATCAGAAGACAAGAATTTCTAAAATCCTGGCTGGCTTTCAGTGCACTCCACTTGCTTTTTTTTTTAAACCACAGAGATCAAGGAACTATAAACACATGTGGTTTAGACCGGAAGCTTCTTACGGGGCTGCCTCGGGGAAAAAAAGGGCAGACAGCAGAGGCAATAGGGAGCAGAGACTGTGTTGCAGAGCTGTGCGCTGGGTCTTGGCCTTGTCACAGATGCTAAGAGCTGCTGTGACTCACTTTGAGATTCTCAGACCTATGTATCCTACGTGTCACAAATCTTCAGAGTAGACCTGGGAAAAGATATATTAGCTTATTAACTTCAGGTGGTTTATGAAACTCTCCACAATAGAATTCTCACCCTCCTGTGTTGTTATTATAATTGAAAAAAAAACCCCACAATAGTATGTCATTCCATTATCAAGTAAGAGAAAGTAACAAAAACATTAATGATTTGATCTGAACTGTCTAGAAGTAAATAGTTACATTTGAAATTAATGTATTTTAAGTGCAAGGTTTTAGATTATTTTAAAACAGTGTAGGGACCGATAAGAAAATCTGAAAATAATTACCTACACTTCTTTCCCTTATGTACATTTTTTCCATATGATAAATTTATGCTAAAGGGAAATATCATCATGAAAAATTGTGCGTATATGCTTATGTATGTACATGCATGTATTTATTATATGCATGTATAATAAATTGTGTGTATATGCTTATGTATGTATACACATGTATTTATGTATATGCATGTATATGCATGCATTTATTATATGTATATATATGCATGTATTTAATATTTATAGAAATTTAGCTAATACAAAGTAAGCCAAGAGGTAAATTTATCAACACTATCAAGTAATCTAAATGTCTTTTAGATAAACTTTCCAGATTTTTAAAGACTATGAAATACTTTAAAAACAAAAACAAAATAGGCTAATATGCTTGCCAACCTATTGTGGAAAGTTATCTTAAGTGATCTTTAGGTGCTATAAATTGCAGTACACTGTTTTCCAGCTGCTGTCCATGGAAGACCAGGCGTAGGTTCATTTAGACAACAGCATTTTGAGACGCTGCTTTCATGGAGATGCCTACATGATGCCGATCCATTTTCTATGTTGTAGAGAGAATCTGCTTCCACCTTGATCCTAAGTATAAAGGCACTAATGCATTTTGACATAATAAACTCAAAATATCTTGCTCACTAGCACAGTTCAAAGGAGAACTTGAATTCACAGGATGTGGGTGACCTTGACTTCCATTCCCAGTCAGGGCACTGATTTCCCAGGAAAACAGATGGGCAGAGGATCTCTGTGTCCACCTCGTGACTATACATAAAGCAGGAAGCGTGAAAGCGTGAGAGCCATGTCATCACATTAACCATTCTTTGGCTAGAATGCTGGCCTTAAAACTTGCTCCTGGCTCAGCGTACTGGGATTCCAGGGCTACCCTGCCATACTTAGCTCCTATTCTTGAGTTTGGAAACAAAATTGAAGCTTAGGATACAGGTTAGTGATCAGAACTCAGGCCCAGCCAGGATGACCTTGGACTCATAGAGAGGAGTTTATTCCACTAGTTACACACTGGGAGAGGTGGCTTCAGTCACCAGAAAGCAAGTTCAGCAGACTATCCCTTCAGGCTCACTGTATATAAAGTACTTGTGAGAGAACTATTCTAACAAGTGGATTTAACAGTATCAGAGCAATTCATACTCTGTCTTCAAAAACCATAAATCTGTGAGTACAGACCACATGCAGAGCATTTGCTTGATTAAAAGTATATTTCAGATGAATGCATATTATAAAATGCTTAATGAGGAAGAGTATGAGGCTGAACTTGAGAAGATTACACTGTGAAAGGTCTGACATTCCCTAGGAGGATGTGAATTTTTCATGTTAAATACCAGATTAACTCATAATATCTGGACTAATTATATCAAGAACATGTTGCTTATTTAGGTAAGTTCAAGACAGCTGGTTGATTATTAATCCCAAAGGCTAAGTGACACAAATAAATTGATTTATAGGCCAACTGGAAATGAGGTTAGGGAAAGCATGATGGTTGCCTTGAAAGTGAACTAATGTAAATTTAAGTACTTTGAAATTTGTAGCACACTTGCTAAAGGTGAGCTATTATTATAATAATTGAATATTATTATTACTAAGAGCATGATTTCTTTTTATACACTTGCCAGTAAGGATTGTAATTAATACTTGTTTTCATTACATACAGCCTTTCCTCAAGATTATGCAGTTTTTCTTTGCCTAGGAACTTTCCATAAGTGTGCAGGAAAACTTTCTTGGAGATATCCTTTTTAATTCCAATAAAGATGTGGAAATCAATAAGAGCTGGGTCAATATCACCAGTTCCTTTTTATACACAATTGCCTATGTACCAATGATTAAATCCTACTATCTCTTCCTGAGCTAAAACTCTGAAAACCATAGAGAAACAAAATTTTTAACATAAGTTGCATATCTTTTGTTTTATCTTACTACTGTCTTTTGTTCTTGAAAACTTTCATAAAGGAATGATTTTAAGGGTATCTCTGGAATCAGGCTTGCAGGAAGGATATGGTAGTGCCCTAATAGTGTGATTGCAATATTTTTACCATCTATAATCTTGAAATGATGAGTGAATAAGAGCCTACTGGACTTGAAATAGAGGGTCTGAGATATACGGCCAGCTCAAGTTTTCCATGAAAAGATTTCCTTGTTCTCAACTGCTAAGTCCAACCAAAGCAGAAGGCAATGAGTCCTACTGATACCCTTCCTCTCTCAATTGAGGGAGGGTGAAAGTGGGTTTAAGTATCAAAGGAAATATATGCAACATAAGTAATATGTTTTAATATCAGGGTTCATGTTTCATTTGTTTAAGAGCTCTGTTTCTCTTAATTTTAAGCCTTCCTTTGCAGCTAGTTATTTCTGATCTACTCCAGAAATAATTGCCTTGCAACTCCCAAAGGAGATCCTTTGTTTTTGTTTTTTAAAGTTATTATTGGTAAAAGCCTGAGAAAAGTACACAAAACTCTTGAGGCTAGTAATAAACTTGGGTTTATCATCTTTCTTTGTTTCATCCCTATAAAACTGAAGATATGTCTACATAAATGACAAAAACAAAACACGAAACCAAAAATTTGTTGATATTTACTATTTATCCTTATAGATGTAAAGCCATGGGAACTCCCTAAGTTGCTGCTTGGTACAAAAACTTTCAAGACCATTATGATATTGCTTTTAAAAGCTGGACATGTACTTTATGACATAGCACATCTAAACTTAGATTTATCCAAAATAAATTTGTGCTCCTTAATCCTTGTCTTTAATAACTAGAAATGTGCACTTTCAAAAGTTCATGAAAAATAGATAATTGATGAATAATCAGTAATAAATAACTACATATGCCAAAGAATACTAACAAAAGTAAATGAACAGCAATTAAGCACCAATGAATGAATTCAGCGAAGATCCTTTTGAATGAAAGGAACAGCAAAGTATGTACATATTTCCATATTACTAAAGTATAGACACTGACAAAACAGTAATACATAATTTAGGGATGCATCTATATATGGCAACACAACTATGAAAAAAGGCATGTATTATTAAAAAAAAGTCAGGATTGTGAGTATACACATGTTTATGTAGGTAGTTGTACACATATACAATGTTTATGCAATTATTCTTTGTGTGTGTAGTAGAAATACAAGAATCCATTTAAATTCTTCTTGGCACATTGGATCAATTTATACCTTCAGGGTGTTTCATTCGTTTGCTTGACAAATATTGCCTGCATACTTGATGTGTTAATTTCAGAGTTTCAGTTTTGTTGTATGCTTGTATGCTTGTATGCTTGTGTGTGTGTGTGTGTGTGTGTGTGTGTGTGTGTGTGTGTGTGTGTGTTTTCTGAGACAGGTCTTACTATATAGCCCAGGCTGATATTGTATTTAAAATTGTCCTGTCTCAATCTCCCGGGTGCGGGGATTACAGGTGTGTGGGATCATGCATATCTTTTTTACAGGGATGGGCACCAACTGCCAGTTGCAAATACATTTCAGGCCGTTATGGCAAGGAATTGGGAGAGTGCTTGTGTCAGTAATAGTCATAACTTACATGACTCCCTTCACTGGCCACAGTACTGCCTCTGATCTTTCTGGTGCTAGTGCTATAACTGCTCCTGATAGTTGTCACTTGGGATGATACCATCTGATCCTTGGATGAACAGCTAGGCTTCTGTCCAATAAATTTTAAACCTCTTTTACTTATTTTCTTCCAGAAACTGACTTCCAGAGGAAGAGCAGTTCTGATTTCCCTCTAGCAGTTAGATAAATTGGCTCAAGGATAACTTATTTTGTTCAAATAATTTTCACAAAATTTTACCACGCAAACTTTAATACATATATACAAATTCAGAACACGTACAATGAATCCCCATCCAGTATTCAGCCAGCTTCATACATTGCCAATACTTTTCAAAAAGTTTTCTTTCTATAATGTAATTTAGATTTTTACAAGATGGCATGGGCTCTTTTGAGAGGTAGATTGTGCGTAGAAGGAGAATGAACATATTTGGGAATTTAATGGATTTCAAATATGTTTCAGTTCATTGCTTATATCACTTCTGTGTTTTGGAGCATTTTAGTTATTTTTTATGTAGTAGAATAAATTGCATTTTTAATAGTATTTCATATGGTTGCCTGAGGTGACACATTCTCATTCTGCATTGTAATTCAGTAAGAAAATGTATTATTTTTTTCTAAATCAAATACCAGTATTGTTGATGGAATTGGGAATTAAAGTCCAGAATTTAAAATTGTTGTTTGATGTTTAATATTTTTCTAATGGCTAGCATCTAAAGTATGATTACACCCACAGCAGAAAAAAATTAAATTTAGTTTCTCTTGAAGTGTAAACACTTTGTCTATTACATCATGTATTAATCTTCTACCTTTGGATAATCATATTTCTGATATTACATTTCTGTACAATAATACTGACTCTAAAACTACAATTAAGAATAATGTTCTTATAAGTCTAAATACCTATAACTAGTTTTAGTCAGAGGGCAGGAAAAGAGAAATGGTGTGTGCTCCAGTGCCGATGGTCAGGCTGTTGAAGGCAGGGGGCCAAAGGAGAATCTTTAGAATAATTTTAGTTTTAATCACAACAGTGAATTAGATGCAATAATTAATAACTTGAGCTCTAGTGTATATCAAGGTACTCAAAAAAGGATGAATCATTCTCTAAGTCTTATCCTGGAGAAGAGGGTAAAGCAGCCACAGAGCATACACATAAATGTGCAAAAAATATAGTTCAAAAAATAAAATTGCTTTTTCCTTATCATTCAGCGAGTTCTGCTTCCTCTCTTCTGCATAGTACCCAACAAGTTCATAGTGTCTGCACCCATATGATCATAGGAGACCGAGGCTTCGAGTTTATTGATGACCAAAATCATCTATACCAAGATCAACTTAGATGCTTTATCAAAAATCAAAGCACCAAGGGCCAGGGAGATAGCTCAGTAGAATAAGCGCATGCTTAGCAAGTGTAAGGGCCTGAGTTCAATACCTGGTTCCGCAAAAAAACAAAACAACAACAACAACCAACAACAAAGGCAAATTGTCATGACTTCCTAGAGTCCTTTTAATCTCAACAAGGATCCTTCCAGTCATTGACGTGGTCCCTACCCCACTCCATGTGTGAAATATCCCTCAGCCAAAGAGACCTGGACATAGCACAATTTCTGAGCTTCTCCCCTCCTGGAAGGGTCATGCCAACACTCATTTGATTATGTCCATATGAGATGGTAATTGTACTCAATAATATAAAATCATGGCACCCACACTGTTCACCTTCCTCCCAATCTAGAACTCAAGTGGGATACTTTTAGAGTGCTGTTCTTACCGCAACAGACTGGCAGCAGGAGAAAGAGCTTAGAAGGGTTTTGATGGCTTCTAGACTATTGGTCAGATTATGTCAAGTGGCCACCTACAGCATTAGGAAATCATGCACAAGATAGAGAAAATGGATGTTTTAGATGGTATTCATTCTCAGCCACACCACACACTTCTCGTCTTTACTGTAGGGTTTGGAGTTTTCTATACATGCCTACTTACAAGCTTTCCACAAACAAGGCCAATGCTTGCCACACAACAAAATTAAAAGATTCATTAAACTTTACATAATTAACACTTCATGACTTTTGGTCTTAAGGACTAATAACATCTAATTCTTGTGGCAGAAATCATTACATATAAGGAAGAAATATAAAGGGCACTAATTTTGGAGAACTAATGTAGTAGCTTTATATTTGCTCATTAGAGTCCATCATTACCAAGAGATTTTGTTCCTTGAAATAATTTTCATAATCAACTTGACTAAACTTCTCCATGAAAATAAATGATGAAGAAGATTAACCAATATTTTGCTTTAGTATGTAGATAATTAACCAGGCTGTGTTTTTCAAACGTCTCTGTCATGAGAACTGAGATAACAATTCTAAATTCTTTTCTTGCAAAAGGGCAGCAGTAAGCTATATAAGAGGCTTTTTCTAGAATACTCAAATTCAAATGCAACCCTGACATTCAATTTCTATGTGATTTTAGAAGCATCATTTCATAGTCTGTGTTCTAGTAATGCCATATATAAAATGTTTCTTTCCTGCGTGTATTGAGGTGATAGCTATAAAAATATTTTAAAAAGTTAAAGTTGCTCTATGGATGCTACGTTATCATTCTTCAAATTTTAAGTTACTATTAAAGATTAATGAAAGGAACAATTATGCCCTGGTTAAGCAGACCATTCACCACCTCTGGCACACTTTATTCTTCTGAGAGTGACTAGTTGTTTCTGGCTGTCTTTTGAATGCGTCTTGGCAATTCCTTCCAGTTGGTTTGGAAGCACTGGGGAAGGTTCTGTTGTCTCTGTACTGCCCTCCGGACTAGGCTCCTCCCTGAAGTCTGGCTCTGTTTTCCTCCTCCAGGGCAGAGGAATGAGCTCTCCTGAGTTGTACCCTAAGGCTTCTCTGAAAATACACAGAATTTACAGTCTATTTTGTGCTTCAAGAGAGCAACCAACTGGCGTGTGAACAATTTACCTTAAATCTACAGATACAAGTGCTTTCAAAACTAAGAATCATTTGTCTGAGTCATTAGTGAAAAGTAAACCTGCTTCATGCATTATTAAGCAGAGCCCGACCTACCTCCCGAGAGAAAAACTGAATAATTTTCTTTCTGAGATTCAGGTTGCTATTGATTCTTTACATAAACAAATATGTATATATTCTGCTTCAGGGAAGAATCAGGTCAGAGAAATAACATGTCTTAATGGGCTGATATTTGAAAAATGAATTTAAAATACTGTAGTGTAACAACTTCTTTTCATTGCTTATAAAATCCATAAGCATCTTTAAAAGGATCCCTAGTTAATATCATTATAAATTCTTGCATTTATATTGTTAGAATCATTAGTAAAAAAATAACTATTAACAAGATTTAGAGACCTTTTCTTCTTTAAAAAAAACCAAAATTGAATTTTTTCAAGGAGTTAATAACTAGCTTGGCTTAAGAATTTTGGAAGCTGCTCATAGTAGGATTATAGGTGTAAACTGTGAAGCCAGAAACATCTATGCAATTAATGACATATTTTGTTTTGCTTTTACATTTGGCTCTTCCTAAAACATGCATTGCTGACAGTCAACACTCGATTGAAATAAAGCACTTGCTCCCGTTAATCTGCCCATACAGAAGCAGCAGGTTTTTAAATATCTACTCAGTGCCAAGTACTGTGGAGACCAAGAGGTATGTGGCCCCGAAGCTACTTGCAGAGATCAGTTAATAGAAGTGCTATCTTTGGTGTCTAGATGTTTCTCCTAAGCCTCGTGGTCATAAGTGGAGATGTTTTCAGAGGCGGCTTGATCTAGAGTGTGTGATGCTGGAATGGATTCATGCTGCAACGCTAGGATCAAGGGCACTAGGACTAAGGGTGTGTGCACTGCCCACCCAAATTACCTGGGATGAGATATGTGAGATAGAATCATCATTTGTTGCTTTGCTATCTTCTGCCTGACATCAACTGTTTTCCCTGGGTAGTGTCCCTCGGCCATGCCACTCGGCCTTGGAGCTAGCGTCTAATAGGCTGAAACCTCTACACACTGATCTAAATAAACTTTTCCTCTTTTAACTTTGGGCGTTGTGTATTTTGTCTCTGAAATAACAAAATTAGCCAAGACTCAAGTTTAAAATCTTTTCAAGTGCTGCCAGGGGACAATTTTTGTAGGTGCCTATATCCCTGAAAAGAAAAGAATGCTTCCAAGTAAAAGAAAATTGGACTATGACAAGCCAGTGCCACAGTTGTTTCTCAAAGGGGTGGGGGGAAAGAAAGTTGAAAAGAGAAGAGTATAGAGTTTTAAAAACTGTCAGGAGGGTCCCAGGAGATGGCTCAGTGGAATAAGTGCTTGCCTGGCGAGCGCAGAATCCCGAGTTCAATCCCCGGTATATATAAAAAAAAAAAAAGTTAACCCAGGAGACAAAAACTGTCAGGAGAATTGTGTTCTTTATTGAATAGTTTTGAAGCTAACAGTATTGGCCACTGACATCATCATCTAAATAGCTTTCACAAAAGTTAATAGTTTGATAACTGTTAAATGTCCATGATTTGAATGACAGAAGCAGAATGAGCTTCTAAATCTTCTCTTTCTCAACCTACCTAAATCTATTCTGTTGAAAGGAAAGAGAGAAAAGACACTTCCAGAAGGGTCATTACTTTCCCCTTTAGGTAAAATGTCTCATTCATTGAAATCTGTACCTGAATTCTGGTGTCTTTATGAACTATGAAGTCCTAAGATCATTGCCTCTAAAAGCAAAAAGTAAGTTATGTCTGGCCTTTTTGAATGTGGTTTCCTTACCAATATAATTTGGAAAGATTATATTGAAAATCATCCCAATGTGAGTCACACATTTCATTATTCAAGAATTATTTCTAACTTCAGATCATTCTCTGATGTTTGTCTTCTTGATCTCTCACCATCAGTTGTCCTGTGAGACCTACCAACAATACTGGCAACGAGTCATAGTCGTGTATTGTCAACCTCCCCCCCATCCAGTTCTGAGACCTATTCAGCACACTACCTCTGTAACTCCTGTTTTTGCTTCTCATATTAGCCATGCCTCAGACCCTGCCTCTGCCTGGTGAGTAAAAGAGTTGTGGCATTTGAAATTCATGCAGGAAGTTATCCATCTGGTTGGAGTGCTCCCATTCACAAACCTCCCATGAGAAGGTGACCTTTTTTGGACCAGGGCACATTCTTATATCCCAGGAGGTACTTTTAAAATCAAACCTTACTCAAGTTGAAATCTCCATATCAGTCAGTGCCCTGTGAGACTGCAACAGAACACAGTCCTGCATTGTCTGTTCTATCTACTCTTACATTAGAGTTCTACTGTTATATCCTAAGACCTCAAGGTTCTCTACTGTTTTGTGTTGCCTCATGTGATGGGCACCTTAGTTTTCTAAGTAGTGTTGAGGTGGATATTTATATATAGTTAGTATATCATCTAGATATTAGTAAAGACTAATTTACATGGGTCACATCTCATTTTGGTAAGAAAATGTAAGTAATTTTAATAATTGAGATTCCAAGAGAAAATTTATAACAGAAAATGTGGCTTAATAGCTGTGTTCTGAGACAAGGTCTAAGATGAGTGGAAAAGTGATCAAGGCTGAGCCTCCTGGGTGTGATAACCCTAGGCAGTAAGAGTAATGATGTTAAAGTGACAAATGCATCTTCTGAACAACATTTAACCACAGCTGGAAGTAAACCTTTTCCTTTTTTCTCTTCAGGCAGACTAGAATTGTCCTATCACTCTCAGTTTTGGGAACATCAGTAGCCAGTATGGGATGAGTCCAGAGCAACGAAGATTAGAGACAAGTGGTACTCAGTTCTCACTCATGAGTCCATGTAAAACACTCCTTGGGAATGATCAAGAATTACTGCTTGTGTGGTCATAGATTGTGCCAAGTTGTCTGTTATTCTACGCTCCCTGATCAAAAGTCTTCACATTCACATATCCCTGGATCGCGAGCTCCACCCAGCCTCAACCACCTACCCTACTGACCCCTACTCCTGCTGTGTCCTCATATTTATCTATAACCAATCTCCTGTAACATCAATGAACTGTCTGGCTTTTCTTTAAGATAAATCCTTTCTTGGGTAGCGTTTTTTACTCATTGTGAAACTGCCCTTACAGTGTGTATACATCTTTTCTGGGCAGTTAACTTTACCACAGTGGCATACACAAGTGCTGTAAAGTGTCCAATCTCCCAAACAAAAAAGTATATAAACACAGTTGTGATTCTTGACAGTAGATACCTTCTCATTACTGCCATATTTATCTGTCTTAATGGCAAGAAGGAAGGAAGGCAGGAAGGCAGGAAGGAAGGAAGGAAGGAAGGAAGGAAGGAAGGCAGGAAGGCAGGAAGGCAGGAAGGCAGGAAGGCAGGAAGGCAGGAAGGCAGGAAGGAAGGAAGGAAGGAAGGAAGGAAGGAAGGAAGGAAGAAGGAAGGAAGAAGACACCAATACAAGGCAAAACACAAACATCTTAAAGACTAATGATCTCTGTGTACATTTCCTTGTCCCACATTCTCTTTCTACTCCACTCCAATCCCCATAGTTCCAGTAAATCTGCCCTTATCACACCAATAGTGACTTTGATGTTACTAGTTTTTGTCTTATTTCCCTTTCCTCTGTCATTTGGCACCATTGAGTACATCTTTCTCTCTGAACTGCCTTTGTACCTATGTTGTAGGATATCACTGTATTCTTTGTTCTTCTTATTGTAATTATCTCTGCTTGTCAGTCTGTTTTTTTTTGGGTCTTCTTTTAGATCCCTAGTGATAGAGAAATATAGCGTTCCTATTTTCTTCCTCATTTTTTTCTTTTCAATATCTATTGTATCTTTAACCTCAAAATTTGTATCTCCATTCTTAGGACAGTTACAATAATTAATGCATTGCATATTGTTGCCTTTGTAGTAGTTATTCATAGTACAAGATGCAGACATGATATCTTGTCTAAACACTATTAGTTCAAATCTTTCTTCTCATAGAGCTAAGAGAAAGTAGCAGTATATGTAAAGTAGCTATTTTGTATATGCATATATATATGTTTTTTCACTACAAAATGGTCCTTCATGTATATCCCTCTTTTTTGTTTGCTTTTCCCAGAGAAGGGTATTCCATTGCCATTCATATATTGTAGGTGCGTGAAGTCAGCAAAGTAATCCAATATAGTCTAGTAGTCTATAATAGTAGTGGGTTATCCACATGACTGGCAGTGTCAGAAGTTGTTGACTTGAGCCTTTTACAGCTCAGCATTATGTCTCCATTCTTAAACCTTTTCTCCAGTCCAGAATGTTTGAATATCTGCATATCTGATGTCTATGCTTGAATGGTGCCTTAAGTTGACATGTACAAATGTAGACAGAGAACAGTACTTTTGATTTTCTTTCCTTTCTTCAATTTATTTTTTCCTCAGTGTCTCCCATGTCAGAAGCACTATTCACAGGCCAACATTCTAGTATGACAAAAGTAGGACACAAGAGCATAATGTGGTTTCATTCTCCAGTTTATTGATTCTCAGTCCACTAAGCACCAACTTCTTAATTAGCTTCCAGCCATGTGCTATTCTCTTAATGAATGGCTTCATCTGTGGGAGAAAACGAGCCTTTTTAGCTGTGTGATAAACTCGGAATCCTCCTTGTTTTATATACAATCAATAGTACATTACAGGACTAATTCTTATTGATCACTATTTGTTCTACTCTGGCCTGTGTGCTGCTTAAACCATGTGAGCAGGTGACAAGTTGTAGCCTAGATAATTAAGAGGCAAGCAATTTAAATATTGAAGTGTACCCAGGCATTATAAATGGCTCCAGGGCAATGTTCGGAACATTTTATTGTATTTTTGCTTGTTTTTCCCTTTTAGTGCTTCCCATCCTCTCTCCTCCACTCCCACCCACTGCCGCTCACTGCTGAAGTTTTGTTTTCCTGTTTCAACTTCTCAGTTTAGTATAGATTGCAGAGTCAGAAGCAGAGGAGTCTCTGTTCTTTTCAGCCCAGAGGTTATTCTCAGAGCAAATCAATCTGTAACTGTATTCAACCAGTATGTATTTATTTATCAACCCCCTCATTACTTAAAGATTTGAGAACTGTCAGTCTAAAAGTCTGCCAAGAAATACTGCTAAGCCTTTTTTGTGCAGATATTTTTTATTCTCTTTCGTCTACTCTTACTGCCACTAGTTTTCAGAACCCTCTATAGATTTTTGGTCTCTTTTGCCATATGAAGGAATGACAGATTCTGACAGCAAGAAACAAAAAGTTAAATGGTGGAAAATATATAGCTCCCAGATATATAGATTTTAATCTTTTAATGAAAGAAGAGAGATAGTACATTAGAAACTTTTCTTGTTTATTTCACTTTGTTTTTGCTGTCTATTGAAGAAGTTGTTATACTTCACATGCTACCCAAAATGAAAATTCGATTGCATTTTTGAGTTTTTGATTACTAGATAAATTGTTCTAATTTTCTGATTTTATTAAGCAACTTGTTAAATTTCATTTAGCTAATTTGATATAGCAAATATCTTTTAGAATGAATAGATTCCAAAGTGGGGGAAAAGGTAGCTGTTTTTGTTCAAAGAGTTTAAGCCAGAGTATGTAATACACTGTATGTCTAGAAAGCACTTTTCTGTGTGAATAACACTCAAACAGTTCCTTGCGTTCCCAAAGACATGCTCATTTGTCAAGTGGATTTGCTTCTGTTGTAAGTTTAAAATTATTTGGCAGTACTAGCAGAGTGCTATTTATGAATACTAGGTTGACCCTCCTTTAACTGTTGTACACTTACCTATGTGTGTTCGAGTTTTTGATCAAGATGGTATCCAAGGTGGCAGTTATTTCAATGTACTGTTAACCTTGCCAGGTTACTGTTAATTTATCACTGTCTAAGTGTTAGCTGTACCCCAAAGTGCATTCAGAGTTGAATATTCAGATCATTTTCCTAATTTGAAAAACAAAACTCTTCTAAACTTATCATTTATGATGGAAAGATATCATTTGACTTTAGTTTATAAATGTATTTTTAAAGTGTCACTTCTATGTGATGCCACAAAATAATAGGGTGATAATATATTTTTTCTAAATATTGTGGATGAATAATACAGTCTTAGCCAATGAAGGCAAGAGATGGATTTGTATAAAATTGTGGACACAAATCGTGTCTAGTGCATTGTATATATGAAATTTCACAGCTATCATACTAAAGAGAAAAGAGATCTTTACTCTCTATTATATTAAACACTTTATGTGAGAAACTTATTGAATCTTGTGGTAGGCAGAGTCTCAGAGATATCCACATCCTGATTCCCCAAATGCTTGAATATATCACCTCTACGGTAGGTGAGACTTAGCAGATGTAATCAGGGTTGCAGTCTTTAAAGAAAAAGATTTTTAAAAAGTTATCTGTCATGATTTAGCTTTGTCACATCAGTCCTACAAAATGCGAAACATCCTCTGGATGAGATAACAGAAACACAGCACAGGAGTGAGAAACACTCAAAACTTCAGAGGAGCTCAGGCTGCCGTTGCTAGAGCGGAACACAGCAGAAGTTCGTAATAAAGGCAACTGCGTCCTAGGATCAGACTGGCCCTTGGTTGACAGCTGCCAAAGAAACAGGGACTGCAGTGGTATAACTTCAAAGAAGTGATCTTGGCCAGCCATGTAAGAGCACTCAGGTGCACTTTTGTCCCTAGAGCCTACAGAAACATACTGGCTGAGCCTACAGTTTGGCCCTGGGAGACTCTTGGCAGAGAACTCAGCTGAACCGTGCTTCCTCCGGAGTTCTGGGCTGGGGAGCCTGACATAGAGTGAATAATTGTTTAAAAATGCTGAATTTGTAGTAATTTGTTATGGCAGCAATAGAAAATCAATGCAAATTTCTGTGGCAAATTGCATATCAGCACAGTTTTTACTCTTATTTTATAGACATGGTAATTCAGTGTTCTCAGTACTCAGAGGATGAGACAAGACAACCCAACTTAGGCTACTTAGAGAGGTACTGAGACCCGGTCTTTTTTTTTTTTTTTTTTTGAGACCTGGGGATCGAACTCAGGCCCTTGCGCTTGCCAGGGAAGCGCTTATTCCACTGAGCCATCGCCCTAGCCCCACTCTTATTTTATTGATAGTGAAACTGGGGCACAGAGAAATTAAGTGACATGATTCCAGTCACCTGGGGGGGGGGTCTGGGATTTTGATATGAGCAATGACCCATTATATGACAAAGTGTACTAAGGGTATATAACGCCTGAAAGTGTGTACTATCTAGTAGGTAGAGATGTATTTTATTGGACAATGGTGTAACAAGCGAATGGCATCTTTTGTGTATGATCTATTAATAGCTCGTTAGCAATAGTATACTAGGAACTACTGTTAAAGTTACTAATAAATCTTAGGAAAAGATTTTTTAAATAGTGTTTTCAGCTGAGTCTTATTTACTTTAGAGGTGTACAGTTAAATGGCTTCCATCAGGCTGATGAATTAATGCCTAAACAAGAGAAGTTTCTTATTATATCAAAAGCATAACAATTTATGATGATGATTGAAATAAGTTATCTTCAAAACAAAAAAAAATCGAACTGATTCAGAAAATATTGACCATTCAAATAACATAACTGTCATTATGAGAGTCAATTAGCATTGGATTCAGTATAAATTGTTATGAAGGAAATGCTTAAATCTGGTTAAATGCCTTGAATTTCTGTAAATTAACTTAAATATGCTGAACTTTTTCTCTACTTTACCAACTGGCATCTGAGAGAACTACTAAATGAATCTGGGGTTGGGGATGTAGCTCAGTGGTACAACCCCCACCTTCCATGCATGAGGCCCTGGGTTCAAAACCCAGGACCACCAAAAGAAACAAACAAAATAAATAAAATAGATCTGGCCACAATAAATAGGTCTCAGTCATGCTTCTTACAAAGTGTCCTAACAAAATGAAAATTTGTATAAATAATGTAATATTAGTGATTGCAAAAATGATGGTCATTAACATATTGTAAGCTAAAGTAAATGAATTGAACAATAAGTACTAATAACATTAAACATGAAATATAATAAATATTAATACAGTTAAATGAATAATGAATCATCAATTTATGAAATCATTAATAAATTAAACAATTGAAAATACAGAGGAAGAAATATTTTCTTATAAAAATATTTTTCAGTTAGAAAAGGAAAGGCATGTCAAATAACCCTAGTAACATTTTATTCATAGAAATATCAACAAATTCGAAAAAAATTTTTATCTTTTTGCCAGCCAACATCATTGCTATGCTTTAAAATGTAATTTTTAATTTCTATGAATGCTACATGTCCATTATAACTAAATAAGAAAGATGGTATATATGTCATTTATGAAAAATATAATAGTTGTGAATATGAGTGTTACTGTGTCAAAGGATATCACTAATGTATACTTGGCAGGTTTAGAAGCCAGTGATACACTGGATTAGTATTATCACTGGACAAAAAGTTTATCACCAATTTGGTTAGTTGATAGTGTTAGTCCATTATTCCAAATAGGACTTTGGTTCCAGGTTTCCAGCTTTCCAACATGTAAAGTTGTGCAAGTCTATTGTGCAACTATTGACTTGTATAATTTTGATGTTTTCTAAGGCATCATTCAACCCTGGGCATTCTAACCTCTTTTAAGTTCATTTCTAAATTCAAGCCAAATACAATGTCTTCTTTTACTATTCTGCTGCTGTTCTCTAAAAACCTCAGCTTCTCTTAGAAATCAGCAACCTTTTTAATTCTTTCTGTTAGGACTTTAGTTCTTTAAGAAAAGATAAGGTGATAACATCAGACTCTTATTTTTGGAAGAAAAGCATTGCACAAATCTTGTGTCACACCCAGCATTGTATCAAGCCTGCTGCAGTAAGGATTTCTACTTGATGGAATAGTGATTAAATGAGGCTGTAGACTTCTTGCTTATACCTAAAGAGCAAGTGGACTTCATTGTGTGGAACTGGAAATCCAGAGAGCTAACACTTGTGTTGTTAATTAAACAGAATTTACTCCGTGTCTTGCTTCTGTATCCTCTTCCAACAAAGCCTACTTGCCTTGCATAATTCTAAGCAATAAACTGTCAGTGTGTAAAGAAACAATTTTGGATGAAATAGGAAGGTTTTATGAACAATGAAACTTCTGGAGGCATGAGTTATAATTATAAAAAAGAACTTTTACTGAAATGTAATTATTCAAATACGCTGGAACTTAGTAATTTTTGAAGCATGATTACCATTTTAAAGTGCTCAAAATTTACCTTGGGAACAAAAAACACGTGTTGTACCTAGCAACATGTTTTGATTTCTGTCTAATTTATACCTGAAATAATCTGTTCAGCTAACTTCTTTATGTTTCATTTGAGTAGTCCAAATTATATTTAGTGCAAATTAAAATACTCTAAAATGTAAATTTATTCAGGCAACTAATGAAGGCATTCTGCTGTCCTTCATGTTAAATGAAGCTGCATTAAATGATAAACAAGGATTATTTTTCTCTCAGAAAACTAAGATTTTTCTCCTACAATAATAGTTTTTATTTCCCTTAGATTTAAGCATCATATGTTCTGCTCCTTTTCTTTTCTCCTCTCATTTTTAAAATAGTAGTCATTTTAATGCTCCCTTCTTTGTGGTCAAGAAAGTCTAGAAATACTAAAAAACTTCTTAATAACCTTTTTCTTCCAT
>NW_004524626.1:3815137-3816180 GCF_000260255.1 Octodon degus
AAATATATAAATGAAAACTAGGAGTTTTGATACTTTATAATTGACTAAAGAATAAACCATTTGGAAATAACAGCAATTTGTTCCCTTCTTTTTGCCATTTACAGGTTTCTGACAGCTTGGCACATCTTGACATGTGTTAGCAATTACCGAAAACCTGGAATTTCTTAAGGCACACATCACATATTTGTTTAGTGTTTGAAGCACTCCCAGTCCAAATTGGGACTGCCGCAGGTTCAGAAATATTGATTGAATTATGGAATAAACCCATGTGAGTTCATGCGTCCAAGGAACCAGGATGCCAGAAAGAAAGATCTTTCCAAGGGAAGCAGGAGTCAGACATGAAATGACTGACAAAATCTCAGTCCCTGAAGAAGAGGACAGTCTGCATTCAGCATGGGGCCTGTGTCCTGGCTCATTTCCTCCAACATGAGAGGGATAATGCTTATGGAGTTATAATGGGATCCCCCATAATAACGGAACCGGAAGTGAGGATTTCCTGTTTCTGAGCTAGACACATGAAGAGCCCTGGCCAGTACAGGGCTCTGGGGTTTCAAGTTGAGGCTGAAGAATATCTGTAAACTGGCATGAAAGGAAGCTTCTAGAAGACTTTTCAGGTTCTTAGAAATTATTGTTCCTGGGAGGAGTCTGCTTTGCCTAAGTGGTACAGAAAAATCCCATCAAAGTAAGTTCTGGCAGTGCTCAGCATTTGTAAGCTAGGACAGAGGAAACAGGAGCCCAAACCTGGAGGTTGACTCCATAATGTTTGGATTTATGGGACCTTGTGCCACATGCTCCCACTAATGTATAAGCAGGTAAAGTCAAGGCCTGAGACTTTCATTAGAAGGCTTGAGTATATTTACTATGGCCATTCTTGGTACTTTCCTTAAAATCTCATAATATATTCTAATAATATTCACTAGAATTAAAAGAAAAAATTGGAAATGTAAAAGGTCAACCACAGTCCTATTTAATAGAATTCTCCATGGGCTTCCAATTTGCCTTTTGAATTTGATTATTTTTAAAACTTTAAATTTTCTTTAACT
>NW_004524626.1:3817450-3818435 GCF_000260255.1 Octodon degus
TCTGTCTTTTCTAAATGGCTGGGGAGAATTCCAAGCACAGAAAACTAAACCCATCCTCCAAACCAAGAAACCAAGTTCAGATAATCCTTTAATACTCCTTTAATTTTTGTTTTCTGCCCACTTATCTAGTATCCTGTACCTTGAATGATCATCCTTTGCCCTCCAGCCTTTCTTCTACTGCCTTTCAGGTTACCTTTGTTTTACACGCTATCTTTACTAAATTACCCTGCCTCAGGATAAAACTAGAGTTTCCCACCACTCTACCAAGGGAAAACACTTTGCATACAAACCCTTAAATTATGATTGATTCTGCTATACAGCTATAAACTTTGCTCCTATGTTCAATACTTAGCACAATTTTTCAGTTTCTAAATTGTGCTTGCTTCTATTGTTATTGCTAATTGTTCTACTTTAACTAGGATACCCTATCTGTTGTAATCAGTTGTGCTCTCTTCTGTAACAGTACTGGGAAGCTCTAAGTTAATAACCTCACTACATCCCTACACCAAAGAACTGAGGAATGAGATAAACAGATACGAACATACAAATCTTACTCAATTGGGAAGGTAGAATCTGGGGACAAATCCAAACCAAGAATCTCCTACACACAGAAGACATCCCTGAAGAATAGACTTTTCCTAGAAAGGCCTGCTACTAGTGATATAACTGCCTATACGAAACTCACAAAAGTCAGTATGAAAGACAAAATAAAAATTTTTTGAAATGAAAATGACAAGATGAAGAAGCACAAAATATAATATCACACCTCCAGCCTACCCAGAGCAAGTATAAGAGACATTAACATAAGGAAAATGGAGGACACACAACTGAAATTTCTGAAATGATAGCAACTGAAGTAAAGAAACAAATCCGCACATCTATAAAGGAAATCAGATCAGAAATAATCTCTCAAGTAAAAAAGAAATATAACCATAATGAAGGAATTCTCAAACATATTTATTGAAGACAGATACAAAATTAGGGG
>NW_004524626.1:3819720-3831927 GCF_000260255.1 Octodon degus
GGAAAAATGCAGGAAATCAAAAGCAGGAGAATAACATAACAAAGATAATCCAATACATATAAGTTCTAATCATCAATGCAAATGACCTCAATTCACCAGTCAAAAGACACAGACTGGGCCTTGGAGATAGCTCAGTGGCCTAAGTGCCTGCCTTGGCATGTGCAAGGATGCAGGCTTGATCTCCAGCGCCACATGCTGTTCTGGCACCACCCTGGGTGCATGGAGGCAGACACCAAGACTGGGCATGGTGGTGCACACCTGCAATCCTAGTGGTGGGAAGGCTGAAATAAGAGGATCAGTATGAGTCCATGCTGTGTAGTGAAATCCTGTACCAAATACATTAAAAAAAGACACAAATTACCAGAATGGATTAAGAAACAAGGTGCAACAATATGGTGTATTCAAGCAACATATTTAACTCACAAAGAAACTCATAGACTGAAAGTAAAAGGATGGAAAACAATACTCTGTGAAATAGGAACCCAGAAAAAGCAGAGATAGCTATTTGATTTGCAGACAATGTGAACTTCAAGAATGACCAAAAGAGATAAAGAACTAATATGTCACTACATACTAGTTAGGGGAAGAATTAAAGACAAAGAGATAACAATAATAAATACACATATACCAATATAACAGAACCCAACTATATAAGACAAATATTAATAGACTTTAGAATCAAATAAGCAAACAGATTAGAATATGCAGACAAATTACAAACACACTTAGCCAACTTATATTTGACAAAAGGGCCAAACATCTTCGCTGTAATAAAGTTAGCCTCTTTCGTAAATTGTGCCATAAAGACTGGCTCTCTATATGCCAATGACTAAAACTAAACACATGTCTATCACCGTGCACTAAACTAAAGTAAAAATGAGTTGAAGATTTGAATTTTAAAGCAGAAACACTAAATCTATTGAAAGAGAATGTAGGTAGAATCTTGAAGATATACAAGTAGGCAGAGAGTTTGTGGACAAAACCCAAACAGCATGGGAAGCATTTAAAATAATAAACAACTGGGATTTCATCATATTGAGAAGCTTTTTGCACATCAAATGAAAGCAAAATTGAGTAAAAAGAAAATGCACAGAGGGAAATATTTTTAGCCAACTGTTCCTCAGACAATGAACTTCTATCTATAACATATGTAAAAATATGTAAGTGTTTATTCCTATTTTTCAAACTTCTTTTTTTCCTATTCTGTAGGGACTTAAAGTTTAGCATATCAATACTTGATGGAAAAAAACCTGTTCCATGTTATGCCTAAGATGTTTGATATTTAGACAGAGAGTTAGGATAAACTGAACTGCATATGTTGCATGGTAATAATAAGCTTTTCTTCTGGAGAGTTAGCAACCTAAGTTTGCAGACCAAAAATTGGAGAAAAGGAAGGGCTGCAAGGCCATCCAACATTTTGGCCCTAGCCTTTCAAGGTCAGTGAAGACTCAGGACATAGAGGAACCTGTACTGTAACATCATATAACTCAGTTGTGCCCCAAATTTTCTGACCAAAAAGATTGTGGAGCCACAGAGGAATGTGATCAATGATGTATAGTGTGCCTAAGGAGAGTCATATGGAGAGAAAACATTCTCTCAGGCTTTCACAGAGAGCAAATTGGTCAAGCAATAGCCGTGACTCATCCACATGGCGGACACTGATGAAAGATCTACAAACTGCAGTACAGGGTTACAGGATAAATCCTGAGGGTACTTGACTGACCTTATCAGATACAGAAGTTACACTTCTTGTTATATAGGTCTTGCTTTATATTGGTCTTAACTATCAAGCAGAAAAGTATAAAAGCGAGGTATATAAAGTAAAGCCATATTAATATGCTGAGCTGTGAAAGGCTCAAGTCAACAACTTCTGTGGATAACCCACTACCATTTTGGACTACTGAACTGTGTTGGATTATTTTGCTGAATTCATGCATCTATAGTATTTAGATGCCAATGGAATACCCATCTCTGACAGGACTAAACAAGTAAAGGAGATACAAAGGAAGGACCATTGTGTATTTATATATACAGAATAGTTAGGATAGATATACAGCTGCTTTTGCTTAATTCAATAAGAAGAAAGATTTGTACTTATAGTGTTTGGACAGGATATCCTACCTGCTTCTTGTACTATGGATAACCACTAAGAAGATAACAATGTACAATATATTAATTATTGAGACTGTCCAATTAATCATCTTTGAAACTGTCTCATTGATATTTGTTTCTCAATAAAATAAAAAAAGAATTGAAAAAAATCAGTACCCTCAAATCAAAAGAAACAATCCAACAATGGACACTTGAGATGAACACACACTTCTCACATAAAGAATCATAAATCATAAATAAATATATGAAAAATATTCAGCATCATTCATCATTCAAAAAATGCAAATCAAAACAGCACTGAGATTCCATCTCACCCAAAAACAATGGCTATCATCAAGAAATCAACCAATAACAAATACTGAATGGGCTGTAGGGAAAAAGGAACCCATATCCTGTTGGTGGGAGGGTGGAATGGTGCGACTACTGTGGAAATCAGTATGAAGATTCCCCTTTGGATATTTTCCTAGAAGAATTAAAAATACACCATTGAAAAATATGTGCACACATGTTTATAACAGCACCATTTGTAGTAACTAAATCTCAGCAATAATCCTATTGCTCATCAACTGAAGAATGGATTAAAAAGTTGTAGTATTGTTATATAATGGAGTTCTATTCAGCTGTTTTTTAAAAAAGAATAAACTCAGGGCCAAGGATATAGCTCAGTGGCACAAGCACCTGCCTGGGAAGAGCAAAGTCCTGAGTTCAATTTCCAGTGTTAAAAAAAAGGTCAATTTGAGACTTTTATAGGTAAATGGATGCAACTCAGGACCACACTTTCTAAGTGAAATAAATTAGACTCACCCAAAACAATGACTATCAGCAAGACTCACATGTGTAAACATATTGTGTCCCTAGTGTAAGATACTGAGAGTAAATAAGATCAGTACTATAAAGTAGATATTGTGAAAGGGAAAGAAACTGCTGCTGAAAAGGAAAGAACAATTTGGATGGAAGATAATTATACTAATAATTTGTATTAGGTCTTTGAAAAGAATAGTTTATGCTTATATTGATCAGTTTTTCATGAATATATTTTGAAATCTAAGCAACAACTTTGAAGATAACAGTATGCGATATAATAATCTTGTTAATTTTCTATTATGTTGTTTTGAAATTGTGTTTCTTTGTTTTTATTTTTTCCTTAAAATAAAAAGGAAAACTATCCCAAAGATGAATATGATATCAATAATGAAGAAAAATGATTCATTATAAAAAGGTAAACACTACATGGTTTTGCAGCTGCCACACCAGCTTGCTTTGCCCTCCAAGAATAATCTCTGATGAAATAAATTAATTTATATGCCTTTTTGTTTAAGTCTTAATTGTTTTCATATGTTCAGGAAACTCATGTGAAAAACGGTATCACTTTCTTGCATAAAACACCGTCATGATGCCTTTTCTCCACTGCTGTGGAGTGAGTTCCCTATAAAGCAGACTAATGCTGCTAGGCAGAATTTTTAGGAAGTAGATTGACACTGATGAAAGACAATTTTTAAAATAGCAACACTAAATAGAAGAAGGAGAAAAACTGAGGAACAGTCTTATGGCCATGGGTGGTCCTCAAGGTAGTTCTGAACTTGAAGTAAGTGGTCCTTGTTAGGCTTAAGGATCCATGCTTATCCAACCACATCCAACAATCACTGAATAGAAGCCATTGAGAGGAGGACACATAATTTTGAAGATGATACACATGTGCACATCTATGTAAGCAACCCTTAACATTGGGAATTCATCTGCCATCCATAGTTTGGCATTGATAGTTTTGCAGGCTGGTCGGACATTAAGTACCAGGACATTTTACTCTCCTGTTAGGGATAAACAATGTCTAACTCCAGTCAATGTTACAAAGAGACAGTGACAAAATGGAACAAGGAAAGCTCACTTTGTATTTTTGTCCAAGGATGGACAAAAACATCATTGTTCCACTTATGAAATACCTATACAGTTGTCTTCCTTTCTAAGAACATTGAATCTGGATCAAAATCTGCTTCCTTAGACCCTCTCACCCACATGAGCCTAAATCCTCTAAAATCATCTCTCTAATATCCTCATCCTGAGATAGCCCACAATTTTCCATGTTGTGTCCCCGCTCACTGTGAAGAGTAGGAAATTGAACAACCTCAATCATACACACATATTCTTGTTGGTTTGTGACTGAGGGCGTTGACAGTAGGTCAGGAATTTATAAATCAGTAACGACCAGCCTGTACCTGACACGTTGGCATTTCAGTATTACAGGACAATGCATCCTTAGTACATAGTGAACACTTCTTATAGAAACAAGCATGCATTTATAGAAACGAAGAAGACATCAGTACAATAACTTTCCTCCTTAAATCTTTTCGGACTCGTCACTTGGTATCAGATTCTGATCTAATCTTGCACTGAAAAAGAAAAACAGGAGAAAAAATTAAAACAAAACAAAGGAACAAATCCCAGAGGATTTGTGAGTAATGCTGCCTCAGTCACGACAGTCTAATTTTTTTGTACTTTGATTTTGCTCAGGGAACTTTTAGTATTACTCATCTTTAATTACCTTAATTTCATGCTTAACCCAGGCACAGAAGAGATCTGTTTGTAATGCAGATGAGAGAAAATGAAATTCCCCTCAGCAAAGTCAGGTTTTAAAATTCAAGAGGAAGAACAATGTGTCAGATCACAAATAATATCAATCTTCTTCCTATCAAGGTAATTTTTTGGGAATGCAGGGTTAAAGGGCTCAAATTTTGTTTTGAAAACAAAATTAAGTAAACTAAAATCAGGAAGAGAGAGGTCAAAATCTATTAATCTATTTGTCTCTGGAAAATGAGATATTATTCAGAAAATGTTAATGACTTTAATTTGTTCTTATATAGTTTCTAAATGCTTAGGAAAGAATGAGAATGATTTTATAATTAAAAAGAAAAAATAATTTAATTAGTTAAAGTTTCCCATGCCATGTAGCTTTGCTGTCTAAGGTTTGACAAAGGCTATGTAGGAGAAAGGAGATGGTATGACGCTGCATAGATGGCTGTTTACATTAGTCATGTTCCACCAAACCCCTTTCTGTTTCTCTGCTGTTTGTTTGAAACTGATCAGGTCGATGACTCGAAGAGCAAGAAAACACCTCCTGAAGCCTTTGATAAATTTGTTTGCTGAATTAATTTCCTGAGTTTGAGAAAGGAAGTAATGATAAAATGGAAATATGCAAAGAGTTACCAACCCTTGCACATTACAGATGATAATATTTAGCAGTTTACATGAGAGGCAAAGATCAAGATCTCACTTTGCATTTTTAATACTTCTTATATTTGTTGAGGAAAGCTGATGTAAACAGATACACCTCTCGAATGAGGATGCTACAGCAGATATTCCTCCCTACTCCAAAAAGTTCCAAATTTTTGAAGAATACAGCACATATAGGTAAAGACAGAGCCAGGTTTTTGAAAACCACAGAAGAGTTTCTCTTTCAGTACTGAAGCGGAAGTGCAACCAGAGCTGTACCATTGGTGGATAACATGGTTAGAAACATGACTGACTCTCTTTTAACAGAAGAGACTGGTACAGGGCTAAAGGCCTTGTATGTTTGAAATGGAGAGATCGTTGGCTCAAAAATATTCATTCATGGAGTCTACACCCAAGCAGGCACATTCTAATCAGGACAGGTCTGCACTCTACCCTTTCGCTTTTCTACACACGTTATCAGTGATCTTTAACAAGGCGCTTTTTTCGCTACACTGTAACAGCTTAAACTCAAAATCTCAAAACTCTTCTTTTATTGTTTTAAAATATTTATGCGATGTTTAACACTTTTTGGAAACCAGTGAGTCTCTATATCAAACCCAAAATAGGACTGTAAGCTGAAAATCTAGAAGCCACTGTCCATGGGGTGCAATTCAGGAAGCAAATATCATTTTGTAAATTGGAAGAGAAACAAGAATAACATATTGTTGCAGGCCGAGCAACGCTGGTGTCAGACCCCAGGACAATCTGAAGGGCGAAGGGGATTGCAGAAGCACAGATGTGGGGAATCACCCATATTCAGATGAGCACTAGCACTCTGTGCACGGCTAATGCTTTTTGAAGACATGGTGAGAAGTTTTAGGATTTCTTTTCTTGTACATTTTTCCCTTTCTGTGTTCCCTGCAACCATCTGCCATGAAGTTATGGTTAATTCTACCTAAACATGGGTATCACAGTCCTCTGACAATTATAAGAGGCATGAATCAGAATGAAAATATAAAATAATCACATGAGAATGAATAAACATCCCAATCACATTATTGAAATGAAATTGAAAATATTGGAAAATTTCTAACTTGATACAGAAGTCAAATTCTAGATCTCCCTCCACATCTCTAGGCCAAAAGAGTTGATGTCAGATAGCAATCTGAATAAAGCAGAGTTTATTTCTACAACAAACAAACAAACAGTCTTCCCCCATCCCTGGAAAAAAAAAAGGTAATGTCCTTGTGGGATTTTCTTGGAGGGCTCAAGACTGAACTGTGAAACTGTTACTTTTCATTAGCTGTATTTACATTGACTGATGCACTTAGTCTCTGAGGAATACTCTGGTGGAAAGTCATACTTGTGATGGGGGTAGGGGATTAGACACTATAGAATGTACTCCAAAGGAGGAAAAGGCCCACAATAGGAAGCCAGAAGCAGTAGGTTCTAAAGTTCTGGGGTTATAAAATGACTGTTGTGCGATGTGGGGGTTCTTAACATTTGCACAGGCTGCACCCAGACTCCGAAGGAGACGCTGACTATGTGGGAAATTCTCATCAGGAGCCTGATGCCTAGCAGCCTTGTACACTTATTGGGCTTGCGTTGCACAAGAGAAGACACACTCTTAAGGTGTCTGGGCAGCAGCAGAAAGGGAGGAGGCATCTTTCTAATTCTATGGTGCATCTCTAAGCTTATGGGAAGAATAGATCTTAGACACAGGACTGTGAAGACATTAGATTTAGAATCACATGCATGCTATGAAATGAAAATTGCATTTGTCAAATAGCTAACTTCTATATGTTACTATTTAAGTGGCTTCTTAAGAAATAGAATACAATGAATGCATTGTTTCCTGGTCGCTTATTTATTTTATAGTACCAGTATTTACCACTGAACAATACACTTGGTTTTGCATATATTTAATATTATGTAGAATTTATTGAATTGGATGCTCTCTGTTCTCACTGGCTGCTCTTGCTCAACATTCAATTTTTAAGATTCATTCATAGTGATAGATTGAACTACAAATACTTTCTTTCCATCCTATGTGAAATTCCGCTACACAAATACACTACAATGCATAGATGGACAAAAGTGGGCATTAATAGGAACATTACTAGTGCAAAAATTTTGGTTTTTGTATAAAGATATGTAAATCTCTCATAGAGCATTTTACTAGGAAACTTGGAGAGATCAAAGGATTAATACTTTGAAATTTTTCCAAAGAGTTTGTGTTGATTTCACTTACTTTGAGAATTGTTCTTCACATTTTCTACAGTTCTTGCTATGATAAAACTTTTTCACAGCTCATCTTTTGGAAATAAATTACATTTCACTGTGATTTTATTTTTCTTCTCCTTGATGAGTAATGAAGTTAAACACATTTTAATTTGCCTATGAATCATTCATGTTTCCTCTTCAATAGTTTGTCTTTTGTCTTTTTTCTCAGTTTGACTTTTTATTGTTAAGGTGCAGGAGTACTTGTTACATTTTAGATTCTAGTCTTTGACAGATGTGTATTTTTGCCAGTAATTTTCCCCAACTAGAGTATTATATTTCATTTTTCCAAATGGTGTTATTGATTAAAATCAATTTTCTCTATACATTTTAACATATTTTCAATCTGTTCCTTTATAGTTCCTGCATTTTTAAGCTCTTAATGAAGGCTTAGGAATCAAGTTCTTACAGATATTTTCTCTATACTTTTAGAAGAATTTGGAGTTTGATCTTGCATTTAAGTCCATGTCGAACTGAAGTTTACATATGATCTGAGTCATTCCTTTCTTTTCTATTTTATTTTTTCCATTTGTAAAACCAATCCAGTGTATACTGCCTCTTTCCCACGGATGGTCATGATGCATCTGGTACATACCAAGTTTCTACACATAGCTTCCTTGTTTCTGGACTTTCATGTTAAATTGCTTTGCTTGTCTATTACTATTTCAAAGTGGCACTGTCTAAATTGTTAATTCCTTATAAATATTGTTGCTGTACCTCATAAGCCTTCTTGGGAGGCAGCTTTATCTCATACTTTTGAAATCCATATTTACATGTCATCATCCTTATGAGATACTCAGTATCTAGTTTGACCATTGTTCCCCTCATTCCTTTTTGAAATTCAACATTTCTTTGCGGGTCATCTTTGTTCTCCATGAAACACAGTTTTACAAGTTATTTTAGCAAAGTTTTGTTCTTGGAAAATTCAGCTTTGTTGTTTTTTCTAATGTTTGAAAACATCTTTGTTCTCCTTCGGAGTAAAAACAATCAATCATTTTTTTTTCTGGTTATGCAGTTTGAGGATGACAGCTATTTCCTCTCAGGACTTGGAAACACTTTTTCCACTTTCTATCATTGACATGATGTCAGTTTAATTGTCATTCTCTATGTGTTTTGAGACTACTTTCAACTAATATTTACTTGGTAATATTTTGCATAAGACAATTACTATGAATTCTAGCTCTAAATCCATATGGGAAATGTGTATGGCTGCATAATTGGTCATTAAAATATCTTTCCTTCCTTTCTTTGTTCCTTGAATCTGTTTAGTAGCTTCATCTGGAGTCAAAATGGATTATGCATGTATCCCTACTCATTATTGAGAACTTTACTTTTTATTTTATCTTTTATCTGTTGTACTGGGGATCAGGCTTGGGTCCTTGTGCTTGTCAGGTAGGTGCTTAGACTGCTGAGCTATCTCCCCAGCCAAGAACTTTTCTTTTTGTTTGCTCTGACCTTCAGCCTAGCCTAAGGTTTGACTCTTACTCCCTGCACACAACAACTATCAACACCTAGACTTCTTGCCACGAAGAACTGTCAGCCGTCAACATAATGTGTATCTGTTCCAGGACTAATTTATTTTTTTGAATTTATGATACCTAGAAGTCTCTGACAATCTCTACACTTTTATCAAAATCTCAGCTACACTTTTAAAAAGATAAGACTTCATAATTTATATCTATTTTTAAAGAGATTAGGTGTTTTATACACGGGATGCTGGGAATCTTTCTCCAGATTAAATGTGATGAGAAAAACAGAAATCTCAAATTTTTTCTTTAAACCCTACTACATGAAAAACTGGCATGCTATCTTGTCAGTTATAGTGTCTTGCTCCCTCAAGATACCAATTCAAAACCAAGTCAATATCTCAATTGCTGTTACTCTTAATCTCTACAATTGCTTTCATTGTCTGCTACTCCTTTTTACTTTCCTCTGCATCCTTCTACTGTCTTATCTTTGGCGTTTCCTTTTCTGTCTTTTATTGACTTTGAGAGACATTGTTACAAGTATTAAATGAAGAGAAAGCTACTACTGCCCTACAGCTCAGTGAAAAAGTATTAAAAAACACAAACATAATATGTGTCTTTCGAAAAATCTGCCTGGGAGAAAATCAAGTATATCTATATGGAATGTGATGAGAAATGGACTTATATTTGTTATTTGGGATAAAATGAAACTATCATAGATGAACATACTCCCTTAACTAAATGTGAAATCCTGACACTTAAGGGTACCTGTAGGATATGAAAGAAGTCAGGCTCTCTGAGGCAACTAGTGCTTGTATATTCATTATTAGACAGAAAAATTTACCTCTTTCTAAAGTCCAGAGTACTGGAAAATTGTAGAAAATTGAAACAAGACTTTATTTCTTAACTTGAGATATTACTGATCTTTAATTTGGTGAGTCAAACATTAATAAAACTTCAGCTTTGTAGTTTTTTAAATACTCCGTGATATAATATTCCACAGAAAATAGTTGAGTGAAAAAATATTTGTATTTCATCTTTTTTTAAAAAAAAAAACAACTCTTAAATAACTCAATATTTAAGCATTAAAGTTAAGTGATTTCGTAGAGGAGCTTGTTTTGAATGGTGTAGATTTATGCTAAGTAAAATATGACTGTTATAATGGCCAGGAATGTTCTAGAGGCTCTGGATAAATCTAACATATGTGGGAAATTAGATTTCCCTATAAACATTTTTTGAAAGACAGAGTCGAATGCTTAGAACTCAGCCACCTAATATCTGATCCTGTAACTTTGCTGAGAAATTTAATAAGTGCCCCCCTTCTTTTGACAAGTGAGTGTGGCTGCCCAGGATGGATCCCCAGGTCAGGAACAGGCTGGGTCAGACTTGCTCTAGCAAAGAAAAAGACCTGATTTTTGACTTAATTCCCCTATTTCTGTCTTGGACCTACTACTTTTGTATTCCTTGAATTTACATGCTGATCCCTCTTTGCTTCTGTAATATTTTTTCACTGTTCCTGTGCCTACCTAGTTCTTCTTCTTTTTTTTTTCCTTTATGTATTTGGTACAGGGTCTTACTATGCAGCTCCGACTCATGCTGATCCTCCTGTTTTCAGCCTCTCCAGCGCTAGGATTACAGGCAGGCACCAGCACGCCTGGACTTGGTAGCAGGCTCGGCGTGCCCCAAGGGTAGGGCTGGTGTGACGTGTGGCACTGGGAATCGGACCCTGGTCTCTGTACTCGCCAAAGCAGGCACTTCGTCCACTGAGCTATCTCTCTGGCCCGCTAGTTCTGCTCTTGCTTGGAACTAAGCACAAAGAAGGAGTAAGGAAGATAGAATAGTCAGCTTCCAGGAGGCCTGACAATGAGATGGGGAAGCAATACCTGAGGAAAGATCAGAATGTGCCTTTACGGTGCTGAGTAAAACAGAGATTAGGTGAGCACAGCATAAACTACTAAGATTTTTGATGGTTTATGGAGCACATATTAGGTGCTCCATAAATACTTGTTGAAGTGATTAAAAAGTTAGTAAGGAGAATATTTAGCCTGAATTTAGGAAGTAGACTTGTTTTGCTACTTTGTTCTAATAATAATGAAACATCAATCAAAGTAGAAATTAATAAGTTTAGGTAGATTCATTTTAAAGGTTATTTTCTATAAAGAACATCAGGAAATTAATAATGTATTATTCCCTTGTTTTGCTGCACAATCCATGCCTGAAGTGAGCATAATCATCGAGGCGATGCTACCCCAAACAGATATTAATATTTATGTGCAAGCAGCTACCAGAAGAGCAGACCGAATGCCAGGGGGAAGATAATTCACTTCCTTTGGATCAGCCTTGCGTCCCAGCTCCTCATCGGCGAAGAAACACTCCCAAATACCACATTTGTGATTCTCCTTTCAGGACTCCTCACATCTACCGCCTCCCCTCCTGTTTCTAAGTTTTCTATTATTCTGTCAGGGTTCTTATCACACTAACTTTCGGCAAGGCAGGTGCTAATGAATGTGTTATTTTTTAATCAGCTGAAAAAGTTGTCACAATCAAAGCACACGTGCAATTTCCTTTATGTAGTCGTTGCCTTTAGAAAGAGCACTATAATGTCAGGTTGTTAAATGTATGTTGGCGGAACAGTAATTTATGTTTTAAGTGCATTAGGAGAGTTGCTTTAGAAAAGAAAACAAGTGAGTTCTGTAGACTCTGAAGTCCACCTACAGAAATACTTGGTTGGAACACAGAGAAAAATCACCTACTTTAAAAAAATCAGAATTTTCATACTTTGGAATTACCTACAACAATAATGTGTCTCTAAAACAAGCTGGGTCTTCTGTGAGGTTTAGAGGTAGTATTTTACTTGTTTGTTACATCACATATTTATTGTTTCTTTAGCATCTCTCCTGTTTTTGGTATCTAATGCCTTCATGCTACCTATGTGCACATCTGTGCTGTAGAAGGTCAGTACTTAGTCTTCTTTCCTGACTGTACCCTGTGTCTCTCAACTGACCTCTCTTCACCCAAGTTAGAAGTAAGAGTAAGAAGTGACTGGGAATGAGATAAGCGACATTCATATGTTTATCTTAGCATTCCCTTGTGAAAAATTGGCAAATAATGTCATATCTTATTTTTTAAGAAATAGAAAAAA
>NW_004524626.1:3835232-3844123 GCF_000260255.1 Octodon degus
TTTATATAACACCTCTAAGAATTGGGAACACAAACCTTCATCTTTGCTTAATAAGATCAAAGCAAACTTTCTCTTCTCATTTGTGTTGAAATTATTTACTCTTCCCCTCATGTAGTTGATTCTGCTTTCCAAATTCCTCTTACCTGAGGAATTTAGTAAGTTTATTAATCTTTCAAGTATTCATTCTGTCTAAATGAAAGTGAAACACGAACAGAGAAATGCAGCAAAGAATGGGAGACATAGTCCAGGAAGGAGGATGCAGATGAAAAAGAAAAATAAACTTCTCCCACATTTTATATTAAAGAGCCATTCCAATCACTGATGTGACTTCAGTGATGTACTTTACTTAGTGGTTTTGCTATGAGAAGTGCTGAGTGTCAGCTACCAGGCCAGGCGCCAAGACCCCACTCGCATTCATGGCAACTGCACCTATGAGATATCACCACGGTACAAACCACCCCAAAGTCCAGGGGCTGAAAGCAAGCATCAATCTTTTCTCCGAAGAGTAACAAAGGCAGGTGTTCTGCTAGTCAGTGATATAGAATCATGGCAGCTTCAAATTAGCCAAAGGTATTATTGGATTTGGTAGGCTCATTATTTTTATTTTTTTGGTATCCGGGATTAAATTCACAACCTTGCGCTTGCCAGGCAGGCGCTTGTGCTGCTAAGTGATCTCCCCAGCCCCCATGTAGATTCCTGCTGGGACCTTGAATGAGATGACTGAATTGACTGAGCTTGGCTGCATGCAGCCCATCATCTTCCAGCATGCTAGATTCTTCCTGTTTTTAGAATGAAGGCCAAAAGCCCAAGTTTCCCTCATATCTTGAAAATAAGGTTAGGACTGACATTCCATGCTTCTACTTCTACATTCTGTTGGTAAATCAAGTCCAAAGAGTGGTTAACTCAAAAGGTAGAAAAATAAACTCAATTTGAACAGAAGAGGGGTAGACTCACACAAAAAGACCATGACAGAGGAAAAGGTGGAAAGGGGCCACACTGATTTTATCTGGAGGCAGGAAAGAAAACACAGGGAACCAATATTGGACTTAAAACTCACTCAACTAAGACAATGCAAATTGCCAGGTGAGGAAGGCAGAGCATCTTTTTTTACTTTTGGGGGGTACCACGGATCAAACTCAGGACCTTGTGCTTGCCAGGCAAGCGCTTATGCCACTGAGCTCTATCCCCAGCCTGAGGAAGGTAGAAAGCAAAAGGCTCCACTCAAGAAGCAGTGTCATTGGGATCACAAAGAGAAGCTTTGACTCTGGAACAAGCATAGCTGGTCTGCAGTCAGCACTGGGGCCTTTGGGAAGTGGAGTAGTGCTGAACTCTAAAGCTAAACTCTCACTTTACATCAGTGCTGCCCTGAAAACCTTAGGTGGAGAGCGAAGACAGAACTTGATAAACTATGTGTTATTGCAGAAAAGTTCTGGTTTACTTGGAAGACTATGAATTATCCTTTAGAAAAGCCAAAAATATCAACAATTTCAAATGCACATTTGCATTTGATTCTAATCAGTTCTTGCTTCCCTTCTGACAAAATCCCCTTGGTCTCCTTTGCTACAGTGATTCATTGTTGTGTTCTCAGCTTAGGTACATCTGGCTGAGAGCAGATATTCAATAGTGAAAAGAAAATGACAGCCAGACCTAGCCATTCTCGTCTGATTACATTATGACTCAGGAGGACACCCACCAGTAGTTTTATTCATTACTGGATATTAGAATCAAAGGCCTTTAATATGCAGCAGCAGAGTTGTTCAAATTGAAGCCCATCTGTGCACCCTTGTCGAAGTTTTCATAGCATGATACACAGGCAATTTTAATAAACTCATTATTTTTTTTTTCAGTCTGCCCGAAAGGACTGAAGGAAACTTCAGCTTTAGTGTGATGCCTCTCAGGGCAGCACTGGGGCTCTTTCCTCAGTCCAGATGTTTTAAGCTTGTGCTAACCAGGGAGGATGCAGTCAACAGTTTTGAGGGGGTGCCTGCTGTTCGAATGCAACTCAGAGCGGCTTGCCAAGGGCATGGAGATTTTTCTCCCTCTTGCTTATCAACAGATTTCTCATAGCTCCAATCAGCCATCATTGTTTTCTGGTCAAAACTAGATGAAGATGGCAGTCACTCATTTCTCAGGACTTCTACTTTTTAAATTCCTCTTGTCTTTACTTATAAATACCAGTGCAGAGAACTTTGCAAGTGAAAAACGTGTGGCTCCTAATATGTGGCTTTTCAGCGACTTAGCACAGCTTTAGACAGGGCACAATTTTGCTGCTAAAGCCTGCACTTGTTTCCAATAAGAAAGTGTAGAGATCTATTCCATGTCTTCCAGAACAGACTCTCCAAAATTCCCTTACCTCAGCCCAATTCAAAGGCCAGAACACTTTACCTTACATTTCTTCATGGACTAGGGCTGAAAGTGAGCAGTCACCATACAGAACAGATTCTAGGTCTGAGTTTGAGTTTCAGATACGTGGTTCAGACTCTGTAAACTCTGTTTTCCTCACATTCAAGTAAAGTCTATTTGAATAGGTGATTTGAGAATGAAACAACGTAGGAAATATTCCATTTTCCACATCTAGCAGTGAGTACAAATGCAAAGTTCTTATTACTACCAGAGTGGGGAAATGCCCTGATAAATCTTTAGATCAGTCTTGAATACTAACAGAAAGCCATGCTCTGCTGGGAGCTGTGGGTACCAGGGTGCTTACCACAGGTGAAGTACTGTTACAAACCCTTCCTCTGTATTAATTCACTGAAAAGTCATATAAAACAAATACTCTAAATGTATTTACTCACATGATCCTATATCACAAGGCGTTAGGGTGGTGCTGTTAGCCTGCCCATCTTGCTTGTAGGGACACTACGGCACGAGTGACCAAGGCAGTACCATTGGCCAGCTTCGGGGCTAAATTCAAAGCTAGCCAGTCTGGTTCTAGATGCTGGCCTCCCACTCACTACATTACATGGATTCTGAAAGGAAATTGCCAGTAGGAAAAAGAAAGTCACAGCTATAGATTGCTCCAATAGTTACCTACTTCCAATTTGGTGCATGGCTTGTTGACTGATGGGTATTTCAAGATGTTTTCTCTTTCTCCTTTAGAATATAAAATCCACAGGGACTCCAGCAATCTTTATTGTTTCTTATGCTGAGTACAACTTTCTGTACACTGATGGTATTGTCTGGTTTGCTCTGTCTTTCGTTTTCCTACGGAGCTTCTAGGAATCATAAGTAGATTCCAGCAGCTGAGAATTAAAAAGACTAATGGTTTGGCCTTCTCCACCCACTTGTGAAATTCTCATTAACACTTCTAAAGCAGCAAAGCAATTGTCCATGTAAAGAAATTTCAGCATTCTGGAGAAGAGTGCTCATTTCTGGAAACTTCTGAGATGGTGGCATCTGCCACTCCAGCCTCCTGACTGGTCCAGAGTCCAGGCCCTCTTACCAGAGAAGCGGGCCACTCAGGCTCGGGTGCTGTGATCTCTTGAAGCTGCAGGGGAGAACCAGTCCAGGGGGAAGGCTCAGAGCTCAGAGGGTGTTACAGTTTGTGTCTAGCTGTCCCCCCAAAGCCTCATGCAGTCATGGGGTGACTTCTAGAGTTTGTGATTGATTCATGGTCCAATGCTGGCACGACAGGCATGAGTGCTACACCCACCATGGACTAGAGAGCCTGCCCACAATATAGAGGAAGAAAGAGGCTTGCTCTCTGCTGCTGCTCCCTTTCTGCTCTTGCTGCTTTTGCTGTTTTCTGCTGCCTCCATGAACTGCTGTCCTCTGCCATGTGCCACCTTGCCCTGGAGCTTGCTGAGTGTGGACTGAAACCTCCACAAATTGAGAACTAAAGGAATCTTTCCTTCCCTCATTCTGGGTGTGAGGTATTTTGTCTCCTAAGTGAGAGAAGGGCCAGGGAGAGATTTCAGTAGCATAAGAGCTTGACTGGCAAAAGCAGGATTCTGAGTTTGATCCCCAGTACTAGAGGGAGGGAGGGAGGGTGGGAGGGGAGAGGAAAGAGAGAGGGAGGGAGAGAGAGAAAGAGAGAGAGAGAGAGAGAGAGAGAGAGAGAGAGAGAGAGAGACAGAGAGAGACAGAGACAGAGACAGAGAACCAAGACAGAGGGAGAAGAGCACTAAAGTTTGGCTTGGTAGAATGCTTTTCATTTGAAGAGTTTTGGAAATGTATGATTTCATTGCAGGCAAATGGTGCATTGTCCTCAAAGAGAACTGGGGCTATTCCAGGGCACTGCAAAAGGTACATGATCAGCAAAAGGGTTTTAATGTTACAACAAATACCTTGTCAACTGCTATATAATAGCCCTCATACAATAAAACTCATAATATAAAATTGATTTAATGTTTCTGGAACCAAATCTTCCAACATGTCACTTAGTACAGAACATTCATGAGAGGAAGTATTTTCTTTTTTTGATCAATTCATTTAATGCACTGATCTCCAAAATCTGTTTGTGTTCTCCTGTAAGGCAGTCAGAAAAATGTAGCTTGGTCTAGGAAATTCTCTTTCACAAATGTTAAAAATCCCTTGGTTTGGAGTTAGGCATGGTGGCATACGACTATAATCCCAGAAATTAAGGAGACTGAGGCACGAGGATTGCAAGTTTGAGATCACCCTGGGCAACTTTATGACTTAGACCCTGTCTCAAAATACAAAACAGAACCAAACAAAAAGTTCAATGTAAAGGCTCTGGTTCAATCTCCAGTAAAATGTAACACCACACACACACACACACACACACACACACACACACGCACGCACACACACACACCCCTTTGTGGAGGATTTATGAATCTAGGAGGACTAATATATGAGGAGGATGAGAAAGTAGGAGAATTTATGAATCAGGCAGGATGGGAACTGGGACTTATCAGGCAGGATGGGAACTGGGAGTTGGCAGGACTGAGAAGACAAAGTGGGTGCAGGATCCAGTGGCAAAACTGTTACCAAGAAACAAGCCCTGGAGTGGTGGAGGAGATCAGTGGAAAGAAGGCCTGAAGAATTTCAGGAGAGTGATAGGTGTAGTTGGGCTTGTGCAAGAAGATTGGCTATTGAACACTATTTATTCATTCTACAGGAATTGAGCACCTATCCTGGGCAAGTCACGGCACTGCTGAACGAATGAACCTGTTCTCAAAAAATCTTAGCGATGATCAAAATAGATTAGAGTCTCATTTTACAAAGGTATATGTAAATAGCTATATATGTTCTAATGAAAGTGTAACTTTTTAGTTAGATGAAAATTTTCTTAAAGCTTTCATTAAAAATTCTCCTGCTCCACTCTTTGTTCAAATCCACTAAAAACTCAGTTGCAGCTCTGATTGGCAGAAAAATAGCTGTAGTTCCAAAAATGTCTTCAGTAACTGGCATTGAATTCTGTTCATTTTGTGAGTCTGTGATGTGCTTCCTAAAGGTTGTTACAATTTCTGGTTGTAGATACTCTTATCCTGAGAATTTTAAAAATGAGTTTAAGATGCTCATTCCTGATTCTGCTTATGTCCTGCCCAGATCTCCCACACAAAACTGATACCAACATCTGTTGTTTTCACTAGGGATGCCTCAGAGTGCGTGAGCCATATTACTTGTCACGATTGAACAAGTGCCTCACCGTGCTTGCCTTTCTGCTAGATTTGGAAGTTATGTTGCTCATATTGAAATGTCACTTGCTTGACCTTTTTGGGGACAAGGGAGCTTCAGAGGGTATTCTAAGCATTTGAAAACAAGTAGAGAAAATCTGGTCCTGGGAAGAAATATAACTTGTAGTTGAACAGTCCTTGGGGTTAATGCAGTCCTGTATTAAAACAGTATTGTAGGGACTTGTTTGAGCAGATTTAGAATGTAATGGTAGGTGAATCTAATTATCCCTTCAAATTGCTGAATTTTTAGTAATAAGTGATTTGGAAGCTAGTAATTTTCTTGGAATTATATATTTTTGAATCTTTATATAGAAGAACTGGGGAAAACTGAGGAATTTCTCTTTCTTAAAAATGCCCAGGACTCTGGACAGTATTATTCTATTAACATCTCAATGAATATGAAACATTTTTATATCCCACAAACTTGAACTAGTGAAAATGAATACTATCATGACTGGGTAAAAGCAAATGCAATGTTAAGTAGCAATTAGCAAAATTTATATTCCGGGGTAAAGATGAATATAGCCAAGGAAATGAGGCCTATCTGGCCTTTCCACTTGCCTCACAATTCTTCTGTGAATGAATAACCACTGATATTTTATGAAACAATCCCATTCTCAGCAGAAGTCTCTACTTTCCACATTGTGACTGTCTTCATAAAGGCTTACCTCAGAGTGAGAGGAGTTAAAGGAAGACTCTTCATAGTCACCTTTGAACAATTACAGGGAAGCAATGAAGGGAAACAAAGGCCCAACTTATTCTGTAGTGAAGAACTCTGGCAATTGGCATCAAAGCAATACGAGTACATTGAGAAGAAAATCTAAATGCTATATAATTACAGAGAGTCTAAACTAGATGAATTATTTGAGAAGACTCTGAATGGGAAATACAGGCCCTGTGACAGTCATTACTTTTTAAAAGACTCTTATTAGATTAAAGTGACACAATCGGAGTTTTCTATATCCATTAAGGCCTGATTTTAAAAAATCCATGACAATAGAACAATGCAAAATCTTTTTGTCCTTTAGTTGGGTGGTACTTTGAAGCAAAAGGATCTCTCTGAATATTTCTTTTGCTAAAAGGGCTCTAAACTTTCATTTGCAGTTTAAAACTCTTTTAGTAATCGAAGAGTCTCATCTAAGAGGAACTTTCTATGGTTAACTATTAATTAATCTGAATGAATTATGCATTCAATATTATCTTCAGGCTCTAAATTAGTTGGACCTATTTGGAGAATCTTTGAGGACTTCAATTAGAAAGGGAACTTGAAACTAAACACAAGGTCCAAAGACCTCACAGGTCTTGTTACATGGAAAAAGAGTACTATCCAGTAACCCCGATTGCAAGAAAAGAAAGTTGTACATCAGACAAATAAAACAATTACTGCTGCTATGCTATGAGTGGTAGTTATGGTAAAAGAAAACGTGACTATTTATTTATTATTATTATTATTTTTTTGGCAGAACTGGGGATTGAACTTGGGCCCTTGTGCTTTGCAGGCAAGCTCTTATTCTACTGAGCTATCTCCCTGGCCCTCAAGTAGATATGATTAGATTAGTGGATGACAAGAATTAGAAAGTCTCCCAACCTCTTTGATGCTATTTTTGGGAAATACTAATCAGGTGTGGTACTCTGGTGCAGATTTACAGGTGTGTTTTTCACAGTACTATTCATCAAGTATTTTTTAATATTCACAGAAAGTTTTGAGAAATGAAAGTTACATATCACTGTATAAGTTTAACAGATTAATAAACTTAGATTGAGCGGAACAAAGTGCATTTCTTAAGAGAACATATTTAATGAGATTAAACATTTTCTAGCCCTGAGTCAGAATTATCTGTAATAATGATTGTGTCTTTTTCATCTGTCTCATCCTCACAACTCTACCTGCATGGCCATCTCTAAAGACAAAGTACTAGTGGCAGAAAGGTGCAGGTACATGTACCTCCTTAGACATAGCTGTGCTGCACAAAAATGAGTGTCATGTGCCCGGGGCATTTTTTTTTAAAGAAATCTGATAAACATCATTTACCCTTGTGTTTCTCTTCCCTGTGAACTGTTTCATGACTCACAGAGCCACACTGTCAGAGCACTGAAGTGAGATTCTTGGGCCAACTGAAGTTTGGGGCTTGTGTCAGGTGTGTGAAGCGAGTGCAACTTCATGTGGAGCCACTTGCCTGTGTTGCTGCCCCTTATCTTCCCTCTGTGAGTGACTTGGAAGCTGGACTTCACTGTGATCCCGCTCATGCTTGTACACCTGTGACAACACTCTGAAGGCAGGGATTTTCATCCAAAAGTCATCAATGACTTGTTCGGGGAGTTGAAATTCCAGCCATTCCAAGTAGAATTCTCCAAGTATATGTATATGGAAATTTTTGTAGGGAAAGGATCTATGAAGCCATCAGGAATTTGTGACTCAAAAAAGTTTAGCTGGGGAGATAGCTCAGCGGCATAAGCACCCACAACAACTGCCTTTTGTTTCATTCCTTTGAACATTTAGCAGAAAATATGTCTGAAAGCTGTGGCTCCATAACAAATAAGAAAATCTGAAGAAGGCTGGTAGGAAGTAGGATTTTCTAATAGATGAAACCATTATTACTACTCCTGAGGATAATGTTCATAAAGATGAAGCTGATAGATCAGCATCTGAAAGAAAAATATATTAATATAGATAAGACGCATGGAAAAAGCATCTATCAAGCCAGGCAGCTTCAGAACTTTGCTTCTGTTGAGTTTCTAATAACTTTATACTTTACAGTAGAATCAAATCTAAAACAGTGCTGATATTGACTAATCCTAGGTAATTGTGGCTAGAAATTTTCTTTTGTATGTGTACATGGATGTATTAGGTACATGAGTAAACATGATTTTATTTTGTGATAGCTAAATAAGATATTTATTTATTTATTTTTTGGGCAGAACCAGGGATTGAACTCAGACCCTTGTGCTTGCCAGGGAAATGCTTATTCTACTGTGTCATCTCCCTGGCCCCAGATTTTTTTCAAAAAGTGATATAAAAGGGGCTAGGGAGATGGCTCAGTGGAATAAGAGATTGCCTGGTAAGTGCAGGGGCCTGAGTTTAATCCCTGGTTCTGCCAAAAAAAAAAAGTATACAATTCATAAAGGTATTATGATTAATTATCCGTTATTTATTTTTCTAATATACACAATGCTAAGACCTATAGATTATTATCTTTTTTCAAAATTTTATTGATAAACAGATAGCAATGAGACAGTTTCAAATCAAAT
>NW_004524626.1:3844223-3845974 GCF_000260255.1 Octodon degus
AAATTATAAGCCTCCTTCATTAAGTTCCATTAAAAGAGAAAACTTTGTATTGAAATTACTACTATCCCTCCAGCACTTAAAATAGTAGTTAGCATGTAGGAAACACTCTAGAAATAGATATTGAGTGATTTAATGAATTATGATAAAATAACTTAATAGGAAGAGTAAATAGTTGACAAAAAAGTATTTTAAATAATAATTTGAATAGACTGGAAATACAAAGATGAAATTTTTGTGGATATTGTAATGGTTCAGGTTTTGCTGAGGAAGTAATTATATAGAATTGGAAAATAAAACACTTGCTTTCATGTGAAAGAAACTAGCATGTTTCAGTACACCAAACATCTAATACCCATTAAATTGATATAGCAATATTAACTCAACCAGACCAAATGTAGAGTACAGTATAAGGGAAAATTAATGGATAACACTTACATATAGGCCAGAGTTTTGTTTTAAGGGGAGAAGAATCAAATCATCCTGGAATACCTTTTACTCTTTCCTTGAATCTGGTTGACACTAAAATGAAGTTCCTAGAAATTAACTGTCTTTAGCTTCCTAAGAGCACCAAAGATTTTTGGTAGTGATTTCTCATATTTATTTCTTTGTAGCATTACCAATATACTTCCATTTTATTCCTGTTTTCATTGTGAGCTTCAGAAATCTAGAGGAAAATGCATAAGATATACAGAAATGCAAACTGCTAAAAAAAAAAAAAAAGTAGTGGATCTTTCCAATATACTCTTCCCTTCCTGCATCTACACCTACTCTTCCTGACCATTGTTCAAGCCTTTTTTCCATTATATTAAGGTTGAGCCCTTCTAGGGAAAGAGATACATGATTTTCTAAGGGAAGTATCAAAACTTTTCTATCCTCAAAATCTCTGCAGGGCCAAGAACATTGAAAGAACTCAATAAATATACACTGAATAGAGGTCTGAATGAAAGTAGTTTTGTAGCAGTAGATGGGAGTGACCCAGGAGTACAATGACCCTTGCACTCCTCAGTTGTAAGAGTTGTGTTGCAATCGATAAGACATACTGTGGGGGACTAACAGCCAGCCTCTTTTTCTCTACTTTTTCAAAACTTAATTTGAGAACAGAGCACTTGATGTTTCAATGTTAGACTTTGTGAAGATGCAATAGTTAAAATGAACTAGTTAAGGAGTCAGAGTAAGAGATGCAAGAACACGGATTTTGAAGTATCTTTGCTCTAACATTCAAGCTGTAAGAGAAAGTATTCCCACCTTACAGGAGACTAAGAACCCAATCAAGTGGCAAGTCTTTAATAGCTACTGCCCAAAATAATCTTTAAGAGAACAATGCACTAAGCTGTAAAAGGCTCAAGTCAACAACTTCTGACATTGCCAGTTCTACGGAAACCCCACTACTATTTTGAACTACTGGACTATATTGGAATATTTTGCTGAATTTACGCACCTACAATATTTAAATGACAATGCAATACCCTTCTCTGACAAAACTAAACAAAAAAGGGGATAAAAATGAATGACCATTTTGTATCTGTATATTCAAAATAGGCTAGATATACAGCTACTTCCTCTTAATTCAGTGAATAGAAAGATTTGTTCTAATAGTGTTTTTGGACAGGATATCATGTCTGCATCTTATACAATGAATAATCACTAAGATAATGATATGTAATGTATTAAGTATTGAAACTTTCCTACTAACTAGTTTTGAAACTGTCTCATTGCTATTTGTTTCTCAATAAAATTATTTGAGAAAAAGA
>NW_004524626.1:3851919-3852842 GCF_000260255.1 Octodon degus
TTAATTGAACATCAGTTTTGTTCTCTACATGACTGTCCTTTATTTGACTATGAAATGATCATAAGCAATTATTTCTGGAAAACCCATTTGTTGCTAGATAATGCCCTACAAAAGCTCAGGCAGCATCTAGGGCCCCATCTGAGCCCTTGGGGTCAGGATCCACAGACTACCTTGATTCTCAGCTGATTTATAGGCACACTGACAATTGAGGAGCACTTAGTAACCCTGCTAGTGGCCTCCTTATTATCACTACTTCATAGAGGAGAAAACAGTGGCGCTCAGAAGTTACATGTGTAAGAACACCTGGGTAGCAAGGGCAGAGCCAAGAGTCAGGCCCAGCCAGGCTGTCATGGCCCATCTACTCTTCACCAGAACATCATATTTCCATCAGGAGAAAGCCTGCTGTGGCAGAATGAACATGGGTTTTAGAGAAGGATAAAGCTGAGTTTTGTCCCCCCTTACTTGCACGACCTTACAGGAACCATTTTCTCTACCTGTAGTTTCCTCATCTGTCAAACTGGACTGTCACTTGCCAAATTTCTGTGAGAATTGAAGATAACATTTAACTGAACTTGAATGTTTACCTGGAACTTAGCAAAGAGATGTGCAATTTTATGCATATCATAAATATTTTAAAACACTTATTTGAACAACTTTTAGAATCGTTATATCATCCTGAGCAAACGTGGGCAAAACATATTTTTTCTCAATAATTTGTAAGTAGAAAACAATTTAATAAAATTTTCTAGCTGAAAAGTTGCTAGTTTAGTCATTTAGAGTAGGTCATGTATAATAAAAGACTAGTCGTTTGGTAGGAACAGGTTGAATGTGATTAAAGCACTGAATTCTTCATAGTGCCAAACTTCTGAAACTTTGGAGCAGTCTCAAGCTGGTTCTGATCCTCAGGGTTTACCCTTTTTTTT
>NW_004524626.1:3852942-3854230 GCF_000260255.1 Octodon degus
AGATATATAGTTGCATTCTCTTAATGAATAGAATGATTTGTTCTAATGGTGTTTGTAAATAGGATCACAAGTCCGCATCTTGTACAGCAATTAATCACTAAGAAGAATATATGCAGTGCATTATTTGTTGAAACTGTCCTTCCGATTTGATTTGAAACTGTCTCATTGCTATCTGTCAATAAAACTTTGAAAAAAAATGTATATGAAGCCAGATAATTAACCTAATGAAAACTAAAAGGTTTTCTGGGTATGTTCTCCCTGAAAAATTGACATGTAATTATATGTAAAAATCACTTGAAATTCATATACCTTTAAAAATCAGCATTAAATATGGAGCACCATTAAAATGTCAATGTTACGTATAATGCATTCAGAAAGCATTAAACGTATCTGTCATTAACAGGAGAGTATTCCTTAAAATACTTTTGATCAGGAAGCTTAAGAACATACAAATAAAAGGAAGACTGCAGTGAAATAAAAAGTACAGTTTCTCGGAGTATTCTCAGGAATCTGAATAAAAGGTGTATGAGTGTGAATATGTGTGTATTACAAAAGTTTTCAGACAATCTAAGAATGTAAGGGACAAATATTGTCAGTAAGAATGCAATAAAATTTTTATTTTCAAAATGACTATGAGAGCCAGGTAATGTTGCTTAGCAACATAGCAAGTGCCTGGCAAGAACAAGGTTGTAACTTCAATTCCTGGTACCAAAAAGAAAAACTGTATGAAGTAAAATGGAATAAAAATTACAAAGCTCAGTAGGTAATTCCAAAATAGCAATTATTTAACAACATTAACATTAGACACTAATTTCAGATTAAATTGTCAAAATGTTAGAAACTAAGAGCAAAACATCATTTAAAATACTGTAAAGAGCAGTGGTCTAAGCATCTCCCTACAAGTAAAATGACCAGAGTTCAATCCCTGGAATTACATGCCAGCCCTGGAATTTCAAGCGCGCTGTACTGGCCAACAAAATGGCATGGTGTTTCATGCCTGTAATCCCACACTGGAGAGGCTGAGACAGCAAGCTCATTGCGAGTCCGAACTGCATGGCGATACCCAGTATCAAAAACATCTTTAAAAAATAAAAACAAAATGTCATTAGAAGAGCTTCCTAAAAGCATAATTTTACCTTATATGAATATACAAAGATGAAAATGTACTCACAGTGATAAATGATAGTGAAAGGCATCTAGTAAGGTTGAGTTAATGTAACTTTTAAAACTAGTTATAGTCACAAAAGGCACAATAAAGAAAAAACAGAAAACACAAATTAAACAAATA
>NW_004524626.1:3854330-3857013 GCF_000260255.1 Octodon degus
TTTATCTCTCAGCTGTTTCCCAATATCATTAGGCTCCTACACCAGAGTTTTCTGAGAAATAAAGCAATTATATTAATGTTGTCAATCACTACTACCAGACTGATCAATAAAAACAGTGTTAACTTTTCTAATTAATTGCTAGCAATCACTTAACTAACTTGAAGAAACTGTTAGTTGCACAAAACTGAATAAGGAAATGCTCTAAGTAATGGCTATAATGTGCTATTTGAAAAGGAAGGATTTCATTTCCTGTCTACAGTAACTGTTTTCAGGGCTAAGTAAAAATGATAGCCTCTTCTATTTGATTTTTCATTGGATTATGTGTTTATTGCAAATATCATTCAAAGCTGCTGACAGTAGGTGAGTCTGGAATGGTCATTTCCGATGTACTATTTGTGTAAAAGTTTCCTGCATAATTTTTGCCAGATAGATATGCATAACCAAGCCCTTCTGGTTTACTATCATGGGGAAGTCACCCTGCTCACCTTTTCTGAAGGGTTTTGGGTCTAATAATAGCTAAACAGCACTCAACCTGAAATTTATGGGAACGAAAAGGATATTTTAATACTCTTAAAAACTTGGTGAATTGTTTTGAGATAACTGAGCATTTGATTTTGGTATGTTCTTGACTTACTGTATAATTGTTCTATAGGTGTAAGATGCTGTGAGCTTTTACTTGAGTTGAGGTGCCATCAAGGAGGGTAATTTTGGTTCATGGATTGAGACTGTCAGTGAAGCTCTTCACACTGAGCACTTAGTTTTGGGTATTGCAGGCCTGCACATCATATAATCTGAAATGTCCATGGCATTTCTAACATGAAAATTTTTTAGATTAAAAAAATGATAATAGGAATGAGTGAAAAATGCTGATGGCTAAACTTATCTACTAAAGAATCGAATGGATTAGGTGTTGGGGACAGAAATGTGCATTTAGCGTAGCACTTAGGAAATTTCCCTACAAGGGGAACAGGCCCCATACTCTCAGAGTCAGAAGTATGAACTCAAATCCCAGTTCCTTCTAAACACTGGGTTCTGAAAACATGATTTAACTCTTAATTCCAGTGCCAAGTTCCTTGGGACAGTGTCCCTGAAAGGCTGAGGATGGCATGTGATTGGAGATCTCTAGAGAGCTTTGTGGGCTGTGTACGGATCCCATAGCAGCTGCAGCAGCAACCACTGAAATATGGATAATTTCATTTTTTATTAATTTTATTGAGAAACAAATAGCAAGGAGACAGTTTCAAAACTAATTAATGAGACAGTTTCAATAATTAATACATTGCATATTGTTGTCTTCGTAGTGGTTATTCATCGGACAAGATGCAGACATTATATGGATAATTTCAAAGTTGTGCTAGGGTAGTGATTTCCTGAAAACTAGGCCTCTGTCATTCATGGTTTTAGAAATACGCTAACTCGTGGTAGTTCATGAGTTCATTTATGAGTTGGAAAGACAGGAAATTGAAGTCACGTGCTGAAGAGCTGGTGCAAAAAATGTTGACAGATGCCTTATACTGTTCACAAGCTCAGTCTCCTACAGTGGCCCAATTTCTTTTGCATTTACAAGATATGGCAGTGATGCTTTTGTATTTTGTTTTGCTTTTACTTAATGGTTCTGTAACAAAAACCATTCTTAGTCCGGCAAGCAGTCTAACTTGCCTACCTCTTAAGCTCTTGGCATGTGGGACCTGTCAAGTGTTTTTATACGATATTTACTCCTCTTTGTTTCTACAACAAGGTGACAGGGGAACACAAAAACAACAAGGTAGCTGTTGGGTTGTAATTTGCTGGAGAGGCAATAAAAATTAAAAGGTAATGTTAAATTAGGGGAAAGATAGAATCTTTCAAACAGCTTTTAAATAACGTCAGGGTGAAGACAGTTAATATCATTGTCAGTGTTAGGAGAGCAAATTTGAATAACTTTATTTTCATTTACCCAAAAGATTAAAGTAAAAATACCTCTTTGGGGATTTGTTTTCAAATTGAAAAAGTCTGAGACTTTGAATAGGCTCTCTGGTAGGCAAAAGTATCACTGGCAATTGTAGTTATACATTAACTAGGAAGAAGTATTGATTGCTTTTTTTATTCTTACACTATTAGAAATGCCATAATCTTGTTTTACCTGAGGGTCAATTTCACAGATTTTCTAGCTAATGTAGAAGCACATGCCCTACATAATCCTAGCATTTTGGAAGTTAAGGCAGGAGGATTGCAAGTTTGAAACTAACCTGGGTAATTTAAGGACTTAGTGAGATCCCATCTCAAGATTAAAAAAAAAAAAATACAGAAAGGGCTGAGGATATAGCTCAGTGTGAAGGCCCCATGTTCAATCCTTAATATTGTCAGCACCAAAAGAAATAAAAAAGTGCTTACAAAAACAATGAATGAGCTATGAATTTGGCAGTCATATTTTTCAAGGAATTTCCAGTAATAGAGGGAGGGCAAATATTTGGGATATTGAGGAGTAAATGGGGATTGAATAAGAATTAGAAACAGGACAGGGAACAGGCACTAAGAAGTTTAGGATATGTTCACCATTCAACTGAGTATCTCAGTTTAATCTCCAAAATGAGGGAAGATTCTAGATGGGTGTGGGATAAGGAAGCTTCCTTGAGGATTGAGGAAGACTTGGAGAAGTTCCAGTAGGCCAGAGACTAAGCCAGCCCCCAAGGAAGGAGTGGAG
>NW_004524626.1:3857113-3859450 GCF_000260255.1 Octodon degus
AGACTAAGAACCTTCATTTATCACTGTGAGTACATTTTCATCTTTGTATATTCATATAAGGTAAAATTATGCTTTTAGGAAGCTCTTCTAATGACATTTTGTTTTTATTTTTTAAAGATGTTTTTGATACTGGGTATCGCCATGCAGTTCGGACTCGCAATGAGCTTGCTGTCTCAGCCTCTCCAGTGTGGGATTACAGGCATCAAACCAGGGTTTGATTCCCAGCACTATGTGCCACAACAGCCGTGCCCCAGGGCATGCTGAGCGAGCCACCAAGTCCAGGCATGTTAGTGCACACCTGTAATCCCAGCAGTGGAGAGGCTGAAAACAGGAGGATCACTACTAGTTTGAGCTGCGCAGTGAGACCGTGTACCACATACATTTTTAAAAAGACAGAAAATACAGTGCCGCATGTGAAAGTAATTATTATGTATTACAATCACACACTAATTATACAAAAACTAAAATTCTCTCAGAAAGTTTGTAATATGAATATTAAATGCCTAACAAATTCATATTCAGTCCCAGGATAGCGATAATAGCAAAAGACCTCCATTACCATATTTTCTCTACCAAATAAAGTTTCTAATGTGAATGCTGAGCCTGACAGTAAATAGTTCACTTTTTGTGACATATAAACCGTTGCTTCCAGGCTATATTTGGCAGAAATACACTGGGACAGCAGGGTCAAAAGTGCCCTATAGTACCAATAAGATGAAATGCCCTCTCTTAACTTTCTATCCTTCTTTAACTAATCCCTGATTTCTCTCCTTCCCATAATTGCAAAGATCCTTAGAAAGTTACTTTTATGGAAGTAACACTGCCCTCTCATTCTTTTTTAAAAAAAAGTTTAAAAATATGTTTTTAAAATTTATTTGGCATAGGGTCTCTCTAGGCAGCTGGACTCATAGTGATTCTCCTGTCTCAGCCTCTCCAGCGCTGTAATTGCAAGCATGCTCCACCATGCCTGGTTTTGGTGGCTGGCATGGCATGCAGTACTAGGGATCAAACCTGGGTCCTTATGTTTGCCAGGCAGGTGCTTAGATGACTGAGTTACCACCCCAGCCTCCTCATTCTTTCTTTAAACTGTGCTTCCATTGCATTCATGCAATGTTCAGCAATGATTTTACAATACTCAGTTCAATTAACATTTAACTTTCTAAAACCATAAATAAATGCATACATGCATTAATTAATCTAGCCAGGAAACTGTCCTGAAAACTGAAATCTCTCAGCTCGGGCTTAGCTGGCTTTGTTCTCAGGAAAATTCAGATACCCAGAAGTTGCAGTAACGTCCAATTCCTGAGACCCTCCTGCAGGAACTATTGAACCCACAAACTTACCTGGATGAGGTCTCATGGTGGACGGTCTCTGTGTAGAAGTTCCAACTCTTCCTTCAACGATTAATGATGGGGAAGAAAGCTATGTGCTCAGAAAACAGCAGGAACAAGTTCACTTTGTCCCAGAGCCAGAATTAGCGCTCTGAATGACACAACCATCTACTGTCCATCAGAAGGCTGTTTATTCTGTGGGGCAGGAGCAGAGAGAATACATAAAACTCTGTAGGCTTTCTCATTGTTCACATCCATTTCTTGCTAATCCAAACCCCTGGGGACATCCTTCCCTTTGGGACACTGTTCTATTCAAAAAGGATAGTTTTCCATTGCATATTTTGTTCCCAGGAGATAAGGATGAAAGTCAGGGAAATTGAGGGCTTATTACTGATGCATGGATTTTCTTGCCTTTTAGCATTCTAACCTCCTAACAGTTACTGGAATGCAACATTAAAGATGACTATCCAGTCTGACAGCAAAGGAAGTATTTTGATTAGGTCCATTGGGTACCCAAATCAGTGACTTGTGTTGGGGACACTGCCTCTCTGGTCCCCAGGATATTGTTGTTCTCTTCAAGAAGGATAACAGTGATTCTTTGATAATAAATCAATGAGTATCATTCCATAACTTCATGCCTTTTGCCTCAGTATGATTAGGAAAATCACACTGATAGCAAACGTTAAGAGCTATCATTTAGGCCTCCCCCACCCTGCCCGCCGAGTGGGATTTTCTGCCCAGTTGGGGGAGCCTCCAGACCCAGTCCTAACCCAGGTCCGGAGAGTGTGTGGAGAGTTCCTGCTACCCTGCGCCGGCGGGACCAGCCACAGCCCAGGTGCAGCGTGGGCCGGACCATCTCCCAGCCACTTGGGCCGCCCCCCACCACTCCGCAGTGCCTCCCCCACCCGCCGGCAGAGTAGGATTTTCTGCCGAGTTCCGGGAGACCCCAGACCCAGTCCTAGCCCAGGTCCGGTGAGTGTGCGGAGAGCTTCCTGCTACCCTGCGC
>NW_004524626.1:3864883-3872001 GCF_000260255.1 Octodon degus
TTGTTTGTAAATAGCTTCACAAGTCCACTTCGTGTACAGCAATTAACCACTAAGAAGAATATATGCAGTGTATTATTTGTTGAAACTGTACTTCCGATTGGATTTGAAACTCTCATTGCTATCTGTTTATCAATAAAACTTTGAAAAAACAAACAAAAAAAGAGCTATCATTTAGTCCGTTAATAAAATGCTTGTAATTATAAGTGATACATTTGGATCTTTTTATGTATGTTTCTTTGAGCATAGAACCTTATAAATATTCTCATATTTTTTATTGAAGTATATTAAGCTGAGTATAGTGACACATATGCGTAGTCCAAACTACTCAGTACACTGAGGCAGGATGACTGAGTTTAAGAGTTCCAGGTCAGTTGGAGTAGCATAGTGAAACCCTGTCATGTAAAACAAATAAGAAAACATAAAAGTCTATTCCGTGTAGTACATACTTTATATCCTTTTTATATGCATAGTATTGAGTCTCAAGAGGATTAATGATTAACTGAAGGTCACACATCAGGTACAAAAAGATGATTTTATTTTATTTATTTTTTATAGATTAATTTATTCTTTTTAAATTTTATTTATTTATTTATTCATTTTGTGTATGTGTGGCCAGCTCAGCCCACCAGGGGGCGGGGCTGGCTGGCATGTGGTGCTGGGGGATTGAGCAGGGGTCCCTGTGCTTTGCTTGGCTTAATCTTGTTCTAAGTAGTCTCTCTAGACCACGGAGCCATCTCACCAGCCCAAAAAGATTATTTTAATTGGAGCTGTTTAAAAATGTTTCCAGATCCCTTTTGTGTGGAGGTTGTTTATCCATGAAAATGTATCTCTGATGAAATTCTGGAAATTTTTATAGAATTCAGACAATCACGACTTGGGCTGTGCTACTTCCCCACCTAGTGGGCAGATGCCAGCATATACACCAAGGCTTCATTGCAGTTTTCCCTAATAATCACTGAGTATGCTCTACAGAACAAAAAATCACAATAATACAATATCACCTTTCTTGTATGTTTTTGTGTTTGCCATTTAAATATTAATCTTTGCTGATATAGTTACAAGATTTGTATTTTATAACTTTTTAAAGGGTTGTTGTTTCACTTGCTTCTGTTCTTTTATTTTTGATTTTGTTTGTTTGTATATTTTATTTTATACAATTGTTTTGAGATCTGGTTTTATTTCCCAGAACATTAAAAATACAAATCCTTTCCCTTTTTTGTATTTTCACACAGGGTTTACAGGATCTCACTACACAGATCTGACTGTGTAGTGATCCTCCTCCTGATTTCAGCCTCCTAAGCACTGGGATTACAGGAGAATGCCACCACACCCAGTCTCAGTCTCAGTCACAGTCACAGTTTGAGGACACCCCGGGGTTGGGGTGAATATGGCATGCCAGGGATCACCCTGGTCCCTGCACCTGCCTAAGCAGATGCTTTAATTTGCTGAGCTATCTAGCTGGCCCTCCTTTCCCTTTTAATTATAGACTATGTAAAATTAAGATATTATCTTATCATAGTGAAAAAAGATGTTGAATAAATTAGATAAAGTCTTCATCCGTATTTTGTATTAAGTAGTGAATGTGAAGTATAATCAAATAATTATTTTCACATCATTTTGTTCTCAGGGAAAATTAGATGAAGAAAGTTATGTTTAAAAGAGGATAATTTATATGCTATGTGCAGTACTTTATATAACATTGTCTGGAGAGTTCTTCATATGTTTGATGAAAACCAGATCCAGGAACAGAATATGTGCCTTGCATTTCTGTAAAAAGAATTCAAAACCAACACAAGTAAAACAAAGAGAGGATATCCTATAAAAACATAACAAAATCCTCAGCCTCACCTACTTTGCACTATTATAAAACAGGGAAATAAGTATTAAATAAGGAATCAACAAGTGTCTTTTCTTTCCTTTATATTTTTTTATCATAGTATTTTCACACAATTGTAAGGCATGATGGAACATATTTATATATGTATGTGTTGCACAATGGTGAAATCAACATACTTAACATGACCATCACCTCAAACTTTTTAAGTTTTAGTATTGAGGATATTAAAATTCATCTCACCTACTTTGATATGTACTGAAAATTGTTACTATATATAGTCATCATACTATAGCGCAGAACTATAAAATTTTTTCTCATATTCTTTTTTTGTGCTATTTCCCACCCTATTGCAATCTCAACCACCCTTCTCACCCCATAGTGGACTCTGTTGCATTCCCTACCTCTATAAGATGAACTTCAGCTTGCAAATGTAAATGAAGGCATGGATATTTATGGTCGGACCTGGCTTATTTCACTTAAAGTCCTTCAGATTTAATCACGTAGTCATAAATGTCAAAATTTCATTCTTTATGGCTGAGTGCTCTTCTATGGTGTATATGCTTACTTTGATTTTGCATTTATCCATCATCAGATCCTTAGGTGGATTGCACGTCTTGACTATTGTTAATAATGCTGTGATAAATATTAGACTGGAGGTGTTTCTATAATGTAATCAGTTCTTTACTTTCAATATGTTCCTGAGGTGAATAGTACAAGTTGCCTGAAGTGGTAGTTCTACTTGATTTCATTTCTCTGAGAAATCTCAATATTTTCTTGCACAGAACTACCATATTACTGAATATTCCTAGCAAGGAGTATGAACTTTCCTCTTTCTGCATATTCTCAACAGCAGATATTTTTTTGTCTTTTTGATAATACCCATTCTACTGGGGTGTGATTGTCTGACTCACTGTAGTTTTGATAGAGATGTTATACAGGTTTAATATGATTGTTTGACATTTTTACATCTTCTTTTGAGATAAGAGTCAAAGATCTCATTTTCAATTACAAAGGAGTTTATTTCCTGTTGAATTATTTCACTTCCTTGTATATTATCTATGCAAACCTCTTTCAGTTTGCAAGTATTTTCTCACTATACAAAATGGGTGTCTTCACTAGAAAATTTTATTTACTGCTCAGTTCCCTCTTTTATATATAATCTTATTTGTCTATTATTCTCGTTGTTGTCTGTGCTTTCAGGATACTCCCAAAAATATTTTGGCTGTTATCTATGATGTGGAGTGTTTGTCCTGTCTTCTCTTCTAGTAGTTTCAGAATTTGAAGATTAATGTTTAACATTTTCACTCTTTATGCAATAGTAGTTGACTTTTGCATAGGGAAAGAAATAGGGGTTTCAGTCTTATTCATCAGTAATTAATCCATTGTTCTCAACATCAATCATTAAAGAAAGTTTATTTGTTTTGTTTTTTTGGTTTTTTGTACCAGGGATTGAACTAAGGCCCTTGTGCTTGCCGGCGAATCACTTATTCTACTGAGCCATCTCCCTGGCTCCTCATTAAAGAAAATATTCTGTCTCCAATACACCTGGGGATATATCTTGAAAATCATGTTGGGACAAATATATGGAGTTAATTCTATTAATTGTTTTCCATTGATCTCTGTGTCTTTTAAAAAATTAATACATTTGTAAAGTAAATGATGTTTATATTCCTTATGGAGAATTTGTACATGTATATAGGACATATTAACTCTCATTTCATCCTATTTTGCTACTATCCATTCTTTTCCTCATCCTTTTCTCACTTAAGAAAGAACTCCCACTTTCTATCTTCTATACAGGCATTATTTACAATTTGGGTTTCCAAGGTAAGAAAAACAATGTGATATTTAAGATCACGTCTGGTTTATCTCACTTAAAATTACAGTCTCATGGTACATCCATTATCTTACAAATGATTCTAGTTTATTTTTATTCATGGCAGAGTAGAAAACTATTTGGTGTAAATGCCATACTTTCTTTATCGATTCATTTGTTGATGAACCTACAAGCCTCTTCCAAAACTTAGCTCTCATATTTTGGGCTACTGTATGAATGAGCATGAAATAATCAGTGTAATAGGAGGTTTTGTCCTCTTGTGGGAAGATACACAGAGTTGTAACTGTAGAGTCAAATGGCATGTCAGGTTTTGAGGTTTTGAGTAATCTCTATACTGATCTCCATAGGAACTGTGCTTTGATTTTTAAAATGAATTTAGGGAAGAACTTCTGCTCCACTGCACCTGATGGACCCATACAGACCCAGCCTAGGCCTGGCTTGTGTGTGGGAGAACTTCAGCTCCGCTGCACCGCCAGAACTTTCCAGACCCATCCAGACCTGTCCTGTAAGTGAAACTCTCTGCTCTGCTGTGCAGAGTCTTTTTTAAAAGACCCCTCAAGGGCTGCAGCAGGAAGGAGCTGAGCACAGCAGCCAGAACCAAGCCAGGCACAGCTGGATAAATCCAAATTTTGTAGATCTGCAACCTGAACTTCAGTACGTGCTACAGTTATAACTACAACTAAGATCTACAACAAAGGTCAGAAGACAGTGCTACACAAAATGATAAGAAGTAAAAAATGCAACCTCAGAACCCAAGCCCACCTATAACAAGTGCAGAGGACACTAACACAGAACAAATTGGGAATCACACACCTGAAAGCAATGAATCAATGGCTTCTGAAATAGAGAAACAGCTGCAGAAAGGTATACAGGAACTCAGATAGGAAATAAAAAAAGAAATCCCTGAATTAATAACATGTGCAGTAAAGACACAAATGCAGAAACATATGGAGGAAACCCAGTGCCCACCCAGAACAAGTGTGGAGGACATTAGCTCTGCAAAAATGCATGAATTAATAGCGTTGATAGTAAATAAGCAACAGCATGAAGATACAGAGGAAATCAGAGCACAATTCTTCTGTGAAATTAAAAAAGAATTCTCAGACTCATAGCATCTTAAGTAAAGAAGCAACTGCACAAACACAGGGAAGTAACCCAATCTGAAAAAAACACTGCAGTAAAAGAATTTATAACTGTTTCTAAAGAAGAGATTGATTTAAAAAAAGAGGAGATTAGAAAAATAACGGATTCCTTGAATGAGCAATACAGGAAAGAAATAGATCGCATGAAACAGAGTCAAAGAGATATAGAGGAAATCAAAATATCAATCACAAGCATGCAAAACCGTTTATGTGAAAGCCAAGACTGAGTTTCAGATCTTGAAGATGCTGGTGCAGCTAGTGAAAAGGTAACAAAGGATCTCTTAAAAATAACGAGGATGCAGGAAACAATAATCCATCACGTGCAAGATGATGCAAAGATGAACAATGTGAGAATAATAGGCATCAATGAGAAAGAAGCAGTCAATACATATGACATTAAAAAAATATGGGAAAAAGTAATACCAGAAAACTTCCCAAATATGGGAAACAATCTGACATTCAGGTAACTGAAGCATGCAGAATGCCAAGGAACTCAAGCCAATGCAAAGCACACAGAGACATACAATAGTCAAAATCCCAGACATTCAGCACAAGAATAATATACTGAAAGCTGCTAGAGAAAAGAAGCAGATCACATTCAAAGGAAAACCCATCAGAATTACGGCCGACTTCTCTTCACAAACCATGCAGGCAAGAAGAGCATGGAGCAGAGTACTTCAGGTCCTCTATGAAAACAAATTCCAGCCCAGACTACAACAACTTGCAAAACTCTCTTTCAAGTTTGATGGAGAAGTAAAATAATTCCATGACAAAGAACAGCTAAAGAATTTTACAATGACAAACCCAACCTTACACAGGCTACTGTAAGATGTTCTAGAGAGGGACCAAAATGATCAGAACTCCACGAATGAGATCAGAAGCAACCAACTAAATAGGGCAAGCAATAAAACACAAGAGAAAAAGGAGTAAACGACAACAGGTAAATAACATGGCAAACATAAGTCAATACATCTGAATTCTACCCATCAATGGAAATGGACTCAATTCACCAATTAAAAGAAATAGACTGGCACAGTGGATTAGGAAACAAAATCCAACAATATGCTGTATACAAGAAACACATTTACTCATAAAGACATTCATAGGCTGAAAGTCAAAGGATGGAACACGATACAACATGACCCAGCCCCTCAGAAAAAAAGAGGGGTAGCAATCCCATTCTCAGACAGTCTCAACTTAAAACCAACAATGATCAAGTGAAATAAAGAAGGCCACTATATACTGGTTAGGGGAAAAATTCAAGAGGAAGAGGTAACACTCATAAATATGTACGCACCAAACACGGGAGCACACAACTATATAAAGCAAATCTTAATGGACATGAAAAATCTAATATCCAATACCACAATTTTAACAGGAGACCTTAACACATCCTTATCTCCAAAAGATAGGTCAACCAGACCAAAACTTAGCGAATAAATAACAGAACTGAACCAGAGCTTCAAACAAATGGGCTCTGTGGACATACACAGATTGTTTCACCCAAACACAAATGGGGAATACACATTTTTCTCAGCTACACATGGGTCATTTTCTAAAACAGACCACATACTGGTCCATAGGTCATGCTTAAATATATGCAAGAAAACAGAAATTATCCCATGCACATTATCTGACTACAGTAAAAGGAAACTGGAAATAAATGACAAAAGAAACCAGAAAAAAACCCTAAATGCATGAAATTAAATGATACCCTACTGAGCAACCAATGGGTATCAGATGAAATTAAACAAGAAATTCAACAATATCTACAATTCAATGAAAATTCAAGCACAACTTAGCGTAATTTATGAGATACTATGAAAGGAGTTCTCCGAGGGAAATTCATAGCTGTGAACTCAAACATTAGGAAAACAGAACGGGAATAAATAAATAAATACCCTAATGCTGCACCTTCTACAACTAGAAAAGGAAGAACAAACCAAACCCAGAGCCCAAAGACGCGAGGAATTCGTAAAGATTAGAGTAGAAATTAATTCAATTGAGATGAAGAAAACAATTCAAAGAATTAAAAAAGCAAAAAGCTGGTTCTTTGAAAAATTAAGCAAAATCGATAAGCCCCTAGCTAATCTCATCAAACAGAGGAAAGAAAAAATTCAAATACAAGCAATAAGACATGAAAAGGGTTTAATTACCACAGATTCAGCAGAAATTCAGAGTATTATCAATAGCTACTTTGAGAATCATTGCTGTCACCGAATAGAAGACACAGAAAAAATGGACAGATTCCTAGAAAGGTACAAATTACCACAACTGAATCGACAAGATATAACCACTCTCA
>NW_004524626.1:3872509-3876944 GCF_000260255.1 Octodon degus
TCAATAGAGCGAAAACTAAAAACCACATCATCATCTCCATTGTCGCAGAAAAGGCTTCTAAAAAAGTCCAACACTCATTCATGTTCAAAGTCCCACAGAAAATTGGAATAGATGGTCTCTACTTCAATGTGGTAAAAGCCATTTATGAAAACCCAACAGCTAACATAATCCTAAATGGGGAAAAACTGAAATCTTTTACTCTTAGATCGGGTACAATGCAAGGATGTCCTCTATCACCACTCCTATTCAATTTGTTGTGGGAAGCATTAGCTACAGCCATTAGAACAGAGAAAGAAATAAAAGGAATAAGAATAGGCAAAGAAGAAGTTAAATTATCTTTATTTTCAGATGACATGATACTTTACTTGCAAGACCCAAAAAACTCCACCAAGAAGATAATAGCATTAATACAGAAATTCAGTAGTACAGCAGATTATAGAGTCAATATGAAAAAGTCAATAGCATTCCTCTACACAGACAACAAACACACTGAGAGGGAAATTATAGAAACAATACCTTTTACAATAGCACTGAGGAAAATGAAAAACCTTGGAATTAATCTAACTAAAGAAGTCAAAGATCTTCTCAAGGAAAATTACAGTACTCGGAAAAAAGAGATTGTAGAGGATTTCAGAAAATGGAGTTTTCCATGCTTTTGGATAGGAAGAACCAACATTGTGAAGATGGACATACTCCCAAAATTGCTGTACAGATGTAATGCAGTCTCTATCAGACTACAAATGACATATTTCACAGACATAGAGCTATCATTCCTAAAAGTTTTGTGGAAACAGAAAATCCTAGGCTATCAAAGGCAATTCTGGGCAATAAAGACAAGGCAGGAGGCATTACATTTCCTGACTTGAAATTATACCACAAGGCTACTGTGATCAAATCATCCTGATACTGCCATCAAAATAGACCTGAGGATCAATCGAATAGATTAGAAGATGCTGAAGATATTACAAACACACTCAGCCACCTTATCTTTGACAAAGGCATCAAACTTACTCACTGGAAGAAAGATAGCCTCTTTAACAAATGGTGCTGGAAAAACTGGCTCTCTACATGCTGAAAACTCAAACTTGACCCAGGTCTATCACCATGCACTAAACTAAAGTCAAAATGGATTAAAGATCTAAATATTACAGCAGAGACATTAAATCTCCTGGAAGAGAAAGTAGGAGGAACTCTTGAAGACATAGGGGTAGGCAAAGAGTTCATGGACAGAAATCAAATCGCATGGGAAACAATTGAAAGAAATAACTGAGACTTGTTCTTACTGAGAAGTTTTTTCACGTCAAAAGAAATTATCAACAAGGTGAAAAGTCAACTCACAAATTTGGAAAAACTCATGACATATAAGTACTCAGACAAAGGTCTGCTCTCTAGAATCTATAAAGAACTAAAATAACACTAGGGCCCCAAAGTTTAAAGACCCAATCCAGAAATGGGCATCTGAGATGAACACACACTTCTCAGAGGAAGAAATTAAAGAAGTGAATAAATATATGAAAAAATGCTCCACATTACTAGCCATTCATGAAATGCAAATTAAAACCACATGGAGATATCACCTCACCTCAGAAAGAATGACTATCATAAAGAAATCACCCAACAACAAATTTTGGAAATGCTGTGGGGATAAAGGAACCCTTCTCCACTGCTTGTGGGAGTGTAGACTTGTGCAACCGTTATGGAAATCAGTATGGAGACTCCTTAGAAAAGTTGGACTGGCAATCCCTTTTAAAGCAGCTATTCCTCTACTGGGAATTTTCCCAGAGGATCTGAAAACATCATATCATAGTGACATATGAGTTCCTATGTTCATAGCAGCACAATTTGTGATAGCCAGATCTTGGAAACAACCAAGATGCCCATCACCTGAGGAATGTTTGCAAAAGATGTGGTATTTTTACACAATGGAGTATTATTCAGCTATTAAGAATGATAAACTGCAAGCCTTTACATTGAGGTGGATGCCACTTGAACATATATTCATAAGTGAAATATACTAGACACACATTTGTAAATATCTTATCCCTAGAGCTCAAAAGAAGAAATGCAAATGAAAAGATATAATACAAGTAAAAGGAAAGCAGTATCTCAAGGACTAACTAATCAAGAGAAGGAAGGGAGAAGAGCTATGAAACATGACAATGTCAAGCCGTACAGTTATATGTAGAAGATGAGCAAGGCAATGATCCTGAGAATATTCAGAAGATTTTTTAATCTAGTTGTTAATTGGACAGATTCTCACCCTGATTAACTATATATACTGATACCTGTAAACTAAGCTACTGCACTGCACATGGTATTTTGTAATCGCAGTTTTATGCTTGCAGTGCCTGCAATTCTGGTATTCTGAATATGGGCTGCTTGTCATCACATGCCAGTTGCTGCTATGATGTCTCTCAGGTACGTCAATGTTCAAGAAGGGACTGGTGAATGAAAGCAAGAGACAGGAAAAGGAATATTGTGGAATTGTCCTGCTTCAAGGTTGTATATAGTGAGATTTTTGGACTTATGTGCAAACATGAGAAGTATATAATACTTCATGCCTATTTTTTAAATATATTCTAATTTTCAAATGTTTTTTATCATATTCTGTAGGGACTTAAAGTTCAACATATCAGTATTTGATGAAAAATACCTGTTCCATATTATGCCTAAAATGTTTGATATGCAGACATATACTGAGGTTAAGCCTAACAGCCTAAGTTGTTTGATTATAACAATAAGCTTGTCTTCTGGGTGGTTAACAACCTAAGTTTGCAGACCAAAGTTAGAGAAAAAGGAGGGTTGCAAGGACAGCCAACATTTTGGCCCTAGCCTTCTAAGGTCAATTAAGACTCAGGACATATGAGAGCTTGTACTGTAACGTCTTGTACCTCGGTAGTGTCCCAAATTTTCTGATCAAGGAGATTATGGGGCCAAAGAGGAAAGTGATGAATGATGTAGAGTGTGCCTAAGGAGAGTCACATGAGAAAAAACATTCTCTCAGTCTTTCACAGAGAGCACACTGGCCAAGCAATGGCCGTGACTCATCTACATGGCTGACACTGACAAAGGTTCTACAATCTGAGGTACAGGATCTCAGGATAAATCCTGAGGGGATTTCACTGACCTTATCAGACCCAAAAGCTGTTGAGCTCTGGGAGACTCATGTCAACAATTTCTGACATTGCCAGTTAAGCAGAAGACCCAATTGTATTATGGATTCCTGTACTCTTTTAGAATATTTTGCTGAGTTTACACACCTATAATATTCAAATAATGGAACTAAACTAAAAGAGAGTATACAGATGAATGTCCATTTTGTGTTCAACTTGGTTGGGATAGATCTATAGTTACATTCTCTTAATGAATAGAATGATTTGTTCTGATGGTGTTTGTAAATAGGATACCAAGTCCACATCTTGTACAGCAATTAACCAGTAGGAAGAATGTATGCAGTGTGTTAATTATTGAAACTGTTCTACCAGTTTTTTTTGAAAATGTCTCATTGCTATTTGTTTATCAATAAAATTATGGAAAAAATAATAATAAAATAAATTAAAAAATAAAATTCAGTTATTTGTGCAATCTTGCATAACTGTATCCGTTAATCTGAGCAACAGATTTGACGATATATATAGGTTATATAATATCCATTGTTAATTTGCTATTCTTGTTTTTAAAATCTGTAACATATAATTATTTAAAAGAAAACAAAAGAGGAACTGGGAAGACAGCTCAGTAGAATAAGTGTCTGCCTGACAAGCACAGGGTTTTGAGTTCAATCCCTGGTATCTTAAAATAAATAATTAAAACTAAATAAATTTTATAGATAGATAGATAGATTTGTATTTTAACCCGATTTTGTCTTTGTTTCTGTTCTTTGCTTTTACTTTTGTTTTTACTCTTCAAATGAAAATAAAATAAAATTTAAAAAAAATTTAAGATGAAATATTTTTTTAAAAGACCATCGCAATTAAATAACACTCTCCTGAATAATCACTGGATCACAGATGAAATTAATGAAGCAATGAAATAGTGTCTAAATCCAATTTAAATTCAAATACAGCTTACCAAAAATTTGTGGAATGCAATGGAAGCAGTCCTCAAATGGAAATTTATACTGGTGAATTGTCACATTAGGAAAACAGAATGAAAACCAATAAATACTCAACTGCTGCAACTTAAGCTTCTAGAATGAGAAGAACAAATCAAGCAAAAAAAGGACAAAAATGATGTAAAAGATAAAGAGCAGAGCAGAAATTAATGCAATTGAAGTAATGTAAACAACACAAAGAATTAATGAATCAAAGTGTTGGTTCTTTGAACAATTAAATAAAATTGATTTTTTTTCTTTTCAAAGTTTTATTGATAAACATATAGCAATGAGACAGTTTCAAATCAAATCGAAAGTACAGTTTCAACAAATAATACACTG
>NW_004524626.1:3882946-3886462 GCF_000260255.1 Octodon degus
CTGGCGCAGGGTAGCAGGAAACTCTCTGCACACTCACCGGACCTGGGCTAGGACTGGGTCTGGGGGCTCCCCGAACTCGGCAGAAAATCCTCAAAATTGATTTTTTTGTCGTTTAAATTTCTTCACTTATGAAGTGCAAATCATCTGAGAAGCCCATTTTTTGATTGAATCTTTGAATTTTGGAGACCTAATTTTAAAAAAAGTTCTTTGTTCTTGATAGATGGCCTTTGTCTTCAGGTAGAAGTTTTTCCCAATATGTGGATTTTCTTTTTACTCTGTCGGTGATCACTTTTAAACTTCAGAAACTTTTCAAAAAGATGAGATCACAATTGATGATTCTTTGAAGTATTTATCATGAAATTTCGTTTTTGTTCATAAACTCTCTACCTACTCCCATGTGTAGGAAGAAAGACAGCCTTTCTGGGATAAAAGACAGCCTTTTTAACAAGTGGTGCTGGAAAAACTGTAAAATAAAACCTACACTGTAAAATAAAACCTATGCTGTAAAATAAAACCAGATCAATGTCTATTGCTCTGCACCAAACTAAAGTAAAAATGGATTAACAATCTACATATTAAAACAGAAACACTAAATCTGCAGGAAGAGAAAGTAGGTATATTTTTTGTGTATCTTGAGGTAGAAGAGTTTATGAACAAAAACAAAGTTGCGCAGAAAATACTTCAAATAATGCACAGCTGGGATCTCATCTTTTTAAAATTTTCTGCACTTCATTAGAAATCACCAACACAGTAAGAAGAAAACCTACAAATTTTGGGAAGAAATTTTAAACAACCATGACTTAGACAAAGGGCTTCTAACAAGAATATATAAAAGTTTTAAAAAATGGTCATTAGAGAAATGCCAATTAAGAGAACACTGAGATTCCCAGAAATAATGGCTATTAAAAAATCAACTAAAAACAAATACTGGAGAGGCCTGGGGAAAAAATGATCCCTTAGGGGCCTGGCCCTAGCTCAGGCCTTTAAGTGGCTGGTTCCACAAAGCTGTCAGCCTCAGGTTGCTGGAGTTCGAACCTCACACCTCTCCCGCTGCCAAAAGTGCCCTGAAGGCATTTGAGGAAGCAAAAAAAAAAATGAGCCCTTATTCTTTGCATGTGGGAATGTAGACTGGACACCCACTGTGAAATCTGTGTGAAGATTCCTCAAAAAACTAAAAGTAGAAGTCCTATTCAATCCAGATATTCTCCTCCTAGAGATTTTTCTAGAAGAATCAAAAGCATCATACCTCAGTGATATATGTGCACCCATGTTTATAGCAGCACAATTTGTCATAGCTAAATCTTGGCAACAACCCAAATGCTCATCAGTTAAAAAATGGATAACAAAGATGTGGTATTTTTATACAATGGAATATTGCTTACATATAAAGAAATATAAATTTGAGGCTTTTATGTGTAAATAGATGCAGCTAGAGGCTATAATCATAAGTGACATAAAATGGACCCACATGTGTAAACACTGCATCATTTCCATAGACGAAGAACCTGAAAAACTAAATAAAATCTGAAAGGTACAATAGATATAGTAAAATTGAAAGAAATTATTTAAAATTAATGAACAATTGGAATGAGAGAAAGGAGAAAATAAGATTTTAAAAAGGAAGGGGGAAATCATGTATGTATTCAGGATACCTAAGACGATTCTACTACTAATTTCTATAGATTTTTTTGAAGGGATCAGTTAAAATATTTAAATTGTTTATTTTGATCATTTTTACATGCTTATATCTGGTAAGCTGAGCAACTACATGGAAGACAGCAATGTGCAATATAACCACCATTACTTAAAATACCCTCTTTGAATGTTTTTGAAATTGTTTATCATTTCTAATGCCTTTCCTACTTTTTTCTCTTTCTTTTTTTTTTTTTTTTTTTTTTGGGCCAGCTCAGCCTGCTTAGAGGGCAGGGCTGGCATGGCATTTGGTACTGAAGATTCAACTGAGGTCCTCTGAGCCTGCCTAAGCAGGTGCTTTAGATTGCTGGGCTATCTTGCAGGCCCCCTATTTTTTTTATTCTCTTTAAAATAGAAAAAGAGTGGAGATGGAAGAAATCCTCTCTCAAGATTAAGCTTGAAAGAATCCCAATACAATGCAGTTGACTTGAAAAAATTCTTTTTATAGAACATTCTCAGAGACTGCCTTGGTTCTCTGACTTTCTGACTATCTGTTACTTTTTTCAATGTGAGTCCTATGTTCTTTCCATTCATATGTAGAGTCTATTTCACAATACTTGACTTTTAACTAGTCATGTAATTTTTTAAAAATAGGTTTTTATTTAATAGAACATGGTGAAAGTCTCAGTGTCTGGAGGAGTCTTTGTGTGCATTTGTTGGTATCTACCATAATATGGTCTCTGCTTTGTGAGCAGTCCAGGCCAGCCTGCTATAGGACAAGGTCACAGATTGAGCACAGATCACATGTCTCTCCTGCCTCCTCCAACTAGCCAAAGAAAGGAAGCAGCACATTTGATTATCAAAGTATCCCCTTCTGGCTCACATCTGAATAAAGAAGAGGATCAAAACAGAAGGGTCCATGAGACTTCCCCAAGCATACTTTTATATAATAAGAAAATATATTATTAGCATGTGTTTTCTTCCATAATGAATGACTACCTTGTACAGAATTGGCATACAAATATTAAACTGAGCATATTATAACTTTTTCTCTCCTCCCTACCTTCCCATCTCTTAATCTCCATAAATTTCTTTATGATTTCTACTAAGTATATCTTCCTATTTCCTGTCATCTATATTTTATTTTACACTAAGTCATTTATATGATGAGTTTGCCATGTAAGACAGTCCATGAGCTATACAACTTTCTGAGTTTGACTTATTTCACTTATCATTCTGGCCTTATGGTGCATACCTTTTCCTAAAAAGCCTAAAAATTATCTTAAACAATTTGTTGCAGGAAGATATTTTACACAACAATAGCTTGCTCAGCCAATATTTTATAGAAATATTCTTGAGGCTATTCAGAATAATTTGATGTATTTTATAGTAGGAATTTTTTTCTGATATTTGAAGACTGCATTTGTGATTACATGGTGGTTCACATTTTTAAAAGTACTTCTAAATAGTGAGAATTGATGTGATTTTATTTCATGTAACCATGCGAGAGTGGAACGACAAGTGTGTTAACTCAGGGGAAAAAATGTGCTCCAACACGTAATTGTTTATTTCAATAATCATCAATAGTGAATTGTGGGTGATTATTTTACTACTAAGGATACTATTTCAAATTCAAGTTTAAACGGAATGCATTCTTTATTCATGAGCATCAACATGATTTTACAATGTCAAAAAATGAGGACAGCTTTCATGCTTGTTGTTTAATTATTGCATATTGATATTTATGTCAAACTATTTTTTCCATAATTTTATTGAGAAACAAACAGCAATGAGATAGTTTCAAATCCGATTAGTAGGACAGTTTCAATAATTAATACATTGCATACTGTTGTCTTAGTCGTTATTCATTGTACAAGATGCAGA
>NW_004524626.1:3886562-3905000 GCF_000260255.1 Octodon degus
ATCCCTTTTTTGTTTAATTTTGTCATTTAAACATTACAGGTGTGTGAATTTAGCAAAATATTACAAAATAGTCCAGTAGTCCATGATAGTAGTGGGTTTTCTGTAAGACTGATGATGTCAGAAGTTGTTGACTTGAGGCTTTTACAATTCAGCATATTGATATGGCTTTACTTTTTATACCTAGTTTTTTTACTTTTCTGCTGGATTGTTAAGACCAAGATAAAGCAAGACCTAAATAACAAGAAATGCAGATATGTATCTGGTAAGGTCAGGCAAATCCCCTCTGGACTTATCCCTGAAACCCTGTACCACAGTTTGTAGATTCATTGTCAGTGTCAGTCATGTGGATGAGTCACGGCCATTGTGCTTGACCAATTTGCTCTGTGTGAAAGCCTGAGAGAATGTTTTCTCTCCATGTGATTCTCCTGAGACACACTCTACATCATGGATCACTTTCCTCTGTGGCCCTATAATCTCCTTGATCAGAAAATTTGGGACACAACTGAGTTACATGATGTTATGGCACAGGTTCTCCTACGTCCTGAGTCTTCACTGACCTTAAAAGGCTAGGGCCAAAATGTTTGCTGTCCTTGTGGCCCCCCTTTTTCTCTAATTTTTGGTCTGCAAACTCAGGTTGTTAACCCTCCAGAACAGAAGCTTATTGTTATTACCCTACGATTTAGGCTCTTCAGCTTAACCTCAGTATCTGTCTGAGTATCAAACATTTTAGGCATAAAATGGAACAGGTATTTTCATTAAGTATTGATATGTTAAACTTTAAGTCCCTACAGAATATGAAGAAAAAAATTAAAACATATTTGAAAAATGAATAAACAATCACATATTTTTACACAGAACTTTAGAAATCTAACCATATACAGCATTGTAGCAGGACAGCCCTGCAACACGCTTTTTCCTGTCTTCTGCCTTCATTCACCACCCTCTTCCTTTTTAAACAAACATCTACTTGAGAGACAGTATGGCAGCAACCGGCATGTCGTGAGAAGCAGCACGTATTCAGAAGACCAAAATGACAGGCACTCCAACCATGACCCTAGTATTTCATACTGCCATCTTCAGTGCAGCTGCTTAATTCACAGATATCAGCATATATAGTTAGTCAGGGTGAGAATCCTACCAATCAACTGCTAGCTTCAAAAACCTTCAGAAGATTCTCAGGATCATTACCTTATCCATCCTGTACATATAAATGTACGGCTATGCCCCAGTCATGTTTCCTAGCTTTTTTCCTTACTCTCTCTTCATTATCTAATCCTCAAGTTCTCGCTTTCCTTTTAATTGTGTTATACCTTTCTATTTGTATTTCTTCTTTTGAGTTCTTATACTAGGGAGTATGTCAAAATTTGAAAAGGAGGAAATATTTTATACAGAGCAATGAAAAACATTATATTTTAGAGAGTACTAGAAAACATTTGCCTAGATGACATTAGGAATAATGCAGAATGGGACACCAAGTCTGCAGTCCACTGAATGAACACTCAATGCATGTCTCTGCATAACACCAGTTCAGCCTTATGAAAAATCCAAGCATTTCAAAAGAATATGCAGATACACATAATCAAACTTATCTTCATAGATATAGGACTAAAATTCAATATACAATTAAAATCTATATTTGTGTAAGCACTTCTCTAATTTTAACATTGTATTAACCAATTGATCTATGAAAGTTTGGTTTTCTCTGGGCAGGCTGCACACAATGTATAGTTAATTTATAGCAATATTTCATTATTATTTTGACAAAGTATATTCAATGAATATTAAAAATGTTCAGAATAAGAGAACAGTATCATTAGGAGGATCATAATTTTCTAAAGTTGACTATGAAAATAGCAGTTTAACAGCTACATCATAAAAATACTAAAGTCACCAATTAAGGAAGAAACAGTATATAAAAAATTGAAAAGGTAATTTCACAAAATTTCTTTTATGTAAAAAATACAGGGACATCAGTTATTTATTTTTATTCCATGGGATGAGTTCAGCACTCATCTGTGAAACTGCTGAAAATAATTGAATAGTTTCTGATTCTTAATTGGCAAGAAAATTGTCAAAAATAGGCAAGTAAAGTATATAAGAGAAAGTAGAAGTCTTATGAATCAGGTTTTAATTACATGCAGCAGCTGAAATTAAGCAGTAAACATCTCTGGGAATATTTTGCAATAGCAATTTCTACTTAATATTAGATTAAAGAATAACAAAGTTTGGTTCTGAGGCTTAGAGTACAAAAAAACCCAGAAATTATGTGTATTTGTGGTGTTTTATGGTTTCTATCTAAATAGCCTTCTCAGAATTCCCATTATGTCCTTATTCCTGAGACTGTAGATGAATGGGTTCAGCATGGGTGTGAGCACACTGTACATCACTGAGGCTTTTGCAGTTGCTTGTGAGTTTTCACTAATATAAGAACTAAAGTAAACACCCAGGTTAGTAAAATAGAATAAGAAAACAACACAGAGGTGAGATGTACAGGTGGAAAATGCTTTATACCGCCCCTGAGCTGATGAGATTGTAAGAATGGAGGAAACTATTTTCACATAAGAGTAAAAAATACCAACAAGGGGACCACCACCCAAAAACACAACTGCAAAATACATCACCATAGTATTAGTAAAGGTGTCAGAACAGGCAAGTACAATCAGTTGATTAAACTCACATAAAAAAATGTGGGATTTTTAAGTCTGTGCAAAATGACAGCCTCTATGTCATTAAGCATTCTAACAAAGAATATAAGGAAGCTGTGACCCAGGATCCCAGGACCAGCAATCCACAGAATCTTAGGTTCATGATAACCATATAATGTAGAGGGTGACAGATGGCCACAAAGCGGTCATAAGCCATCACAGTCAAAATAAAACTGTCCAAAACTCCAAAAAGTGTGAAAAAGTATACCTGCGCCATGCATCCTTCATAGCTGATGACCTTGCTTTGTATCTGAATGCTCACAAGCATCCTTGGGACACTGGTAGAGGTAAAACTGATATCTGCAAAAGACAGGTTAGACAGGAAGAAGTACATGGGTGTGTGCAAGTGGGAGTCTGAGACTGAAACTAGGATGATGACCAACTTTCCAAACACAGTGACCAAGTACAGGAAGAGGAATAGTCCAAAGAGGAAGGGTTGCAAACTGGAATCCTCTGAAATTCCCAGAAGAAAAATTTTGTAAATTTGTGTGCCATTTGCTGGTTCCATATAGTTGGTGTGACTAACAGAAAAAGAGAAAAATAACATGGCACAATTATGGAATACATACCTGACTAAAATTCCATCATACTGCACAGAACAGACATAATTATTAAGTTTTATTAGAAAATATTTTTCCTCTAAGATATCCCTTGACATCTTTGATTTCAAATTCAAGTCTGTAAATTGTTGCAAGGGGGCATGTATTCATATATTTTAATTTCTCCATATCTTTGAGAAAAATAATTTACTGATGATCAAGCTCCCAAGCACAATCTAGACTGTTACTTATCAGTGTTAAAAGCATTCTCTGCCCTTAAAATCAAATGCAGTAGTTACAACACAGCCAAAGCCAAACAAGTGTAATGTTGGAGAGGAATTATTATGTACTGCATTATGCACTCTGTCCTCTGCAGGGAAATAAAACCAGTGAATATGGTAAAGTCCATATGTTCTATTATTTATGTTAGATGTTCAGATACTAAACACAAGTGTCTCATTTTAAAAAGAGAACTTCAGAAAACCAGGAGGATTTCAAATAATTATTTCCTGAAGTTTGTCACTGGCAGAAGGAAGAGTCAGTGCAAATGTTTTGAGGAAAGTGCTTATCTCAAGGTTTCAAAATCAACAAACTGACGGTGTGACAGGAACAATAAATAAAGACATTGATGAGAGAAATGTAGAGCAAAATGACCTGATTGGAGCTAAAAGCTCAAAGCACAAGAAGTTTCTCTTTATAAAATTTTTCAGGTTATCTTTTAAGTTGGCTCTATGGATCTGTATTACTTGAAATATATTCCTTCTTTCTAATGTATGTTTTTGTTTCCTGGCATATGCATTATGAATTATATTTTGAGACATATTGTTTTATTTTTTTTCTTTGGCAGAACAGGGAATTGAACTCAGGCCCTTGCACTTGCCAAGCAAATGCTTATTCTACTAAGTCATTTCCCCAGCTCCCCATTTTTTTTTTTTCGGAACCGGGGAATGAACTCTGGCCCTTGTGATTGGCAGGCAAGCACTTTTTCTACTGAGCCATCTCCCTGGCCCTTTGGGGACATATTGAAAGAAGGTTCCTTTTTCTGAAACCTTCTCTCACCTCTAAAGGCAAAGAGGAAGGCACACAGATAAAGGTAAAAATATGCCACAACTGAAAGTCTCCTGTGGATATGTTAACAATTTGCTCTTTTCACCTTCACCTTATTTTAAAAAAATAGCAGACAAAATAGCAAAATCAAAAAATTTTCTTCATAATATGTATGGATTATACCCACAATTCCACTTTAAAAATCTTCCTTACACATGGAAAACGGAGTTTTCATTTTTGCATTGCAATTTTCTAACCTGTATTTAAAGATATAAAAAACATCTGTCCAATCAATGTAGACAGAGTTGAACTGAATGAGTCTGAAGGAATGGATTGTAAAAAAAAGAAAGTCTTCTTTGTTTCTGGCTACTTTCTGGCTCCAGTTATGTCCAATGGAGGAATGCAAACAACATAAAGCAACAAAACATTCCTCAAAAGCCAACATATCTTTTTTCTGTCCAGATATTTATGGATTTAATATTCAAATATTAGAAAAGCATAAGGAGAAGAAACAAAGTTTCATAAAAGGAAGTCATGAAATCACAACACAATTTGCTTCCTTTCATATTTCACTTTAGAAAATTTTCCTGCACCATTCAATATGGATTAGAATAACTGGGATTTTGCAATCTTTACACACAGGTAATAATTGTTCATATTTATAGGATACAATGTGATGTTTTATTAGATGTATGCCTTGAGTAATTGTTAAATCAAGGGAATTAGCATGTATACTACTTCAGATATTTCTCATTTGATGAAATCTGTCAGTACCATCTCTTCCAGTCATTTTGAAATTCCTAAAATGTAATAGCTATAATCACACCACGGGGCAAAATCACATGCAATGCCTTTCTTCCCACCTAACTTCAACTGCATCTACTGTTCAATCTCTTCCCATTCACCTAGCACTTCAGATCCCCAGCTACTAGTAGGTATTATTCTACTATGTATTGTGTAAGAGGAGCTATTTAAGTTTCACAGGGTCTTGGAGATAGCTCAGACAACTAAGTGCCTGTTTAGGCAAGGTCAGGGATCAGAGTTTGATCTTGAGCATCATATGATCCCTAGCCTCTCCTGTGGGTGTGCTGAGCCAGCCAAAGAGACTGGGGGCCTGTAATCCCAGCTCTGGGAGGCCAAAAAAGAGTAGCATCACTATAAGTCCAAGCTGTGTAGTGAGAACCTGTACCAAATACATAAAAAAATCACAATAAAATAAAACGTATTTTTTTTTCTGGGGACTAGTACAGAAACTTTAAAATAAACACGAATTGTTATTTGCACATTTCAAGAGTAGCTGAAACAATCCATTCTTTCTCATTTTCCCACTTTCTCACTTTTCTCCTCTTGTTTGCCCCCTCTCTGCCTCTCTTTTGATTTGGTGTGAAATGTTTTATGTGTTATTCTCAGAAAGCACATTCAAACTCTTTAGACAATCCATTTAGAGCTCTGCATCTGGTTGTAATTTTCCATCATCATGCACAGGACTTCCCAGACCATATTCTATAAAATTCTACAATTACAATGACAATCTTAAACTTGAACATGAAATAAAATCTCACATTTTCATGGAGGTGTTTACATATCACAGACATTTATTACTCTGTTCTATGTTATCATGAGTGGTACAAGATCCAAATGAGTAGAGATCTTATATGTTGTATTCATCATTTTACACTCACAGGAATGTGTAAATTCCTTTGCATAATGAAGAATAAAATGAACAAAATGAGAAATAGAAAACATTGAGGAAGAGCAGCAGGTTAAAATGAATAACTAACTGTATATAAAAAACTAAATGAAATCACAAACATTAGGTAAAATCAACAATTTTTTGCTCTGTAGTTGGATTAATAAACTTGCAAAGATCTACGTGTGAATATAATAAAGCATGTTCCATGACTTTTGTATTTTGTAAGATGGTAGTAGTCATCCTCTGAGATGTGTAGCACTTTCAGAGATGTGGGTTGTTTGTTATCTCTGACGGCTCTAAAAGATTCACCATTTCTCTTTCATAACATGCTTAGTTTCTCTTTCTCCAGTGAGTCAGGATTTATGCTTCTGCACGTATAGATAACTAACATATGAAAAGAATGTATGTGAATTTAGTTGGTAAGTCCAGAATAGTTAAATACAAGCTGGCATAAGTGGCTATCCAATTTGATGATAACATCATGCAACACAGACGCCATTGTTGAATTTCTATTACCTTGTTTAATGAAATTTTGTATTGTTTCTAACGCTTTTTTAAATACTTTATATTCTTGAAAAAATGGCTTTCCATGTGGAGGGGAATTTAAGATGACCCCATAGATTACATTTATTACAAGAAATCAGGCACATTAAGCACCTCAATATTAAAGTAAATTTAAGTTTCAGAGAAACATTAAAGAATTACATGTGTGCACAAAATTATCTGATAGAAGATAAGAAACTCAAAATTAAGAATACAGATCTATTTAATAGCTGAAATTATCTAAAGTCTAAAACCCTAATATCGAACAGAGCAGAAACAAAACAGGAAATTTTCATTGAAATTCTGGCAAATATAGATGATGGGCATGATATAGTAGAAAGTAAATCATTATACTGTTCCTAGTCTGATATATAACAGCATCCTCATTTCATTCAATGATGCTGCAGAGATAAATATTCATTTCTCTGTTCCACCTAATTAGTTAAGATATGTTCAATTTATAAAGGAAGACTTCAGCTATGTCAATCCCTGTTCTAATCCACCTTCTATTTTAATTGCTTAACAGCATACTCAACTATTATATTATATTATCAAATTCAGTGTTTCCTCCTGTTCTGTGCAGGATAAACAGTCAACCACAGTATTATCTCGACCTTGGGCTGTGGTGTGTGGCTCTCAGGTACATTAGAAAAAAATCCTTTGCTCTTGAGGTCTCAAAAGCGTCCTACAGGGACCAGAGAGATAGCTCAGTAGAATAAGAGCTTGTCTGGCAACCACAAAGACCTGAGTTCAATCCCTGTTTCCACAAAAAAAAACCTCCCTTCAGCACACTCTACACTGTATGGGTCTTCTGGATGAAATATTTTGACCTAGAAGAGTTTTCTGGATAAAAACTCTTCATAGAAATCCAAATTCCTACCTGAATTTCTTACAATGAAGCCAATAGGTATATTTCCATCAATACAGTACAAAGAGTTTTCCCCAAATCAGATGCAAACTCCAAAGTACAGAAATATGCCCCATCCAGACAAGGCAGCACCATCCAAGAGGCTAAGACAGGGAATCATTTAAAGCTCTGTGTCTCTGCTCATTAAATACATCTCCCTCTTTGATCTCATGCTGGAGCATGAGTTCCTTGGGGGATGTTGCTCTTCATAATGCAATTTTCCTTGCTGATTCTCAGGTCTCCCAGTCACCAAGTTAAACAGCAGGTGAATCAGTCATTATTACTTCTTTTCCATTGTGTCTTCTGTTCCCTAATGGGATAACCATCTAACACCTAATTTTATAGCTAGGCTACAATATTCTCCAAAATTGTACAGACACCTTTTCTTAATTAGGATCCTTGGATTCTCAGAGCCTTGGTTGTGCTGAAGACAAAATGATATTTTCAGAAAATTTTCTATTTCCTTCTCCAAGAAGGGGTATATTTGGAAACCTTAACATAAAACTGAAATCCTTAGCTTCTTTATAGTTTTTCTCAAAACAGTAACATTTTATAACAAAGCTTAGGAACTCTTATTTCATCATATATTATAAAACTTTTGATAACTCAAAACAACATTAGGATTTCATGTATATTTCCTTGAGATTAATAATTTATAAAATTTCTCTGATATTTTAAAAGTACATTCTTTGTTGTCTTCATGCTTATGTGTCTCGTCCACATTTATACAAATAGCACTCAGAATGCTTAGGTGATATGCTAAATTGGAAATTAATATATAAATATGTGAATTTTATTGGGCAAGAAGTAACAGAATAAAGTCATGAGTCCAGGGAGTAAGTACATAGAGCATAGTATAGAAGACATCAACTCATATTTAGTTAAGAATTTTTCTCCTTTGAAATATTCCACTGACATCTATGATTTGAGATTTTCTTCTCACTCTCAATCTTTCATAAGAGGGTATGTCTTCTAATATTTTAATTCGGTATATCTTTGAAAAAATTATTTAGTGGTCAATTTAAAATCCCTGCTTAGGAAATTACTGATCAATACTAGAGGAATTGACTTAAAGTCAAATGAGGGTAATATACAATCAAATCAAATCAAGTCTAAGATAAAAAAGAAATTATTATCCATCTGACTAGATGGTTTCCTACCTCTGAAGGAAAAGAAAATCACTAATACTGGGAAGTTCTAGATGTGCAAGAGCAGACAGATGTCATTTTGAAAAGAGACTTTCATGAGGATTTCATATAGTAGTTTCAGTAGCTTGTCCCTAAAAGAGGGAGGAAGGTCCAGTGCAAAACTCCTCAGGAAAGTCCTTTTTTGAAAGTTTCAAAATCAACAAGGTGTTGTAACAGGAATGAGTAAGAGAGACTGATAAGAGACATATATAACAAAGTAGCCTCATTATTGCTGAAGATGCAAAAAATGTCTCTGTACAGATATTGCATTTGCCTTTCATGTTATCTGAAAGGGCCTGTGTGAATTGAAAATCATTTTCTCTTTCTCTTCCTGATTTTTAATTTTTTATTATTATTTTCTCTTTATATATTTGGTATAGGGTCTCAGATTTGAAGTGATTTGCAGCTCAGATTTGTGATTTGCAGTGATTCTCCTGTTTTCAGCCTCCTGAATTCTGGGATTACAGGTGTGTGCCACCATGCCTGGACTTGGTGGCTGACTCAGAGCTCCTGGGGGACGGACAGATGAGGCATGTGGTGCCAGGGGTTCAACCCCGGTACCTGCGCATGTCTAAGCAGTACTTATTTATGTTCTGACTTCCATATTACAAATTACATTGAAATAAGGTTCTTTTCTCTAAAACCTGATTTCACATGTAATGAAAAATAGACACACACACACACACACACACACACACACACACGCACACACACACCATTCAAAAATGTGCTATAAATATAAATGTACATAATTTGAATTTTTGAAAACTTTAGCTATGCTGTCAACTTTGGAAAAAGTTATCCTTGTTTACTGTGTTGAATTGGCATTGTACAAACTTTAACACCCATATTGGTCTAGAAGTGTTGATTTTTCTCACATTTGTACAGGGGTAATGCACTGTATTAAACATGTAAGGTCTTATCTTTTTTTTTAATTTTAGGGCAGGGTTTACAGGGTGTTCAGGATAGCACTACTAGATAGGACTCAACGTGATCCGCCTGTTTACAGCCTCCCAAGAGATGGGATTACAGGTGATCGCCACCACTCCCAGTCTCAACTGCCATCTCAGTGCATCCTGGGGGCAGGGTCAACATGGCAGGCCCTGGGATCACATCTCCAAACCCTGCACCTGCTTGTAGGCAATTTAATCCACTGAGCTACTTGGCCAGCCCTTGTAATGTATTGTCTATGTGGGCTTGATGACAAAAACTAATAAACTATTCTAGAAAAAAAAAATGTCACAATGCATAATCTACTTGAACACTTTTCATTGTGTTCTTCTCAGGTCTATCAGTTTTCTTCAAAGAAGTGATTACCAGGCAAGATACCAACATCAAAATATTTTCTTGAAATAATTTTGAATTGCACCCAGATCCACATTATAAATCTGTCATACACATATAAACTTCAGCTTCCATTTTGGCATTGGTATATTTTACCTGTACTTAAACAAATACAAAAAATATATATCCAAAGAATATAGAGATAGACTGAATGGGTCTGAAAGAATGGACTCTATGTATTCCTAGCTCTGGCTACTTTCCAATTCCAATTATGTCTGTTGGAGGAAAAGAAAAAAGAAAAAGAAAAAGATACATCTTTCAAAATAGAAAAGTGATTTTATCTTTTTCCTACCAAGACAATTATGGATTTAATATTCAAAAAGAGGAAATCATGTAGGGATGCAGAGAAAGAATTGAACATCAGTTGAACACATTAGATGATGCTGATACAACTGAAAGCACACCCAGATATCTTATCTTTGATAAAGGAGCCAAATAGGCTCACTGGAAGAAGGATATCCTCTTCAATAAATGGTGGTAGAAAAACTAGCACTGCATATGCTGAAGGCTAAAACTAGACACATGCCTATTACCATGCACAAAACTACAGCAAAATGGAGCAAATAATAAAATTTAATTTAAACATTAAGACAGAAACACTAAATCTTTTGGAGGAAAAGATTGTTAGAATCTTAAAGACATGGGGGTAGGTAGAGTGTTCATGAACAAAAAACAAACTGCACAGGAAATACTTCAAAGAACCAACAACTGGTACCTCATCTATTTGAAAAGCTTTTGAACCTCAAAATAAATTTCTAAAAGAGTGAAAAGAAAATCAACAAACTGGGGAAAAATATAGCTGACTGTGCCTAAGACAAAGGCCTTCTATCTAGAATATACAAAGAAAAAACTCAGGCTACTCAAATTCAAAGGCCCAATCCAAAAATGAGCATCTGAGTTGAATATATGCTTCTCAGAGGAAGAACTTCAAAAGGAAAGTAAATATATGAATACATGTTAACATTAGTGGTCATTTGAGAAATGCAAATTGAAATAACACTGAGATTCCATCTCACCTTGGAAAGAATGGCTAACATCAAGTAGTCAGCCAATAACAAATTCTAGAGAGGCTGTGGAAAGGAGCCCTTCTGCACTGGTGGTGGGAGTGAAGACTGGTATGATCACTATGGAAATCAATGTGGAGATTCCTACAAAAGCTAGGATTGGAGATCCCGTTCAAGCCAGCTATTTCTCTCCTGGGTATTCTTCCAGAAGAACTGAAAAACCTCATACCACAGCAATATATGTGCACAGTATATGACAAATTGTGATGTTATTAATGGCAGGTTAATAGCATCACAGTTTGTCATAGCTAAACCCTGGAAACAACCCAGATGCCCATCAACTGAAGAATGGATAAGGAAGATGTATTTTTACACAATGGAATATTATTCAGCTAAAAAACAGGATAAATTTAAGTCTTTTGTCATTAAATGGATAGAAGAGAACATAATCTTAAGTGAAATAAATCGGACCTGCACATTCCTATGAGAAGTATGTGTTCATCTCGGATTCCCATTTCTGGATTGGGTCTTTAAATTGTGGGGTTCTTATGGGGTTTTTTCTTTATAAATTCTAGATAAAAGACTTTAATCTGAGTATTTATTAGTTAAGATTTTTTCCGTACTTGTGGGTTGTCTGTTCACTCTTTTAGTAATTTGTTTTGACATGAAAAACTTTTCAATAAGAGGAGGTACCACTTGTACAATATATTGTTTGCCTAATGTAAGAACTCAAAGAAGAATTAAAATTGTAAGGTATAACATGCTTAAATGGAAAGTGAAAAGTTAAGGATTAAACAACTAACAGAGAGAAGGTAGAAAAGTTAGGATATATGGCAGTGACAATACCATGCATTTATATAAAAAAGATGGTTAAGACAACTGTCCTAAGAATCTCCATCAGGTTATTGAAAATATCAATGAATGGGTAGAATTCTCAACCTGACCATCTCTATATACTGATATCTATGAACTAAGTAACTACACTAGGGATAACAATGTATAGCACGAAAACCATGCCTGAAATACCTATCATTTCAGCCTTTCAAATGCATACCGTTTCTTTTAAGAGATCTTTTCTTATCTTTTCACTAGCTGCAAAAGCAACTTCAAGATCTGAAACTCTATCTTCACTTTCACTCAAATAGTTTTGCAAACTTGGGATTGGGAATTTAAGTTCCTCTATATCTCTTTGACTCTGCTTCATACAATTTATTTCTTTCCTATATTGCTCATTGAAGGATTCCATCGTTTTTCTAATCTCTATTTTTATCAGTGTCTTCTTGATAAGCAGTTATTAATTCTTTCATTGTAGTTATCCTTTCATTTTTTACTTCAGAGATTGTTTCTGATCTGATTTCCTCTATATGTGTCTGCATTTGATTCTTTAATTCAGATACTATTAATTCAGAAATTTCTTTTTTATTTCAGAGGTTATTTCTGGTCTGAGTTCCTCTATACCTTTCTGAAGTTGTTTCCTTACTTCAAATGCTATTAATTCAGACATTTCAGCTGTGTGAGTCCCAATTTCTTCTGTGCTAGTGTCTTCTGCACCTGCTCTGTGTGGGCTCAGGGCCTGAGATTACATTTTGCTCCTTCTCTTTGTCATTTTGTATAGCACTCTCCTCTAACCTTTGGTGTAGAGCTTTGGTGCAGTTATAAACTTAGCACCTATTAGAATTGGGGCACCGATCTACGAAGTTTAAATTCACCCAGTTGTGCCTGGCTTGGGTCTGGTTGCTGTGATCAGCTTCTTCCTGATGTAGCCCTTGGAAGTGAACCTCTTGTGCCCCTCTGGCAAGATGCTGTGCTCCTGGATTAGCTGAGTGGTTCTGGGCCCTAGCCTCTCTGCAAGGACTTCAGCTGCATAGTTTCACCCTAGGCCTGTATTCCAGGACTTCGCTGTGTATGGAGGCGTCCAGAGAGCAGGACAGAAGGACTCACTCACAAGTCAGGCCTGGTCTTGGTCAGAAGGTATCTAGCAGGCAAAGGGGAGTGTGAAAACTCTCTCACACACTCGCTGGTCCTAGGCTTGCGCTGGGTCTGGAGGTATCTGGAGAGGGCAGCAGAAGTTCTCACTCACACACCAGGCCTAGAATGGGTTGGGGGGGTTGTCCAGAGGGCATAGGGGAGCGTGGAAGCTCTCCCACACACTAGCTAGGCCTGGGCTTGGCTGGGTCTCATGTACTGCTTCTAAAGTGACGTCAAATATTGCTATACTATCTTTAAAGTAAATATTTGTTTAAAAAAGGTAATAAAAGACAATAATAGACCAGAAAAAAATAATAGGACTGTCCTGCTGCAATGTGATATATGATTTGGTTTCTAAATTTCTTTGTAAAAATGTGTGAATTTTTTTCACATACCATAGGCATTAAAAGTTTAGAATATCCAAGATTGTTTGAGAATACCAGTTACTGGATTGTATTGTATTATTATACTAAATTCACGTGCCTACAATATTTAAATGGCAAGGGTATATCCATCTCTGACAAAACTAAACAAAAAAGGGGATAAAAATGAAGGACTATTTTTAATCTGTATATACAAAATAGTTAAGATAGATATATAGCTACTTTCTCTTAATTGAATGAGAAGATTTATACTAACAGTGTTTGGACAGGATATCATGTCTGCGTCTTGGACTACGAATAACCACTATGAAGACAACAATATGCAATGTATTAATTATTGAAACAATCCTTCTAATCGTTTTGAAACTGTCTCATTGCTACTTGTTTCTCAATAAAATTAATTAAAAACTAAAAGACACAGAATAAAAATAAGAAAAAAAAGAAAATATCAGTTCCATGTTATGTCTAAGGCATTGAATATTTATACAGCTAGTGATGTTAAGTTCAACTGCCTGTGGTACAGGGTAATAATATCATCAAGCTTCTTTTCTTGATGGTTAACAACTAAAGTTTGCAGACCAATAATTAGAGAAAATTAATGACTACAATATAGTAAATATTTTGGCCATAGCCCTCCAAGATCAATGAGGAATAAGGACATAAGAAAACCTGTACTGTGACATCCTGTAACTCAGTGCTGTCTCAAACTTTCTGTTCAAGGAGATAATAGAGCCACGGAAGAAAGTGAACAACAATGTATAGTGTGCCTAAGGAGAATCAATTGGAGAAAAAACTCAGAATTTCAGAGAGCAAATTGGTCAAGCAATGGCCGTGTTTCATCCAGATGGTTAACACTGACAAAAGATCTACATGCTGTTCTACATGGTTTCAGGGTAAATCCTGAGGGCATTTGACTGATCTTGGCAGACCCAAAAGTATATATATATATATATATATATATATATATATTCTCTTAAATCAATGAGAAGAAAGATATGTACTAATGTTGCTTAAGAAGAGATCATGTCTACATCTTGTACTGTGAATAACTACTACAAAGACAGCAATATGCAAAGTTTTAAGTATTTTAATTGTCAGATTGAACTGCTTTGAAACTGTTTTTCATTAAAATTACTAAAAACTTAAAATAAAGAACTCAGAAGAAGAAATAAAAACTGACCTGTAAAAAATGTTAAATGGAATGAGAGAACCTTAGGATTAAGCAATAAAGAGAGACAAGGGAGAAAAGTTAGGAAATATGGTAGGAGTGAAACCATACATTTATGTAAACAAGATGGTTAATGCAGTGTTCCTAAAACTTTCCACCAGGTTTTTGAAAGTAGCAGTTAATTAGTAGAATTCTCACCCTGACTTACTCTATATAATGATATTTGTTAACTAAGTAACTACATTATGGACAGCAATGTGTAATACTAAAATCTTTCTTAAAATACCTGTCTCTTTGGTCTTCTAAATGTGCACTGATGTGAACCGGGGAGATGGCTCAGTGGAATAAGCTCTTGCCTGGCAAGAGCAGGTGCCTGAGTTCAATCCCTGGTTCCACCCAAAAAAAAAAAAGAAGAAAGAAAAAAAAGAGTACTGCTTCTAATGTCATATCAATTATTGCTATGCTCTCTTTTAAGTAAATGTCTTTTTAAGAAAGCTAATAAATATAAACAAGAGACAAGAAAAACAAAATGTAGCATGAGAGTACTGAGATGTTATTTTATATATTTTGACTTCTAAATTTCTGTGTAGAAATGTGTAATTTTTTAACGTCCTATAGGGATTTAAATTTTAGAATACCATTGTTGTTGGAAAAGAGCATTCAGTGAAGACTCAGGACATGAGAACTTCTGCTGTGACATCCTGTAACTAAGTGATGTCCCATATTTTGTGATCAAGGAGATTATATGGACATGGAGGAAAGTGATCAACGTTATATAGTATGCCTAAGGAGAGTCACCTAGAAAGAAAAATTCTCTCAGTATTTCACAGAAATCAAATTGGTCAAGCAATGGCCATGACTCATTCAGATGACTGACACTGACAAAAGATCCATGAAGTGCTGTACATAATTCCAGCATATATCCTCAGGAGATTTGACTAACTTTGTGAGACAGAAAATTTTACATTTTTATTTATATACATCTTGTTTTAATTTGGTCTTAACCTTCCAACAGAAAAGTGTAACTACGAGTTATAAGCAAAGCTATATTAAAATGCTGAGCTGTAAAAGGCTGAAGTCAAAGACTTTAGACAACTGAAAGTTGTTCTGATAACTCCCTAGTATTACAGCTACCTTTTCTTAGTTCAATGAGAAGAAAGGAATGTACTAATATTGTTTAGACAAAATATCATGTCTGCATCTTTTCCTGTGAATAACTACTATGAAGACACCAATTTGCAATGCAGTAATTACTTCAACTGTCCTACTATTCTGAAACTGTTTTGTTGCTATTTTATCTTTTATTCTCATTAAAAATAATGAAAGTAAAAATTAAATAAGAAATAAAGAAAGAAAAAAAAGAAAATAAATAAAGAAAGAAAAACTTCATTACAAATATTCTTGTCAGTAGTCAGGAGCAGCTCTTCACAAATAGTAAATATTTTCTTAGCTTTATCAATATGGTTATCCATTAAGTAAAATGATGTCATTACAGAAACATTTTATAAAATGGTAATCTTTAACAATTGCTTCTGTTCCTACTGGTCATAGTTTTTCCTTTTGAGAAACTTCAAAGCTTTGCTTTCTGATACAGAGCTTTTGGTCTCTGTATGGTGAAGCAGTCTGGAAGTTTCCATAGCTTCACTGCATAGTCAGTCAACACATGTTATGGAACTGGTCGTGAAGAATGTGAATGGAGTTTTGCAGTGAATCCATAATTTAAATAAGGCTCTTGGTAGTTTCTTTTAAATGGAGTTTGATTTTGTTGGCAGCCTTTCAGTCATCTGCTGTATCATCATTGGGATCTTCTCACCTTTCAAAGAAGTTCCCTGTGATATTTATTTTTAGATTTTGTCTAAAGCTAGCTATTGAGCTCTCCACAACTGTGAGATACATGGATGGAAATGGAAAATAAAATAATGAGCAAGTCCCGTGTAAACTAAAAAAGAAAACATTAAAGTTGAGGATATCTATTCCAATTTTCTGTAGGGCTTTAATCATGGGCGAGTGTTGGACTTTGTCAAAAGCCTTTGTGTGGTGGTTTGATTTGTCTGTATTGATATAGTGTACTCTATTTATAGATTTGCATATGTTAAACCATCCTTGCACCCTTGAGATGAATCCTATGTGGTCATGGTATATAATCTTCTTGATGAACTGCTGTATTCTATTTGCTAGGATTTTATTGAGGAGTTTTGCATCTATGTTCATCAGAGAGATTAGCCTGTAATTGGCTCTTTTGGTTGAATCTTTATCCAGTTTTGGTATCAGTGTATTACTTGCCTCCAGAAATAAATTTTGGAGTATTTCTTACTTTTCAATTTCATTGAAGAGGTTGACAAAAGGTAGCATTAAATCTTCTGTAAATTTCTTATATAACTCAGTCATGAATCCATCAGGACCTAGGCTTTTCTTTGATGGTAAGTCTTTTTATTACACTTTCAATTTCATTAGCTGATACTGGGTTATTCAGAGTTTTTATATCATCTGGATTCAGATTTTGTAATTTGCACCTGTCTAGAAATTTGTCCATTTCCTCTTTGCCTTCAATTCAGTGAAAGTAAAGATTTTCAAAGTAGCTACTGATGATCTGAATTTCCAAAGGATCTATACTAATTTTCCCCTCTTCATTCCTTACTGCTTGAATTTGAGGGTTTTTTCTTTTTTGTACATTTTGTACAGGGTGTACACAGTCCACAGGGTCTCACCACACAGATCAGACTCATAGTTATCCTATTGTTTTCAGCCTCCCAAGTGCTAGTATTATAGGCAAGCACCACCAATCCAAGTCTCAATCACCATCTCAGCGCACCCTGGGGGCAGGGCCAGCATGGCATGCCAGAGATGGAACCCTGACCCCTGCATTCTGCCTAAGTAGCTGCCTTAGTACATTGAGCTATTTTACTGGCACTTCTTTTTCTTTTTAATGAAGTTAGCTATGGGTTTAACAATTTTAGTTAATCTTTCAAAGAACCAGCTTTTTTGGTTCATTAATTTTTGTACTGTTTTGTCTCAATTGTGTAAATTTATGATAAAATATTTATAATTTCCTCCTGTTCTTGGGTTTTGCATTGGGTTTGCTCTTCTTTCCTCGAAACTTGAGGTGCAGCATTTGGGTATTTATTTGTTCTCATTCTTTTCCGAATGTGTGAGTTCCTGCTATAAATTTCCCTCTGAAAACTGCTTTCATTGCATCCCATAAATTCTGATGAGTTATGCTTGAATTTTCATTGGATCGTGGATATTGTTTTTATTTCTTTTTAAAATCCTTCTGTAATCCATTGGTTGCTGCAGGGTGTTATTCAATTTCCATATTTTTATGAGTTTGGTAGTTACTTTTATTGTTAATTTTCATTTTCACTTCATTGTGATCAGATAACGTGCATGGAATAATTAGTGTTTTCTTGCATATAGTTAAGCATGATCTATGGGCTAATATATGGTGTATTTTACAAAACTCCCCATGTTTAGCTGAAAAGAATGTGTACTCAGTTGTTGTTGATTGTAACACTCTCCATATGACCACTAAGCCCATTTATTCAAAGGTCTAGTTCAGTTCTGCTATCTTTTCATTAATTTTTTGTCTGCTCTATTTATCTTTTTGAGATAAGGAGGTGTTAAGATCCCCCATTAAGTTTGTGGTTTTTGTAAAATTTGATTTGTGATTGGATATTAGCGTTTGCTTTCAAAAGACCTTAAATTTTTGTTTTTGTCTGTTTTCTTACCTTTCTTACAAATTTATTTTATTTTTTTCCATAAATTTTTGAGAAACAAATAGTAATGAGACAGTTTCAAATCAAATTGCTAGGACAGTTTCAATAATTAACACATTACATACTCTCTTCCTAGTGGTTATTTGCTGTACAAGGTGCAGACATGATATCCTATATATAAACACTATTAGAACAAATCCCTCTATTCATTAAGAGAATGTAACTATATATCTATCC
>NW_004524626.1:3905100-3916419 GCF_000260255.1 Octodon degus
TTTGCTGTACAAGGTGCAGACATGATATCCTATATATAAACACTATTAGAACAAATCCCTCTATTCATTAAGAGAATGTAACTATATATCTATCCTAACCATTTTGAATACACAGATACAAAATGGACATTTATCTGTATCCCCTTTTATGTTTAGTTCTGTCATTTGAATATTATAGGTGTGTTAACTCAGCAAAATATTCTATGGCAGAAAAAAAAATTTTTTGGCCGCTTCAAGATGCCTTTAGGTCATTTCTCGTTTGACGGGAGTATCTGGGTTTGAACCACAGCATCCTGAGCCTGAATACTTTGTTTAAGCAGGCACTTAAACCACTGAGCTAATGGGCAGGCCCCCGACTCAGCAAAATATTCTAAAAGAGTCCAGTAGTCCATAATAGTATTGAGTCTTCTGCTTGACTGGCAGTGTCAGAAATTGTTGACCTGAGTCCCCTTCATCTCAACATAACACCATGGTTTTAATTCTTATACTTCGTTTTTGTACTTTTCTGCTGGATGGTTAAGACCAAGATAAAATAAGACCTATGCAACAGGAGTTTTAGCGTTTGGATCTGATAAGGTCATTCAAATCCCTTCAGGATTCATCCTGAGACCTTGTACTTCATATGGTAGATCCTTTTTCAGTGTCAGCCACGTGGATGAGTCAAGGCCATTGCTTGGCCAATATGCTCTCTGTGAAAGCCTGAGAGAATGTTTTCTCTCCATGTGACTCTCCTTAGGCACACTCTATATCATTGATCACTTTCCTCTTTGGCCCCATAATCTCCTTGATCAGAAAATTTGGGACACTACTGAGTTACATGACGTTACAGTACAAGTTCTCATATATCCTGAGTCTTAATTGACCTTGGAAGGCTAGGACCAAAACGTTGGCTTTCCTTGTGGCCCTCCTTTTTCTCTAATTTTGGTCTGCAAACTTAGTTTGTTAACCCTCCAGAAGAGAAGCTTACTGTTATTACCAAACAACCAAGGCTGTTAAGCTTAACCTCACTATCTGTCTGAATATCAAAAATCTTAGGCATAACATGGAACAGGTATTTTTCATCAAGTATTGATATGTTGAACTTTAAGTCCCTACAGAATATGATGAAAAAAAATATTTTAAAGAGAGTATAGTAAAAATTGATGATGTTACCCTGTTTCTGTGTTTGTGTCTGATTTTTGTTCTTGCTTTAGTTTTTATACTTCAAAATTAAATAAATAAAAAAGAAATTACCATGTACATCAGAAATATTTTTTACTTTTTAAATCACTATGTAAATAAAGCTATCATTATTAATTCTATTTAACTCAAGAAAAGAAAAAGAAAAGCCATCATGGGTAAATTCATAAATTTGCTATTATCAGTAGGGAAGAAAGCACACTGATAACTTCAGTTTTTTAAAATAATTTTCTTTTCTTTTGAAGAGTAAAGACAATTGCAAGAAAAAGAAAAGCAAAGCCAGAAACCGGATAGCATATAACAATACACACATTACATATTTTAAAAAAAGAATGGCTGATTTATAATGACTGACTTATCTATGGTTATCATCAAGTCTGTTACTCAGATTAACAGATATAGTTATGCAAGATGGGAGATATGATTTAATATTACACCACGCTTTCAAGAAATCTTAATTTTTCTTTTAATTTGCTTTCATTGCCTTCCAAAAAAATTTTCTTTCAAAACTTAAGGATTAAATAATGGAGAGAGAGCAAGGAGAAAAGTTATGTAGTAAGGTCGGAGCAAAACCATACATGTATATATACAAGATGGATGCATTTCACAGTATTTGTTGTATTGCATAATGTTGTATTCAAGTTAGTTGTTCACGTTTTATTTCTTTCATTTTCTGCAGTCTGCTTTTCCTTCTTTCTGAACTATTCTCTTCCTTGTTACATTGTGCCAAGGAACATTGGAGGCATTTTGAAAACTGCTAAATAAGAAAATTGTGTTCTCAAGTGAATAATAAAATTGTATGATCAAATATGAAACCATAAATACACTGACACATTCTGAAGAGAAACACTAACCATCGGTATATAATGATGATAGAAAAATTAAAATCTGTCATCTCTGAATTTTTTTCTGTAAATTGTTTTGTCTTTCCATAATAGTATCAAGTGCATCATCCTATAAGAATAATACCAATCTTCAAATCACTTCTGGTCCTAGAAGAAAACACTGGAAAAATGGAAAAGTCAGTAGGGAAAATATTAGATGTCAGGGAATGTAGAAAGTTTAATATGGTTAAATTCCTTAAAGCAATTGACAAACATTAGAACTTCTGTAAATAAATGGTAACAAAAAGTTCTACTTCATAGTCTGATTAAATGCAATGTCTGGATCTGAGGCTTGGAGTCCCATGATCATAACTTTTTAAATGACTCATTTATGGCTTTAATTTGAAGAATCTTCCCAGAGCTCCCATTATATCTTTATTTCTCAGACTATATATGAATGGGTTCAACATGGGAGTAACCATGCTGTACATGACAGAAGCTCTTGAAGTTGAGTGTGAGTTTTGTGTAACAGAAGAACTAAGGTAAACACCAAGAAGTGTACAATAAAATAAAGAAACAACAGAGAGATGAGATACACAGGTGGAAAATGCTTTGTACTTCCCCTGAGCTGATGAGATTGCACGTATGGCAGAAACTATTTTAGCATAAGAGTAAAGAATTCCAGAAAGTGGACCACCACCCAACAGCACAGCTGCAAAATATATCACCATGTCATTAGCAAATGTGTCAGAACAGGCAAGAAGGACCAACTGATTAAGTTCACACACAAAGTGTGGGATTTCCAAGTCTGTACAGAAAGATAGCCTTAATGCCATTAACGTTTGTAGCAACGAATTTAAAGCAGTTGTGATCCAGGACCCTAGCACCAGATACTCACAGAGCCTGTGGTTCATAATGACCGTGTACTGCAGGGGATGACAGATGGCAACATAGCGATCATAGGCCATCACAGCTAAGAGGAAATTGTCCAAAACCCCAAAGACTATGAAAAAGTATACCTGAGTAATGCAGCCTGCATAGGAGATGACCTTGCTTTTTGTCCAAATGTTTACGAGCATCTTTGGAATGCTGGTAGAAGTGAAACAGATGTCTGCAAAGGACAGATTAGAGAGGAAGAAGTACATGGGTGTGTGCAAGTGGGAGTCTGAGATTGTGGCCACGATGATGAGCATGTTTCCAATCAGAGTGACCAAATACATAAACAGGAATAGTCCAAAGAGGAAGGGTTGCAAGCTGGGATCCTCTGAAATTCCAAGAAGAAGAAATTTGGAAGTTTGCGTTTCATTCTCTGGTTCCATATATAGTTGGTGTGACTAAGAGAAAAATAATATGAGACATTTATGGAATATTAATTTGAAAGAAAAGCTACCATTAAGATTCTAACTGCTACGTTTTGTTTGTAAGTTGATTCCTCTCAAAAACATGACTAGGGGCCAGGGAGATAGCTCAGTAGAATAAGTTTTGGCCTGGCAAGTGCAAGGGCCTGATTTCAATCCCCAGTTCCGAAAAAAAAAAAAAAGAAAAGGAAAGAAAGAAAGAAAGAAAGAAAGAAAGAAAGAAAGAAAGAAAAATAAATGACTGATTTGCAATTCTTGTCTCTCATATTTTCACAGGAAATTTTATATTAAAAATTTAAGTTTCTTTGTGCCTGTAAGGAGTATGCTTTAGCTATGGTCAAGATTTGGGCAATGTCTAAACATGAATAATCAGTATTGAAAAACTGAATATCCTTAAAATCAAATGAAAGAGAAGTAATAAAAGCAAATTGAAGGAAATACAATTAAGAAAGGTAATAATAATATATGTCAGTTAGCAACAAGTGCTATGAAAGGAGAAAAGCAGTTTTAAAAATGTAGGTAGTGGGTCCTATTTTGAACTAAGTCCTCAGGAGATCATCCTAAAAAGGAGGGATCTACAAATTCATTTCCAGAGAGTTGTAGTAGGCAGTGGAAATGGCAAATGCCTGAGGAAAATGCTTGTTTTTGGGTGCTCAAGGTGAAAAATGAACCAATGTGATAGAAGTGTAACCAAGAAAGATAGTGACATGGGCTAGTACCTGAATAAAGAAGAAAAAATGGCCTTATCATTGCTGAGAATTAAGACACAAAATCCTTTTTCCCTGATTTTGCATTTGCCACTTTAATTTGACTCCAAGGACCTGGGAAAATTGAAATTCAGTCTTTGTTTATTTTTTTATTTTTATGAATTTAGGACAGGGTCTACAGGTTTTGCAGGGTGTACAGGGTCTCACTACATAGATCAGACACATAGTGATTCTTTTGTTTTCAGCCTCCCAAGTGCTGGGATTACAGGTGTGTGCCACCACACCCAGTCTTCATCGCTATCTGAGCACATCCTGGGGATGCGCCATCACTACACAATGGGGATTGAATGAAATTCAATCTTGTATCTATTGATGTCTTGCTTTGTGATATGGCTTTTGTATTATGAATTACACTTTAGAACATTTTGAAGCCAGTTTATGTTATATAATCTCTCCTGTAAAAGCAAACATATAAACACAAAACACAAATTTATGTGTGCAAGCAAACACAGACACACACACACACACACACACTCACAGAAATTCATACACATGCATAACCTGCTTAAGAATGTATTGTTAATACATTCTTAATTCACTATCTTCTGGGGGCCATGTTAACACCCTATTCTTTTCAATTTAACTCTCACTACTAAAAAGAAATGGATACCAGGCTATGTAGCAATATCAAAATATTTTATCTTAAAGTATGTAGGAATTGTATTCAGAAATTCCAGTGTGTAAATTTCCTACAAATATCAGACCTCTATTGCATTATTATCATTTCTACCCCATGTTTAAAGATTTTTGTTTTGTTGCCCGGGAATTGAACTCGGGCCTTGCACTTGCCAGGCAGATGCTTATACCACTGAGCTATCTCTGCAACTTCCATGTTTAGAAAAATACAACAATTTGTTCAGTAAACATGAAGAGAAAACACTGAATAAGTCGAAAGGGAAAACACTGTAGAAAAATATGAGCTTCTTGTTCTGTAATTATGTTGCAGCTTTCATTATATCCCCTGAGAATATCCAAGAATTATAAATAAGACTAAACATAAGGTTATAAAAATTGTAATAATGTCTTTTTTGAACAAATTATGTACAGTTTTATTTCCTTAAAGCTAAAAAAGCACTAAAGAAGGATTAACAAAAAATTTCAAGGAGGAACTATGCAAAAAATAACAATAAAACAGTAGGAGATTTATTTTTCCATCATGCAACATGAGTTTGGGTAACTGGGAGTCCTGCATTTTTATTCACATACAATAATTGTACATATTTACAGGATAATACTTAGTATCTTAAAAACTGCATGCAATGAGTAATTATAAAATCAGGATGATTAGCACATCTAATATTTTTCATTTTGCTAATATCCCTCAACATTCTTTCTTTTAACTAATTTGCAATTTATTATAATTACTGTTAATGATAGTCAAACTTACATAGATTTACATCACCCAAACTTGTTCTTTCCAGAAAACTGTACCATTAACAACTGTAAATATTTCTATAATTTTTTGAGGCCAAATATTTGTGATTTCATAGTTGAAACAAATTAGTATTTGTCTTTCTAGGGAATAAACCAGAAAGAAAAAGATAAATACCAATTGATTGTTGTATGGACAAAAAAGATTGCTATAGTTTGCATCTAGATAACTTCCCAAAGCCTCATGCAGTCATTGGAGTAGTCTTCTAAAGTTTGTGATATCAATTACTCTCTTTAAATTTTTTTAAATATAATAAAAGACAAACAGGACAAGAACAAAGATTTAAGATTTCTTGAAAGCAAGAGATAACATTCAATCATATGTTCTATCTTTCATAACTATATCTATTAATCTGAGCTAAAGATTGGACAATAAAAATAGATAATATATCAACTATTGCAAATAAGCAATTCTTTTTTGCAAATCTGTAACATATGCATTGTTGTATGTTATCCTGTTTCTGTCTTTATTTCTGATCTTTGTTCTTACGTTTGTTTTACTCTTCGAAATAAAATAAAATTATTATACAAATTAAGTCTGTGATAGGAACTCCAGTCGCACAATTGGTTAACACACTGTACTATACTACACTTTGTGATTAATTCATGATCTAATGCTGGAATTATGGGTGTGAGTGCTACACCCGCCCTGGGGCAGACAGTTGGAATGCAATATAAAGGAGGGAAAGAACATTGCTCTCTGTCGCTGCTCCTCCCTTTTATTCCTCTTGCTACTCTGCTGTTTTTCTGCCACCATGAACTGCTGCCCTCTGCCTTGTGCCTCTTTGCCTTGGAACCAGTTGATTATGAGCTGAACTCTCCACAACTGTGAGCTAAATAAACCTTTCCTTCCTTAAGTTTGAGTGTCAGGTATTTTGTCCCAGCAACAAGATAAAAGTAACCAAGACAAAATTGGAATGGGAAGAGTTACTGTGATGTTGCCTGTCCATATAATTTAAGAACCATTGGGATTAATTTGTCATATTTTGTGAGACTGGCGAAAGAACCAGCCCTTGTATACTGTAAACTGCATTGGAGGCTCTAGTTGGAGCCTGGGAAGTCAGAGTACTGATGGAAATGCTGCCAGTTAAGGTGAAGCTCAGGAGATTTATATTAAGAAGAATTTCCTTAGCTGATGACTCAGGTAGTATATTGTGCTTTGGGAGAAATTTGATCTGCACTTTTCTTGTGTTTAAAGATATTGCCTGGGTAGATTAGGAAAATTTTCAATGCAGTCTACTATTTTCAGTAGCATGGCTGCTACTAAAAGCTTTGGATGGAGCTATGTTTGAAAATAAGAGCAAAGAGCAAGTAGAATATGAAATATTTGTCCAGTGGGTGACTCTAGGGTGACTGTGAAATGCACGAATGAAATAGAGAATATTGTTGTTAAGAACAGAACAATGTGAAAATGACCTGAAGCCTTTCACCTGAAGATTAGTGCATTTAAATTACAGGAGATCCCTGTTTTTTAGTCTTGCTAAATATTCGTAAGTGAAATAAACCAAACACACGTGTGTAAATTTCATATTGTCTCCCTAGTGTAAGAACTCAAAAGAAGAAATAAAATGTGAAAGGTATAACAGATATACTAAAATGAAAAGAAATGGAACTTAAGGATTAAACAACAAAGTGGAAAGAAAGGAGAAAATATAGAGAAAAAGGTAGGAGTAAAGGCATGTGAGTATATATACAGAATAGCTGAGGTGTACTCAGAATTACCATCAGTTTTTTGAAAATAACAATTAATGTGTAGAATTTTCACCTTGACTAACTCCATATGCTAATATCTGCATCTAAGCAACTACATTGAGGACAGCAATGTGTAATACAAAAGCCATGCTTGAATGCCTGTCATCTTGGTCTTCTAATTTTGTACTATTTCTAATGGTATATCAATTACTAATATACTCTCTTTAATATAAATTTTTTAAAGATCAAAGAAAGAAAAGGTAGACAATAACAAAAATTTAAGATTTGTTGAAAGCAAGCAGTAATAGTCAACCATTCGTCAAATTTTACATAACTATATTAGTTAATCTAAACAACAGATTTAATGATAGATAATATATCAGCTACTCTTGTTCTGAAAATCTTTAACATATGTATCACATGTTACCCTGTTTCTCTTTGTTTCTGATTTTTGTTCTTGCTTTTGATTTTAATGTTCAGAATTAAATTAAACTAAAGTGGTGTCCCAAATTTTCTGATCAAAGAGATGATGGGGCCACAGAGGAAAGAGGTCGATGATGCATAGTGCACCTAAGGAGAGTCACCTAGAGAAAAAAATTCTCTCAGGCTTTCACAGACAACAAATTGATCAAGCAATGGGCATGACTCTTCCAGATGGCTGACACTGAGAAAAGATCCACAAGGTGCTGTACATGGTTCCAGGGTATATCCTGAGTGGATTTGACTGACATTATCAGATAGCAAAAGTTACATTTTTAGTTATATATAGGTCTTGATCTAACTTAGTCTTAACCACCCAGCAGAAAAGTGTAACCACGAGGTACAAAAAGGTGAAGCTATATCAATATGCTGAGCTGTAAAAAGCTCAAGTCAACAACTTCTGACAATTGCCAGTTCTGCTTATAACCCACACAACTATGGACTATTGGACTATATTGGGTTATTTTGCTGAATTCAAATGCCTACAATATTTAAACTGGCATCATGTATGCAAAGGTCCTTTAAATACTTCACCATATACAGCTTTTCTAACAGCAATGGAACACCCATCTCTGACAAAACAAAACAAAAAAGGGAGATGTAAATAGAGGACCTTTGGAGTGAAAAATATTTATATGTATATACAAAATAGTTAGGATAGATATACGGCTACTTTCTCTTAGTTCAATGAGAAGAAAGACTTGTACTAATATTGTTTAGACAAGATATCATGTCTGCATCTTGTCCTTTGAATAACTACTATGAAGACAATATGTATTAATTACAATATATTAATTATTTCAACTGTCCTACTGTTTTGAAACAGTTTGATTGCTATTTTATCTTTTTTTCTCAACCCATGAATAAAAAATTTTAAAAACAATGAGAAATAAGGACTGTGGTTTTAATAGTTCTTTTAATATGATTTCAATGTAATTTCAATATACATTTTAACAGGTTAGTCAAAGTAACCTGTGTTTTAATCTTGAAATTAGGTCATTCTTTGAATATTTTTTGCAGAAATGAGTGCAAACATAATTGTATATATGTAATTGTAACAATTTGAACCTGAATAGACCAAGATATGCTAACTTTCACAAATCTTCCAATGGAGACTATATTTAATAAAATATGTATGATTGTCAAGTTGACCAAGGGTATATGGTGGTGGAATTCAAACTGGTGGTCAACTTTTTACACACAGCTGAACTAAATCAGCATGGTGCTGGGTGTGGAAGGCCCACATGAGGATTGTTGCCAACAGTGTAAGCGGCAGAACTAGAGAAAAAGATGGAGACCACTAAGGAAGTTCTCCAGAGAAGCTGTTGGAGTTGTCAGAAGTTGCTGGTTGTCTTGTACTATTCTGCTGGGTGACACTTTCATCTAGATTTCCCGGTGAAGTTGGTTATTCTCACTGGAAGAGGAGCTTGGGACCTCATTCTTGCTGTGGATGGCTGTATTACATTTTGGAGAACTCGAGTTTTCACCTTGAACATTGCTTCCTGGCTCCAAAGCAGAAGATAGTGCATAGCTCAGTCTTATGGAGAAGCTTATCATGTTAACTTTCCTGATGGGAACATAGCTTTCCTCATCATTTGGGATTCTTGGGACAACACTGTTACTGAGGATGGCTGTGGTCCTTACATATTTGTTAGATTTATAGTTAAATCATTTTAACCCTTCACTTCCTATTCTAACTAAGCTCTGCTGTCATTGCTTAAGTATCTACAATGAACCTTACATTTCTGAGTTCAACGTTTGCTTCCCCTTTGAGCAAGGTAATTACTTCCTTTTAGTTTTACTTCCTTTTTATATTAATTAATTAGTGAGAAAGAATAGCAATGAGATAGTTTCAAAACAGGTTAGTCGGACAGTTATAATAATTAACACATTGCATATTGTTGTCTTTGCAGTAGTTATTCATAGTATAAGATGCAGACATGATGTATTCTCTAAACATTATTAGCTCAAAATTTCTTCTCATTGAACTAAGAGAAAGTAGCTGTATATCTAATGTTAACAATTTTGTATATACAGATATAGATATAGATATAGATATTTTTACTACAAAATGGTCCTTCATTTATATCCCCATTTTTTGCTTACATTTTTCAGAGATGAGTATTTCATTGCCATTCATATATTGTAGGTGTACAAATTCAGCCAAGTGATCCAATAGAGTCCAGTGGTCCATAATAGTAGTGGATTATCTGTAGGACTGGTAATGTCAGGAGTTGTTGACTTGAGCCTTTTACAGCTCAGCATATTAATATGGTTTTAGTTTTTATACTTCATTTTTATACTTTTCTGCTGGATCATAAAGACCAAGATAAAGCAAGACCTATATAACAAGAAATGTACCTTTTGTATCTTCCAAGGTCAGTCAAATCCCATCAAGATTTATCCTGAAACCCTGTACAACAATTTTTAGATCTTTTGTCAGTGTTAGCTATGTGGATGAGTCACAGCCATTGCTTGATGAATTAAGCAAGGTAAATACTTAAGTCAATGTATTAATTAAATAATCAAGAAAATAAACACAGCATTATCTATAGATCTCAGTATCATAGTTAAACATTTTTGTCTCCCAGTCTCACAATAGCTTTCCTGCAGCACCTGCTGGGCTGAAAGACTCACCTGGATGGGTTTTCTGAATGGAAGTTCTCTGTGTGGTAGGCTAAATTCCACTTTAGTCAGAGACTGAAAATAGGCTACCAACAAAGCCACTCATAACTGAGGAGCATGCAGGAATCTGACAACCACATCCTATCCAGACAAATGTTGCACCTACCAAATGCCTAGGAAAGAGAGAAATTTACAGCTTTGTACGTGTATTCATTAGACACATTACCTTCTTGTTGTTCCATCCTTGAACAAATAACTTCCCTATGGAATTTCTTCTACACAGAGCAACTTTTCTGATTTTCTATTCCCAGGACACTAAATTAAAAGTCATTTAATTTAGTCTCATTATTTCTTCTCCATAGAATATTATGGCTCCAGTGATGTAATATACATACACCTACACTCTGCTTTGAGATAAAGATTCCTCTGAAGTTTGACACAAAAAGGCATTTTAAATAGGTCCTTTGCATTACCAAAACCATGACTTGTGTTCTTCATGAAGTACACTATTTCTTTTGCCAACAAGGATATTCATTCTGATTTCTTATATGAAAATTAGTACCATAATCTTTTGTTCATTATTCATTTTCCCAAACAACTAAAAATATCCATAGCAGCACACTTTAAGAACTATCACTTCATTATGTACTTAAAATATTTGATAATTCAAAATGATCTACTACATGTAGTTATTTTATAACTATTCTGATATTAAAAATTTACAAAAAATCTTTTATTTATAAATATTTGTAGTACATATGATTATATTCATTGTGGAGAAATACATACACACAACACATTACAGTTCCCTTCTGGTTTTTTTTTTCAAAGTTTTATTGATAAACAGATAGCAAAGAGACAGTTTCAAATCCAATCGGAAGTACAGTTTCAACAAATAATACACTGCATATATTCTTCTTAGTGGTTAATTGCTGTACAAGAAGTGGACTTGTGATCCTATTT
>NW_004524626.1:3923853-3948929 GCF_000260255.1 Octodon degus
ATTTCACTGACCTTCTCAGACCAAAAAGCTACAACTCTTGTTGCACAGGTCCTGCTTTACCTTGGTCTTATCCATCCAGTAGAAAAGTATGAAGAGGAAATATAGGAAGTAAAGCCATGCTGATATGTTGAGCTGTGGGGCTCTCATGTCAATAATTTCTGACATTGCCAGTTAAACAGAAGACCCAATGCTATAATTGTCTACTGGACTCTTTTAGAATATTTTGCTGAGTTTACACACCTATAATATTCATTAATGGAACTTAGAAAAAATAGGGTATATAGATGAATGTCCATTTTGTGTCTGTGTATTCAAAGTGGTTAGGATAGATATATGTAACTGCATTCTCTTAATGAATAGAATGATTTGTTCTAATGGTGTTTGTAAGTAGGATCTCAAGTCCGCATCTTGTACAGCAATTAACCACTAAGAAGAACATATGCAGTGTGTTTTTTGTTGAAACTGTACTTCCTATTTGATTTGAAACTGTCTCATTACTGTTTGTCAATAAAGTTTTGGGAAAAAAACATGTATTTTTCACTAGAAAAAAAATGTAAAGGGGGTCTGTGGGAAGCCATTAAGTGGTATCCATGTTATAATAGTTTCGGCCATTTTCTTAAGTTTCTATTCCCCTGCTGAGTTAAGTTTATGGTCCTTCCCACCTTGCCCATTCCCCGTGAATCATGTGCTATGCCCTGGAGTTGGGACCTCCTGTCATAGCCTGGTTGCCTAGTTACTCGCGCCTTTTACCCACCGAAGTCATTTCCCTATGCCTCCACTATATATACCCAGCACCTCCTCTGAATAAACAAGACTTGATTAAAAAAAAAAAAAAAAAGATTGAATGGTTGTCATTCTGGTCTTCTAAATGTGTACTTCTTGTCATGTCATATCAATTACTGACATACCATCTCTCAATTACATATTTTTTTAGAAAGGGGAAATAAATGAAAACAAGAGACAAGAAAAGAATGTCATAGGACTACCCTGTTTCAATGTGGTATATGGTTACATTTCTAAAATCTGTGTAAAAATATGTAATTGTTTATTCCTACTTTTATAAATATTTATTTTCTACAATTTTTTTCATATTCTGTAAGCACTTAAATTTTAACATTTCATTAGTTTTTGAAAAACATCTGTTCCCCGTTATGTGTAAGATGTTTGATATTCAGACAGATAGTATGGCTAAGATCAGCTGCCTAGATTATAGGGCAATGTTAACCTCTCTTCAGGAGCATTAACAACCTAAGTTTGCACATAAAAATTAAAGAAAAAGAAGGGCTGCAAGGACACCCATCATTTTGGCCCTAGCCTTTCAAGGTCAGTGAAGACTCAGGACATAGGAGAACCTGTACTGTAACATCATGTTATTCAGTTGTGTCCCAAACTTACTGATCAAGGAGATTGTGGGGCCACAGAGGAAAGCGATCGATTTTGTAGAGTATGCTTAAGAAGAGTCACATGGAGAGAAAACATTTTCTCAGTCTTTCACAGAGAGCACTTTGGTCAAGCAATGGCCGTGACTTATCCACATGGCTGACACTGAAAAAGGACCTACAAACTGCGGTACAGAGTTTCAGGGTTAATACTGGGAGATTTGACTGACCTTGTCAGATACAAAAGTTACATTTCTTGTTATAAAGGTCTTGCTTTATCTTGGTATTAACCATCCAGTAGAAAAGTATAAAAATGAAGTATAAAAAGTCAAGCCATATTAATATGCTGAGCTATAAAATGCTCAAGTGAATAACTTCTGACATTGCCAGTCCTATGGAAAACCCACTACTATTATGGGCTACTGGACTGTATTGGAATATTTTGCTGAATTCATACACCTACAATATTTAAATGACAATGGAATACCCTTCTCTGCCAAAACTAACAAAAAAGGGGATACAAATGAAGGACCATTTTATATCTGTATATTCAAAATAGTTTGGATAGATATACAGCTACTTTTATATAATTCAATGAATAGAAAGATTTGTTCTAATAGTGTTTGTTGGCAAGATATGATGTCTGCATCTTGTAGTTTGAATAACCACTAAAAAGACAACAATATGCAGTGTATCAATTCTTGAAACTGTCCCACTAATCGGTTTTGAAACTGTCTCATTGCTACCTGTTTCTCAATAAAATTATTTTTAAAAATAAAAAATAGAAAAGCCAAAGAACATATCAATTTTTCAAAAGAATGACTGGGAATTTATAAAATTCATTAGAATGTGTTTTTTGCCTCATGAAGCTAATGGTCTTTTGCCAGACGACAAGCTTACATTATTTTGTGAGGTGGGAGTGGTTCATGGTTCAGTTAATATATCAGGACATAGTAATACCAATAACTTGAAGGTAGTTTAATGTAGAATAGTAGAACCTAGGTAATATCTGGAAAAATGCAAGATTTTCAAATTGCAGGGGTGTGTGTGTGTGTGTGTGTGTGTGTGTGTGGCAGAGAGAGAGGACAAGAATTTAAAGCTCATAAATTTGAGCTTGCAGCTCAATCTCCAGTTTTTAATGCATTGTTTGAACATGAAATAGGAGAAAGCAAAAAGAATTGAGTGGAAATAAATGATTTAAACTCTGAGGTTTTTAAAGAAATGATGAGATTTGTTTACACGGGGAAAGCACCAAATCTTGGGACCAGGGAGATGGCTCAGTAGAATAAGCACTTGCCTGGCAAGCACAAGGGCCTGAGTTCAATCCCCGGTTCCACAAAAAAAAAATCTTGATAATATGGTTGACAATTTTGCAGCTGCAAAGAAAAATACACTGAAATGGCTGAAGTTGATGTGTGAAGAAGCTTTGTGCAGTAACCTCGCACTAGAAAACATTGCCAATGCCTTTGTCCTTGCAGATTTGCACAGTGCAGAACAGTTGAAAGCACCAGTCATACACTTTATTAATAGGTGAAGTGTACTTTGACAGTTTGGGTATAAAGATGGGAAAAAACTGGAACACAGCCAAACCACTGACATAATGGAGACATCAGGGTGAAAGTCTATGATCCAGTCTCACCCTCACATAGTAGCAGAAGACTTCAGAGTGCTAACATCTGCACAGTGTCCACATTTTGGCATTCCATGCAAATAAATAAAGCAGTCTTGAAGTCTTCCATAGACAGTAGGAAAAAAATGGAATTAACTTTTTTCCGCCAGGTTTAGAAGGATTCTAATGCACAAACCATAAGTGAGAGTTGTCTCTGTTTTCTTGTCTGCAAAACAGAAGCTGAAAAGACATATTATTTCCATTTCAAGTGGATAATTTATGATTTATACTTTAGCTTTAAATTAGACTGATTAATTCACTTCAAGGCTTTAAATTATCTTCAGTGACTTCTCTTGTTCATAAAATACTTTAATTTTTTTTTTTTTACTGTGCCTTGTCATTTTTGACCAAAGTGGTGCAGGTTTGGCTCCATAATGCAGTAATAATAACTGAAGATAATAAGTTTATATCTTCTTTTTTTCAGAACTTGGGATTGAACTCAGGCTCTTGCACTTGCCAGGCAAGCGCTTATTGTACTGAGCTAACTCCCCTGCCCTGAGCTATCTCCCTGGCCCAGTAAGTTTCAAAAGGATCTTCCATCATTTTGGGACAAGAAAAATGTATTGTATAGGACGTGTCCTCTGTTATATCAAAATTTAAAACTCAGTTCTTCTTAAAAATACTTGTATTGAAGATTACTAGTAATGTTTCATCTAAGTTCTGTAAATATAGGTGAACCTGCTTACCTTTAAGGTCAGTTATGGCAACACACTGTTCCAATTCTAATTTAATTTTTATTTTAAAGGGGAAATAGGCAATGAGTTGGCCCAAATTATACTAAAATTTGTGATGTTTGTCTGTGTATTAGCTGTCAAAACAATTGGGTTTGTCCAAATTTAGAGTGGTGGAGAAATGACTGAGATTAAGATTTCAATAAAAAAGCATACTTTGTGCAACAAAAAAGAACTATGTGTTTGATGTATCTTCATTTTTTATGTATTTAGTATAGGGTCTACAGGGTCTCACTACACAAATTGGACTCCTGTTTTTCAGTGATCCTCCTGCTTTTCAATCTCTCAAGTTCTGGGATTACTGGTGTGTGCCACAATACCCAGTCTCAGTGGCTGTCTCAGCAAGTCTCGCAGGCAGGGCTGACAGGGCAGGCCAAGGATCGAACTCCTAGCCTCTTCTTTTTCCTAAGCAGACACTTTAATCCACTGTTCTATCTGGCTGGCCCTCTGTTTGATGTATTTTCATCTATGACTAATTTGTTGAGAGCTACTATGATATGGTATAAAATTTCATCAAGTGCTTTTTTAATACCTGATAATTTGATCATATAATTTTGCCCTTCATTCTTTTAATCTGATGTAGAAATTTATTGATTTGGATATGTTGAACTGTCCTTTTTCCCTGTGACAAATTCTGCTTGAGAAAAATGTATGTTGTCTCTGGTGGAATTTTGTTGTTTTTTAAATAATTTTATTGAGAAACAAATAGTAATGAGACAGTTTCAAAACCGATTAATAGAATAGTTCCAATAATTAATATATTGCATATTGTTGTTTTAGTGGTTACTCATTGTATAAGATGCAGATATGATATCCTGTCCACAAATACTATTAGAACAAATCTCTCTATTCATTGAATTAAGAGAAAATAGCTGGATATGTATCCTGTTTTTTATAGACAGATACACAATGGTCCTTCATTTGTATCCCCTGTTTTTGTTAGTTTTGTCGCACATGGGCATTCCACTGTCATTTAAATATTGTAGTTGTGTGAATTTAGCAAAATATTCCAACATAGTCCAGTATTCCATAATAGTAGTGGTTTATGAATGGGACTGGCAATGTCAGAAGTTGTTGACTTGAGCCTTTTACAGTTCAGCATATTAATATGGCTTAACTTTTCATACTTAATTTTTATATTTTTCTGTTTGATGGTTAAGAAAAAGATGAAGCAAGACCTATAAAACAACAAATGTAACTTTTCTATCTGATAAGGTCAGTCAAATCCCCTCAGGATTTACCTTGAAACCCTGTACCGCAGTTTGTAGATCCTTTGTCAGTGTCAGCCATGTGGATGAGTTACAGCCATTGCTTGATCAAAGTGCTCTCTGTGAAAGACTGAGAAAATGTTTTTTCTCCATGTAACTCCCCTTAGGCACACATTACACCATCGGTCACTTTCCTCTGTGGCCCCATAATATCCTTGATCAGTAAGTTTGGGAGACAACTGAATAACATGATGTTACAGTGCAGGTTCTCCTATGTCGCGAGTCTTCAGCGACCTTGAAAGGCAAGGGCCAAAATATTGGCTGTACTTGTAGCCCTTCTTTTTCTTTAATTTTTGGTCTGAAAACTTCGGTTTTGAACCCTGCAAAAGAGAAGTTTATTATTATTACCCTAGAACCTAGGGAGTTGAGCTTAACCTCACTATCTGTCTGAATATTAAACATTTTAGTCATAACATGAAACAGGTATTTTCCGTCAAGTAGCGATATGTTAAACTTTAAGTCCCTACAGAACATAAAGAATAAAATTAAAATTAAAGAAGTTTTTAAAATTTAAAAATAGGAATAAACAGTTAAATATTTGAAGTTATACTCCTAAGTGAAACAAACCAGACCCACATATGTCAATAGTGTATAATCTCCCTAGTATGAGAACTCAAAAGAAGAAATACAAATAAAAAGGTATAACACAACTAAATGGAAAGTGAGAACTTAAGGATTAAACAATGAACAGAGGGTAAGGAGAAAAGCTAGGAAACATAAGAGTGGCAAAGCCATACATTTATATGCACAAGATGTTTAAGGCAATGATCGTGAGAATCTTCAGCAGGTTTTTGATACTAGCAGTTAATTGGTAGGATTCTTACCCTGACTAACTATGTAGTTAGTGGACCTGACTCAGACCCTGAGTCCACCCAGTACAACAGCAGAAGACACTAGCACTGAGGAAACTGGAACTCACATGCCAGATATCTCTGAAATAATAGCATTGGCAGTAAAGAAGCAACTGCAGAAAGGTATAGAAGAAATCAGATCAGAAATAATTTCAAAACTAAAAAATTTAATGATAACTATAATCAAAGAAGTACTAAGTGCTTCTAAAGAATACACTGATAAAAAAATAGAGCAGAATATAAAAATGATGGAACCCCTGAATAAGCAATTTAGGAAAGAAATAGAATGTATGAAACAGGTGCAAAGTGATATACAGGAAATTAAAACCTCAATCACAAGCTGGCAAAACCGTTTGAGGGAAAGTGAAAATAGACTTTCTGACCTTAAAGACACCATTGCGGCTAGTGAAAAAGTAAGAAAAAATCTCTTTCAAACAACTAGGATGCAGGAAAAAATAATTCAATACCTGAAAGACGATGCAAAGATGAACAATGTGAGACTAATAGGCATCAATGAGAAGGAAGAAGTCAATACAAATGATATAAAAAGAATATGGGCAGAAGTAATAGCAGAAAACTTCCCAAATATGGGATAACAATCTGACATTCCTGTAATCGAAGCATATAGAACTCCAAATAATATCAACCCAATTAAAACCACACCCAGTCATATAATAATCAAGATCCCAGAAATTCAGCACAGGAACAGTATACTAAAAGCCGCTATATAGTTTCAGATCACAAAGAAACAGATCACATTTAAAGGAAAACCCATCAGAGTAACAGCAGATTTCTTTTCACAAACCATGAAGTCAAGAAGAGCATGGAGCAAAGTACTTCAAGTCTTGCAAGAAAACAAATTCCAACCCAGATTGATATATTCTGAAAAACTCTCTTTCAAGTATAATGGAGAAGTGAAATACTTCCATGACAAAGAACAACTAAAGAATTTCATGATGACAAAGCCAAGGCTACACAGACTACTAAATGATGTTCTAGAGAGTGAGCAAATTGATCACAGCGCCATGAAGGAGAATGGAAAGAATCCACCAAATAGGGCAAACAATTAAGCAGAGGAGAATAAGAGGTATACAATAGTAGTCTTTCAGTTATCCTTTTGTGTTCAGCAGCAAAATATTTGCATCAGCACACTCTACAAATGGACTTCTCTTCCACCCTATGGGTCATGATTCCACCTGAGTCTACAGGGTGGATTTCAAAGAAATAGCTGTAGCTCAGTTCCACTAGTGATGCCTAGCCACCAGTAACTGTCACGGTCATTATGCATATCCACAACACACTAGAACTTTGTGTGATATTCTATCCTCAAACTGCTAGAAATGCTGGTCATTTACTTGCCATTCCAGTATTTATCTTATGTTTTACTCTTAGTACTTCTTTGCTATCATGAAAACTTTTTCTTAGTGCAAATGTTTTGAAACATTTAATTCTTAATTAGTATTTAATTTTCTGAATATTGCTTAATCTTAATTTTTGTTCTAAGATTTATACTATATCTTTGACTTACAATTTATTTAAAAGACATTGTATGATATCTTCTAGTATTAGAAACTTTAAAAAGTGTATTTCCACTTTCTGTTGACTTTATATTTTCTTCCCTGTCTTTTATACACACATACGCACACATATATGGAAAAAAATAAGTGTATAACCCAACATAAGATTGGTACTGTTTCATAGAAATCCGCAAGACCTTTAAATAAGGGTTCATCTAATATATCTTTTATATAGTCCTGCATAACTATCATATTGAGAGCTCTTTATTGTTCATCCAGGAGCATACTGCAACTTCTCTTGACTTTTGAATTGTGCTCTTTGTTATTTCCTATATGCTACTTTTGGAGGTATTAATATATTTCAAGTTTGTATAACTAGAAAATCTTACTTTTAGTTTTCAAAGGTATGTTTGCTAAGTATAAAATTCAAAGAGAACAGATATTTTCTTTCAGTCATTTAACTAATTTAATCTCTTACACCCTTGGTTCTTTTTTTTTCTTTCTAATGTGGAATAAGATGCTATTTAATTTTGTTCTTCCATAGCTAATATTTTTATATATATGCTTTAATATTTTTCTTTACAAGAAGTTTTGGACAATTTCAAAAAAAAGAAAGAAAGAAGGAAAGAAAGAAAGAAAGAAAGAAAGAAAGAAAGAAAGAAAGAAAGAATAACAGGTCTCATGAAGTCACTTGAAAGTAGACACATAAGGGTTGGCCAAATAGCTCAGTGTATTAAAGCACCTAAATTTAAAAAAAAATCTGGGTCAAACCATAGTGAGCAAAAAAGGATACTTGATGTAACTTCAGTCTGTTTAGATTTTTGTCACATTTGGTTTGTGGCCTAACTTGTAAAGTATCTTAGAAATGCTACATCTGCTGTGTGCGGTGGCACATGACTGTAAACTCAGCACTTTGAAGGATGAGACAGGAGGATCATTGTAGGTTTGGGACAAGTCTGGGCTACAAAGTCAGCTGAAGGCCAGCCTGAAGTGCATAGTGAAACCATGCCTCGAAAAGAACAAAAAGAAAAAAAAACAAAGAAAGGAAAGAAAAGAAATGGTGCATCTTTTCTTCAAATCACTGTGAATACTAGTGTTATTTTATGAAATGTTTTTTATATGTTCATTAGATTTATTTGATCTAAAGTACTATTTAAGTCCAATGTTTCTCTATTAATTTTCTGTGCTGATGACCTGAAACATTATACATTCATGTCTGCTATGATTGTTGTATTGCAATCACTATCGTACTTCTTATGCTTTAATTAATTATTTAAATTAAATGTTTAATACTGTTGCATGCATATCTATATATTCATAATTTCATGTCAGAATTAATATTACTTGATAAGTAAAAAAGTCATTTTAACATGATCATGCAAGAAATTATTACTTACAATATGTCTATAATCTGTATTACCCAGGACTCTAGTTTTTTTTTAAAAGCATAAAATATCTTCTTTTGTCTCTTTTTAGAATTTTTAGTACTAGTTTTTATTCACCCCTTTGCGCGGGAGCACATTCTTTTCAATTTTTTGATACTCCTGAGAGGACAAAATTGGCTGGAAATTCTCCATTCATTTCTTGTCCCTGGAGTCCTAACAGGTATATTGCCTAGAGATAAAATCATTAAAAATGTTTATTTAATAAGAATCTATGAGGTTTACTGTTTAGAACCCAATAATTAGCATACCTTCTGATATCATCAAGAGTTCATGATTCCAACAAAAGTAGAAAAATCATTTCTGTTTCACAGGAAATGCTGTTATGAAACATCCCTAACATCATCTGCTTGCTGTTGAGGACCCAACTGCTTCCTTTAATTTTACTGCAAAACTTCAGGTGACATGTCTTTAATTTGAGTGAGCAAGAAAAACACAGTAAATTTTTGGCAGTGAAACCAAGGACATAGAAGATTTCTTCTACAATCTTAGCCTAACTAAGGAATTAAGGAAAGTTCATAGATTCAAGAAGAAATCACAAGTATCTAGCCAAGAAGGAATCTTAGGTTTTCCAGGAGCCTCTTCTCCTTGATATTTTTCTTGCCCTCTGTTCCTCCTGAGATTATTTTCCACATCCTTTTCCTCTCACATAAGGATCTATCTCTTTTCTATTTCTCTCCTCGGTGACACTGAATTTTCCATATCATCTTATCTAGTGCCTCAGTATTCTGTTTGCCTACACAACCTAGCTTCTCATTTACACACAAATTCAAGGAGCATTTCAAACCACTACAATGCTTTCAACAATGTGCAGACAAAATGGTTTCCTGGGGATTAAATGAGGTCATTCAGGAAAAGAGATTGACATAGTCTCTGCAGCTAGTAAGTATTAATATGTGTGATTCACTACTCCCAGCATTACCTGAGCACCTTCTATGATAAACATGTTTCCATGTATGTTACATTTTTGTACTACATTGCATAGGGAAATTTTCATATTTTATATATCTTTATTGTCAGAAATAATACATTACATTTGATTTTAATTATTGAGCCTTATTGAGAACACATTATAATAGCTTTCAAGGTGATTCTAGGTGTAATTTAGTTATGTAAAATCTGACCAATTTACTTTTGCACAAAATTTGAAGCTGATACTGCTTGTACTTCATTAGTTATATCTGTTTGATTTCAGGACTGTATTGGTTAGTACCATTAGCTGTGATATATTTAATATGAATTTCAAGGAGATTGCTCAATTTTATGTGAGGATGAATATTATTTAAAGATCAATGAATCCATTTTATGTTGTTTGTACAAGATTTTATTGTTTACAATTTTCTCAAAGCTATTTCTTTAAAGTAATCTTTTTTTTTTTTTTTTTTTTTTTTTTTGTGGAACCGGGGATTGAACTCAGGCCATTGAACTTGCCAGGGAAGCACTTATTCCACTGAGCCATCTCCCTGGCCCCAATAATCTTTTACATCTAGTAAGATGCTTCTGTTAAATCTAGAATTTCAAAGTATAATATGTAAATTATTAATATTGTGTCCATCACTTTCTTGGATAGTATGCTACCCAGCCTTCAATTTTTGTATGCAATGCATATACATTTATAACTCAGTGGTTTGAAATTTCTTCTACCTGTGTATATTAATGATAATAACGGGAGGTTTTCTTAATTCTGCTTCTCCTATATCATGCTGTTGTGTTTGGGTATCAAGGTTAAAATAGATTATGAAAATTAACTAAAAGCTATTTTTATGTGATACTAAATAATTTTCATGGGCTATATATCAGTGAGATTGTAAAGTAATTAGTTTAGCATCTTGTTTTCATGGAAGAAACCATAGTTGTTATATAATCCCTCTACTGATGTTTGATTTATTATATTTTTAATTGAAAATTAATCAAGTGAATGAACAATGGTATTTCTTATCATTTGTTGTGATGATTTAGGTTCATAACTATTAAGATTTTCACTAATAAGGCATTTAAATGTAAGTTACTCAAATAAAGAAGAAAACTTTTGAGATGATAACTGCCAATTGGGAGGATGTCGAGGCAGTTGAATTGAATAAGTTTTAGGTGTTACATTATATTTTATGTCTAGTTTTCTGGCTCTTGCTGCCAACAAAAGGGACAGATGGTAGGGTTTGAAAACCCCAGTTTGATTAACAGAAATGAGAAGAACATTAAGCAAATGCCAGTATCTCACCAATGCATTATGATTAGGTTGAAGAGAAACATTTATGATATTCCATTTGCATGCTCATTTAGTCTTGCTTTTTCCACTTTCTTGAAGATATTTTCTGTACATGGAACTGAAAAACTACACAGAGGTTCCAGTATTTCTCCTCCTGGGACTTTCTGAGAAGCCTGGTATTCAACCTGTATTGTTTACGCTGTTTTTGTCTTTGTACCTTGTGACCATCTTTGGGAACATGCTCATCATCCTGGCCATCCTCACAGACTCCCACCTACACACACCCATGTACTTGTTCCTTTCCAACTTGTCCTTTTCTGACATTTGCTTCACCTCAACCACTGTCCCAAAGATGTTGCTGAATATCCAGACACAAAACAAAGCCATCACTTATGCAGGTTGCATCACCCAAATGTACTTTTTCACAGTTTTTGGACTTTGGGACAATTTACTTTTGACTGTTATGGCCTATGACCGCTTTGTGGCCATTTGTCACCCTTTGCACTATCCTGTCCTAATGAATTCCAGGCTCTGTGCCCAGTTACTACTCCTGACATGGCTCCTCAGTGTGCTGGGAGCCCTTCCTGAGAGTCTGACTGCACTGCGCCTCTCTTTCTGTGCTGTTGTGGAAATTCCACACTATTTCTGTGAACTTCCCGAGATCCTCAAGCTCGCCTGCTCTGATACGTTCATCAATAGTATTGTGTTATACACTGTGACAGGAGTGATGGGATTTTTTCCACTTGCTGGGATTTTGTTTTCATATTCTCAAATTGTAGCTTCTATTCTGCAAATCTCAACAAAAGGAGGAAAATATAAAGCATTTTCCACCTGTGGTTCCCACCTTTCAGTTGTCTGTCTGTTCTATGGAACATGCTTGGGGGTCTACTTCAGCTCCACATGGACGCATACCTCTTGGACAGGAGTATTTTCCTCTGTTTTTTACACTGTGGTCACTCCCATGATGAATCCCTTCATCTATAGTCTGAGGAACAGGGACATGAAGAGGGCCCTGGGAATCCTTTTATGTGGTATGCAAAGTGACAGAAAAAATTCACTACAAGCTTGAACAAACAGGATCAAAGGATGCAACAAAGCTCTTACTACTTAACACCCTGAAATTTCACTTGATTGAATTGAGATATTTTGCTTATTGTGCTTATTTGCAATCTGTACATGTTCTTTGATGAAGTTTTCTTTAAGTCTGTTGCTCACTTTTCTATTTTGAGCTTTATTCAATTTATGAGAGGAGTTGTCATTCATGATAATTTGTTTGAGTCCATATGCATGCGTTTTGTTTTCTTTTTTAATCATTTTATTGAGAAACAAATAGCAATGAGACAGTTTCAAAGCAGATTAGTAGGACAGTTTCAATAATTAATACATTGCATATTGTTGTCTTAGTGGTTATTCATTGTACAAGATGCAGACCATATTCTGTAGGGACTTAGAGTTTAACATATCAATACTTGATAGAAAATACCTGTTCCATGTTATACATTTTGTTTTCTAATGAATACCTTCTTTTTCAATTTAACTCAAGGCACTGTCTGATGTTCAAATATACATTTCTTCTCTTTATAAATTGCATATACAGACACAAAACAAAGTCATGACCTATGCAAGCTGTATGATACATTAGTTCATATTTCCATGTCCTTAATTGAATTTTTTAATATTTGATCAACATATAATTGTACATACATACTTATAGGCTACATGAAAATCGTTCAGCACATAGCTACTATATGTAATAATCAAAACAGAATAAATAACATTTCTATCTCCACAATTCTTTTTTATTAGGATAATTAAGCTTTATTTTGTATTTTTATGTTTAATGTTATAAGGTTATAGAAGACCATATAAATGAAAACTTTTCTTTCTTGCTTGCCTTATTCTTGCATCACTTACCATAATGTCCTTCAGGTTCATTCATGTTGTCATAAATGACAGGATATCTTCTGTTTTAAGACTGAGTAGTATTCCATCATGTATGTGTCCTACTTTGTCCTTGTCCATCAGCCACTAGGACCCTTGAAGTGCTTCCATTTCTTGACAATTGTGGATAAAGTTCCAGTAAATAGGGAAATGCAGGTAAAAACTACAGCATTCTTGTTATTCACATAAATAATGGATACAATCTACATTGTTTCTCTGGGAACCCTAATAGCATGTTCTCTCTCCAAATCCTCTAGATTTTTTAGAAAGCAGAAATCCATTCTGTAACTTTAAAGAATGTAGTTAAAAGATAAATGGTGAGATAAACAGAGAATGTTATTTTAAGTAAAGATGCTATACATGTCCACCTGGGCAAGAGAAGAAGTAGCAGAAAAGAAAAAATTATAAAATATATATAGACAAATAAGTATTTTTTCACAATTTTTAATTTTTTTCTTTGATTTCTTGTGTATTTTTTATCATTATTCTATTGAGAAATAAATAGCAATGAGACAGTTTGAAAAACGATTAGTGGGACAGTTTCAATAAGTGAAACATCCCCAGCCCAGGCGCAGTGTGGGTGACACCCTCTTCCATCTCCTTAGAAGTCCCCCAACACTCTGCAGTGCCCCCACTCCTCCTGCCAAGTAAGAATTACTGCCCTGTTCTGGGGACCCCCAGATCCAGTCCTAACCAAGACTCGGTGAGAGTATGGGAGAGCTTCCAGCTACCCTGCGCCAGCGGGACCTGCTGGTCCTACTCCAGGCGCAACGTGGGTGAGACCCTCTTCTACACACTTAGGACGCCCCCCAACAACTCTGTAGCAGCCCCCAAACCCACCTGCTGAGTAGGAATTTCTGCCGTGTTCCAGGAACCCCCAGATCCAGTACTAGCCCAGGCCTGGTAAGTGTGTGAGAGAGATCCCACTGCCCTGCGCTGGGGGGACCTGCCAATCCCAGCACAGGCCCAGCGTGGGTGAGACCATTTTCAAAACCCGTGGGGTTCCACCAACACTCCGCAGCACCCTCACCTCTCCCAAAATGAGAGAATTTCTGCCGCGTTCTAGGGACCCTCAGATCCAGTTGTAGCCCAGCCCTGGTGAGTGTGTGAGAGAGCTGTCTCTGCCCCCTACTCCAACTTGTACCCTCCAGACTCAGGTCAGGTGTGGCATATAGGCCTGAGGAGAAACCCTGCAGCTACAATCCCTGCAGAGAGAGTAGGGGAAAGAACCATCCAGCTAGACCAGCAGCAGAACATCTTGTCAGAGGGGCACAACAGATTCACTCTCAAGGGCAGCAGCAGGAAGGAACAGAGCACAGCAGCCAGACAAAAGCCAGGCAAAGCTGGAAAAATCCACACATTGTAGAGCTGCACCTGAACTTCAGTAGGTGCTAAGGTTATAACTGCACCAAAGCTCTAAAACAAAGGTCAGAAGACAGTGCTACACAAAATGTCAATGAGAAGGAGGAAAATGCAATCTCAGTACCCAAGCCAATGCATAAAAAGTGGAAAGGACACTAACACAGAAGAAATTGGGAATCACAGAGCTGAAAGCAATGAATCAATGGCTTCTGAAATAAAGAAACAGCTTCAGAAAGGTATAGAGGAGCTCAGATTGGAAATAAAAAAGAAATCCCTGAATTAATACCATCTGCAGTAAAAAATCAAATGCAGAAACATATGGAGGAAACCTAATGCCCACGCAGAACAAGTGCAGAGGACACTAGCTCAGCTCAAATGTATGAATGAATAGCTTTAATACTAAATATGCAACAGCAGAAAGTCATAGAGGAACTCAGCAGAATTCTTTTCTACTAGCTCAGCTCAAATGTACCAATTAAAAGCGTCAATACTAAATAAGAAACAGCAGAAAGTTATAGAGGAACTCAGAGTGGGATTTTGTGAAATAAGAAAAGAATTCTTGGAACTCATAGCATCTGAAGTAAAGAATCAACTACAGAAACATAGGGAGGTAACACAATTTGAAAAAACACTGCAGTAAAAGAATTAATTACTGCTTCTAAACAAGACATAGTTAAAAAAAATAGGGGAGATTAGAAAAATGACATATTCCTTGAAAGAGCAATAGAGGAAAGAAATAGATTGCATGAAGCAGAGTCAAAGAGTTATAGAGGAAATAAAAATCTAAATCACAAGCTTGCAAAACCGTTTAAGTGAAAGTGAAGAGAGAGTTTCAGATCTTGAAAACGATGGTGTAGCTAGTGCAAAGGTAAGAAAGCATCTCTTAAAGATAACTAGGATGCAGGAAAAACTAATTCCTTACTTGCAAGATGATGCAAAGATGAACAATGTGAGACTAATAGGCATCAATGAGAAAGGAGTCAATACAAATGACATTAAAAAAATATGGGCAGAAGTAATAGCAGAAAACTTCCCAAATATGAGGAAACAATCTGACATTCAGGTAACTGAAGCTTACAGAATGCCAAGTAACCTCAACCCAATTAAAAACACACCGAGGCATACAATAGTCAAGATCCCAGAAATTCAGCACAAGAATAATATACTGAAAACTGCTAGAGAAAAGAAGCAGATCACATTCAAAGAAAAACCCATCAGAATTACGGCCAACTTCTGTTCACAAACCATGAAGGCAAAAGACCATGGAGGAGAGTATTTCAAGTCCTCTATGAAAACAAATTCCAGCCGAGACTACCAAACCCTACAAAACTCTCTTTCAAATTGGATGGAGAAGTTAAATACTTTCATGACAAACAACTAAAGAATTTTATGATGAAATAGCCAATCCTACACAGGCTACAGAAAGATCTTCTAGAGAGGTATCAAAAGATCAGGACTCCACGAATGAGATCAGAACCAACCAACTAAATAGGACAAGCAATTAAACACAGGAGAAAAAGGAGTAATCGACAGAAGGTAAATAACATGTCAAACGTAAGTCAACACATCTCAATTCTAACCATAAATGTCAATGGACTCAATACACCAGTTAAGAGAAATACACTGGCACAGTGGATTAGGAAACAAAATCCAACAATATGCTGTATACAAGAAACACATTTAACTCATAAACATATTCATAAACTGAAAGCCAAAGGATGAGAAAAATATTACATGACCCAGCACCTCAAGAAAAAGCAGGGGTAGCAATCCTATTTTCAGACAGTCTCAACTTCAAAGCAACAATGGTCAAGTGAAATAAAGAAGTCCACTAGGTACTGGTTAGGGGAAAAATTCAAGAGGAAGAAGTAACACTTATAAATATGTATGCAACAAACACAGGAGAAACAACTATATAAAGCAAATCTTAATGGACATGAAAAATCTAATATCAAATACCACAGTCTTAACAGGAGAGCTTAACACCTCCTTATCCCAAAAAGATAGTTCAACCAGACAAAAAATTAGGAAAGAAATAACAGAATTGAACCAGAACTTCAAACAAATGGACTTGGTGACATATAAAGAGTGTTCCACCCAAACACAGCTGAATACACATTTCACAGCTGTACATAGGCTGTTTTCTAAAATAGACCACATACTGGTCCATAGGTCATGCTTAAGTATATGCAAGAAAACAGAAATTATCCCATGCATATTATATGACAACAGTGCAATGAAACTGGAAATAAAAGACAAAAGAAACCAGAAAAAAACCCTAACTACATAGAAATTAAATGACACCCTACTGAGCAACCAATGGGTCACAGATGAAATTAAACAAGAAATTCAACAATATATACAATTCAATGAAAATAAAAGCACAAATTATCAGAATCCGTGGGATATGATGAAAGCAGTTCTCAGAGGGAAATTCACAGCTGTGAACTCGCACATTAGGAAAACAAACGGGAACAAATAAATGCCGTACTGCTGCACCTTCCACAACTTGAAAAGAAAGAGCAAACCAAACCCAGAGCTCAAAGAAGGGAAGAAATCATAAATATTAGAGCAAAAATTAATTCAATAGAGATGAAAAAACAGTTCAAAGAATTAACAAAACAAAAAGATAGTTCTTTAAACATTAAATGAAATCGATAAGCTTCTAGCTAACCTCATCAAAAAGAGGAAAGGAAAAATTCAAATACAAGCAATAAGAAATGAAAAGGGTGTAATTACAACAGATCCAGTGGAAATTCAGAAGATCATAAATAGCTACTTTGAGAATCTTTATTCTCATAGAATAGAAAACACAGAAGAAATGGACAGATTCCGAGAAAGATACAAATTACCACAATTGAATCGACAGTATATAACCACTTTCAAAAGAACAATAACATCCAATGAAATACAAGAGGTAATAAAAATCCTAACGACAGAGAAAAGCCCAGGTATGAATGGATTCACAGCTGAATTCTATAAGAAATTTAGAGAAGATGTAGTTCTATACTCCTCAAAATCTTCCATGAAATTGAAAAGGAAGCAATCCTCCCAAAATTATTCCTGGAGGCAAGTATTATACTGATACCAAACCTAGGGAAAGACACAACTAAGAAAGATAACTAAAGGCCACTATCCCTCATGAACATGTAAGCAAAAATCCTCAGTAACATCCTAACAAATAGAATACAACAAATCATCAACAATATCGTACGCCACGACAAGGTAGGATTTATCCTAGGGATGCCAGGATGGTACAATATTTGAAAATCCATAAATATAGTACACTATATGTGTTAGTTGATACATTGTGTGAACTTGGCTGAATCAGCTCCCAGCAGAGTGGGGGCCTAGCCCTGAAGGTGGGCAGGGCCCAGGAATTGAGAAAGGCAGGAAGTGGCCCCGCTTGACTTCCTGCTGCCCCGCCGTGCTTCCATGGAGAAGTCTTAGTCTTCGAAGGAGCTTGATCTCAGCAGCTGCGCCACTTTGGGGGAGCTCCGATCTTCACTGTGGAGCGCTGATCTTCGCAGCCAGCGCAGAGGGAAGAGAGAGGCTTGACGGACGCCACTGCAGCTGCTGCTCCTCCTCAGCTCTTCATTGTTTTCTGCCACATGAACTGCTATCATTTGCCTTGGAGTCAGCGGAATATGGACTGAACCCTCCAGTAACTGTGAGCTAAATAAACCTTTTCTTCCTTCATTTTGTGTGTCAGGTATTTGTCCCAGCAATGAATAAAAAGTAACTAAGACACTATATCAATACAGTGAAAACTAAAAACCACACGATCATCTCCATTGATGCAGAAAAAGATTTTGACAAATTCCAACATTCATTCATGTTCAAAGTCCTACAGAAAATTGGAATACATGGCCTCTACTTCAATCTGGTAAAAGCCGTTTCTGAAAACACAATGCCTAACATAATCCTAAATGGGGAAAAACTGAAACCTTTTACTCTTAGATCTGGTACAAGACAAGGATGTGCTCTGTCACCACTGCTATTCAATATAGTTCTGGAATCATTAGCTACAGCCATTAGACAAGAGAAAGAAATAAAAGGAATAAGATAGGTAAAGAAGAAGTTATCACTATTTGAAGATGACAAGATACTTGGAAGACCCAAAAAACTCCACCAAGAAGCTGCTAGAATTAATACAGACATTCAGTAGCATAGCAGATTATAGTCAATACCCACAAGTCAATAGCATTCCTCCACACAGACAACAAACACACTGAGAGGGAAATTATAGAAACAATACCTTTTACAATAACACCGAGGAAAATGAAATACCTTGGAATTCATCGAACTAAAGAAGTCAGAGATCTTTTCAAGGAAAATTAGAGTACTCTTAAAAAAGAGATAGTAGTGGATTTCAGAAAATCAAAATATTCCATGCTCCTGCATAGGAAGAACCAACTTTGTGAAGATGGTCATACTCCCAAAATTGCTATACAGATTTAACACAATCCCTATCAGACTATTACCAACATGCCTCACAGATCTAGAGAAATGATTCCATAATTTATTTGGTACCAGAAAAGACCTAGAATAGCAAAGGCAATCTTGGGGAGTAAAGGCAAGACAGGAGGCATTACAATTCCTGACTTGAAATTATACTACAAGGCTACTGTAATAAAATCAGCATGGTACTGCAAACAAAATAGACCTGAGGATCAATGGAATAGATTAGAAGACAGTGAAGCCCCTAGGAACACACTCAGGGGTAGGCAAAGAGTTTATGAACAAAAATTAATTTGCACAGGAAACACTTGAAAGAATTAACAACTGGGACATGCTCCTACTGAGAAATTTTTGAAATCAAAAGAAATTACCAACACAGTAAAAAGACAACCAACAAATTTGGAAAATATCATGGCAAATAATTACTCAGAAAAAGGTCTGCTCTCTACAATTTATAAAGAAATAAAAAACACTAGGGCCCCAAAGTTTAAAGGCCCAATCCAGAAAAGGGCAGCCAAGATGAACACACACTTCTCAGAAGATGAAATTAAAGAAGCGAATAAATATATGAAAAAATCTTCCACATCACTAGCCATCCATGAAATGCAAATTAAAACAACATTGAGATATCATCTCACTCCAGAAAGAATGGCTATCATAAAGAAATCACCCAACAACAAATGTTGGACAGGCTGTGAGGAAAAAGGAACCCTTTTCCACTGCTGGTGGGAATGTACATGGTGCAGCCATTATGGAAATCAGTGTGGAGTCTCCTTAGAAAATTTTGACTGGAAATTCCATTTAATCCAGCTATTCCTCTCCTGGGAATTTTCCCGCAGGATCTGAAAACATCATATCATAGGGATATATGTGTACCTATGTTTATAGAAGCACAATTTGTGATAGCCAAATCTTGGAAACAACCAAGATGCCCATCACCCAAGGAATGGATGAAAAACATGTGGTAATTTTATACAATGGAGTATTACTCAGCTATAAAGAATGATAAACTTGAAGCCTTTATAATGAAGTGGATGCCACTTGAAGATATACTCATAAGTGAAATAAACCAGACACATATCTGTAAATATCGTATAGTTACCCTAGTATCAGAACTCAAAAGAAGAAATACAAATAGAAAGGTATAATACAAATAAAAGGAAAACAAGACCTCGAGGACTAACTAATTAAGAGAGGGAAAGAAAAAGAGCTAGGAAGCATGACAGTGGCAAGCCATGGAGTTATGTGTAGAAGATGGCAAGGCAATGATCCTCAGAATCTCGAGAAGATTTTTGAATCTAGTAGTAAATTGGAAAGATTCTCACCCTGACTAACTATGCATACTGACACCTGTGAACTAAACAACTGCACTGAAGATGGCAATTTTAATAGTAGGTTCATGCTTGCTGTGCCTGTCATTGTGGTCTTCTGAATAAGGGCTGCTTGTTATAACATGCCAGTTGCTGCTGTACTGTCTCTCGGGTAGATCACTGTTCAAAAAGAAGGGGCTGGTGAATGAAGGCAGGAGACAGGAAAGGGAATATTGTGGGACTGTTCTGCTTCAAGGTTGTATATGGTTACATTTCTGGACTTACATGTAAACATAAGAATGATATAATTCTTTATGCCTATTTTTAATTATTCAAATTTTTAAATGCTTTTTCATCATATTCAGGAGGGACTTAAAGTTCAACATATCAATACTTGATAAAAAATACCTGTTCCATATTATGCCTAAGATGTTTTGATAATCAGACAGAAAGTAAGATTAAGTTTAACAGCCTAGGTTGTATGGTAATATCAATAAGCTTCTGTTCTGGATGGTTAATAAACTAAGTTTGCAGACCAAAATTAGAGAAAAAGGAGACCTGCAAGGAAAGCCAACATTCTGGCCCTAGCCTTCCAAGGTCAATTATGACACAGGACATATGAGAACTTGTACTGTAATGTCATGTAACTCGGTAGTGTCCCAAATTTTCTGATCTACGAGATTATGGGGCTAAAGCAGAAAGTGATTGATGATGTAGAGTGTGCCTAAGGAGAGTCACATGGAGAGAACACATTCTCTCAGACTTTCACAGCGAGCACATTGGCCAAGCAATGGCTGTGACTCATCCACATGGCTGACACTGGCAAAGATTCTACAATCTGAGGTACCGGATCTCAGCATAAATTCTGAGGGAAATGAGTGGGAACCTCTAAGGCAAACCTTTCAGCTGTAGAGTGCCTTAACCCAATCTACACTTAAAAAAAAAAAAGTGATGCTGACTATTTGTAAGACAATATCTAGAGATAAAAAGAATACTCTGTTCTTGGCAAACCCTCCACACTGAAGGAGAAAAAAATATTTAAAGTCTTTCTGCTCCAAACATTTCAGAATAATCTTAACAACTGAAGTGTTCTAAATATCCTAGGTGTGGTAGTTGATACATTGTTTCAACTTGGCTGAATTAGCTCTACCATTTGGTCCCTGGGGACCTAGCACTGCAGGCACCTGGGGCTCTATTGGGCCAGCACTGGAGTGCAAGTGGTTCAACCTTAGGGCCACGGGCCACCCCAGAGTGACTCAGCACAAAAAGTATATATAAAGGAATTGAGGAAGTCTTCCTGGACCCTGCCCTGCTTCTGTGGAGAAGTCCCAGTCTTTGGAATAGCTTGATCGTCGCAGCCGCCGCTTTGGAGGAGCTGCAATCTTCACCGTTGAGCACAGTTCTTCACAATCAACATAGAAGGAAGAGAGAGGCTTGATGAACACCACAGCTGCTGCTCCATTTCTGCTCTTCATTGGATACTGCAGCATGGACTACTGTCATTTGCCCTGGAGCCAGCTGAATATGGATTGAACCCTCCAGGAACTGTGAGCTAAATAAACCTTTCCTTCCTTAAAAAACATTATCATAGTGCTGAAGATAGCACCACTGCTGCCTTTTCTCTTTTTAGGAAATTTCTGGTTTAATGGGTTTTTATGCATATTTTGTATTCTAATTTATATTAGAATAATACTTCCCTCTCAAACAAAGTTAGATTTTGAGTGGGGATATGTAGGTTTCTTAGAAATGCCTCTGAATACTTCTGTAATCATTATGTTCTGCAAATATGTACTAAGAAAAAAACCTCAATCTCTCTCTCTCTCTCTCTCTCTCTCTCTCTCTCTCACACACACTGCCAGTGAATGAGCGGAACTGGGAGACCAATGTGAAAAGAAGAACAGAGGAGACCCAAATGCTTGTGCAACATCCACCGATTTTCTGAAGAGTGGGTTATTCATAAATAAGAGATACATATGTAGTAAAAACTCATAAATATTTGATGACCAGTTTTGATAAGTGCTATATAACCTCCCTAATAACTGCAAGAAGTACAAAGACAAAAAAAGGAAAAGAAAAAAAAATTTTGGGTTAAGAAAAATGAAATACTCGGGTAGATCATCAATCCTATCTGCCAATGTGAAATGTATCTAAAAATAAATTTTAGGTTAATCTAAAAAAATTGATACATTGCATATTGTTGTCTTCAGAGTGGCTATTCATCGTACAAGATGCAGACATGATATTCTGCCCAAACACTATTAGTACAAATCTTTCTTCTCATTGAATTAAGAGAAAGTAGTTGTATATCTATCCTATTTTGTATATACAGATACAAAAGGGGCCTTCATTTGTAACCCCTTTTTTGTTTAGTTTTGTCAGATATGGTATCCCATTGCCATTTAAATATTGTAGGTACACGAATTAAGTAAAATAATCCAATATAATCCAGTAGTCCATAATAGTAGTGGGTTATGAATAGGACTGGCAATGTCAGAAGTTGTTGACTTGAGCCTTTTACTGCTCAGTATATTAATATGGCTTTACTTTTTATACATCATTTTTACCAAAGTGTATATATACCAAAGTGTATAAATATATACATATATATATGTAGATAGTCATATATATTCATAATATGTATATTCATATATATATTTCATAACAAAAAGGTCCCTTATTTATATCCTCCCTTTTTTATGGTCAGGGATCGGTGTTTCATTGCAGTTAGAGAAGCTGTATTTGAAGGACCTTTTCATAATTGATACCAGTCCAAAGATTGTAGGTACTTGAATTCAGAAAAATAACCCAATATAGTCCAGTAGTCCATAATAGTAGTGAGTAATCAACACAACTGGCAATTGTCAGAAGTTGTTGACTTGAGCCTTTCACAGTTCAGCATATTAATATAGCTTTACTTTTTATATCTCGTTGTTATACTTTTCTGCTGGATGGTTAAGACCAAGTTAAATAGTGTGCCCATGTTTTCAGGAGAAATCCTAAAGGGATTTGACTGATCTTCTCAGATTCAAAAGTTATATTTTTAGTTATATAGATCTTGCTTTAATTTGGTCTTGACCATCCAGTAGAAAAGTATAACCACGAGGTATAAAAAGTAAAGCCATATTAATATGCTGAGCTGTAAAAGGCCCAAGTCAATAAATTCTCACAATTGCCAGTTCTACTGACAATCCACAACCATTACGGACTATTGGACTATATTGGGATATTATGTAGGACTATATTGGGATATTGCACTGAATTCAAGTACCTACAATATTTTAGCTGGCATCAAGTATGAAAAGGTCCTTTAAAGACTTCTCCAAATACAACTTCTGTAACAGCAACAGAACACACATGTCAGACAAAGCAAAACAAAAAAGGGGGATATAAGTAAAAGACCATTTTGTAGTGTAAAAAGTATATATCTATATAAAAATAGGATAAACATAGAGCTACTTTCTCAGTTCAATGAGAAGAAAGATTTGTACTGATATTGTTTAGATAAGAGATCATATCTACATCTTGTACTGTGAATACTTCTGCTATGAAGACAACAATATGCAATGTATTAATTATTGAAAATGCCCTCCTAACATGTTTTGAAACTGTCTCATTGCTATTTATTTCTCATTAAAATTAATAAAAAAATAAAAATAATAAAATTCTTTTTATGCTATTGGTCCTGACTTCTGCTGGGTTTTAAACCTGTTAGTCTTAAATTGTTTTTGTTCATATCATTTTACAGTTTTGCATTATTTCTTGGTTCCTCATTAGGTGTAAGAGATCTTTCCTTTTGTGTTCATAAGCTGCAGTGTTATCTTTAAGTTCTGAAATTATATCTTTACTTTTCTTCAAATTTTTCTTCCAACTTTCAGTGAAATCATTAACTTCTTGGATACCTGTTTCACACATTCTAGTTCTTTCCTGTATTGTTCATTCAGTGTTTGTATCATTTTACTATTCTCCTCTGTTTTTATCTCTGTCTCTTTAGATGTTGTGCAATTATTTCATGATTGTTGTCCTCTTTTTAACCTGGGAGATTATTTCTGATTTGATTTCTTCTATAACCTCATAGATTTATTTGTTTACTTCAGTTGCTATAATTTCAGAAGTATCGGTGTATGACAATCAACTTCTTCCATGAACTTTTATGCTGGACTTGTTTTAGGTGGGCTCCGTAATGGTGATGGGTGCAGGTCAGTGCTCATCAGGTCCCTGTAGCAAGGGGCTTATTGATTTTATTTAATCTTTCAAAGAACCACCCTTTTGCTTTTTTAATTCTTTGAATTGTTTTCTTCATCTCAATTGAATTAATTTCTGCTCTAATCTTATGATTTCCTCCCGTCTTTGGATCTAGGTTTGGTTTGCTCTTCCTTTTCTAGTTGTTGAATGTGCAGCATTAGGGTGTTTATTTGTTCCCGTTCTATTTTCCTAATGTGTGAGTTCACAGTTATGAATTTCCCTCTGAGAACTGCTTTCTTCGTATCCCATAAGTTCCGATAAGTTGTGCTTGAATTTTCGTTGAATTATAGATATTGTTGAATTTCTTGTTTAATTTCATCTGTGACTCATTGGTTGAAGAGTAGGGTGTCACTTAATTTCCATGTATTGAAAGTTCTTTTCTGGTTTCTTTTGTCATTTATTTCCAGTTTCATTGCACTATGGTCAGATAAAGTGCACATTATAATTTCTGTTTTCTTGCATATACTTAAGCATGACCTATGGAACAGTATGTGGTCTATTTTAGAAAATGACACATGTGAAGCTGAGAAAAATGTGTATTCAGCTGTGTTTGGGTGGAACACTCTGAATATGTCCACAAAGTCCATTAGTTTCAAACTCTGGTTCTGTTATTTCTTTACTAAGTTTTTGTCTGGTTGACCTATCTTTTGGAGATAAGGGTGTGTTAAGGTCTCCTGTTAAAATTGTGGTATTGGAT
>NW_004524626.1:3949029-3950303 GCF_000260255.1 Octodon degus
TTTCTTGCATATACTTAAGCATGACCTATGGACCAGTATGTGGTCTATTTTAGAAAATGACCCATGTGCAGCTGAGAAAAATGTGTATTCAGCTGTCTTTGGGTGGAACACGCTGTATACGTCCTCCAAGTCCATTTGTTTCCAGCTCTTCTTTAGTTCTGTTATTTCTTTGCTAAATTTTTGTCTGGTTGAGCTATCTTTGTGAGATAAGTTGGTGTTAAGGTCTCCTGTTAAAATTGTGGTACTGGATATTAGATTTTTCATGTCCATTAAGACTTGTTTTATATACTAGGGTGTTCCCCTGTTTGGTGCATACATATTTATGAGTGTTACCTCTTTCTCTTGAATTTTTCCCCTAACCAGTGTATAGTGGCCTTCTTTATTTTGCTTGATCATTGTTGGTTTGAAGTTGAGACTGTCTGAGAATAGAATTACTACCCCTGCTTTTTTCCGGTGGGCTGGAGCATGTAGTATTGAGTTCCATCCTTTGACTTTCAGCCTATGAATGTCTTTATGAGTTAAATGTTTTTCTTCTATGCAGCATATAGTTCGATTTTCTTTCCTAATCCACTGTGCTAGTCTATTTCTCTTAATTGGTGAATTGAGTCCATTTACATTGATGGTTAGAATTGAGACATATTGACTTACGGTTGCTATGTTATTTACCTGTTGTTGTATACTCCTTTTTCTTCTGTGTTTAATTGCTTGCCCTATTTAGTTGGTTGCTTCTCATCTCGTTCGTGGAGTTCTGATCATTTTGGTCCCTTTCTAGAACATCTTTCATTAGCCTGTGCAGGGTTGGCTTTGTCATCATGAAATTCTTTAGCTGTTCTTTGTCAGGAAAGTATTTCACTTCTCCATCGAACTTGAAAGAGAGTCTTGCAGGGTATAGTAGTCTGGGCTGGAATTTGTTTTCTTAGAGTACCTGAAGTACACTGCTCCTTGCTCTTCTTGCCTGCATGGTTTGTGAAGAGAAGTCGACCGTAATTCTGATGGGTTTTCCTTTGAATGTGATCTGCTTCTTTTCTCTCACAGCTTTCAGTAGATTATTCTTGTGCTCAATTTCTGGGATCTTGACTATTATATGTCTCGCTGTGTTTTTCATTGGATTGAGGTTACTCGGCATTCTATATGCTTCTGCTACCTGAGTGTCAGAATCTTTCCTCATATTTAAGAAGTTTTCTGCCCATATTTTTTAATGTCATTTGTATTGACTCCTTCTTTCTCATTGATGCCTATTAGTCTCACATTGTTCATCTTTGCATCATCTTGCA
>NW_004524626.1:3957153-3959884 GCF_000260255.1 Octodon degus
TTTTTCAGATTGGGTTTCCTGCTTATGTTTCTGTAGCTGCTTCTTTACTTCATCTGCTACGAGTTCTGAGAGTTCTTTTTGTATTTCAGAAAATAATTGCTCTCTGATTTCTTCTATATCTTTCTGCTGCTGCTTATTTACTATCGATGCTCTTGATTTATGCATTTGAACCGAGCTAGTACCCTCCGCACTTGTTCTGAGTGAGCACTGGTTTGCTTCCATATGTTTCTGCACTTGATTCTTTAGTGCAGATGTTATTATTTCAGGGATTTCTTTTTTCATTTCCAATCTGAGGTCTTCTATATCTTTCTGCAGCTGTTTTATTTCAGAAGCGGTTGATTCATTGCTTTAAGCTGTGTGATTTCCAATTTGTTCTGTGTTAGTGTCCTCTGCACTTGTTACAGGTGGGCTTGGGTTCTGAGGTTGCACTTTGTTCCTTCTCATCATTTTGTGTACCACTGTCTTGTGTCCTTTGTTGTAGATCTTTGCTGTATTTATAACCTTCACACGTACTGAAGTTGGAGCTCTACAGAGTTTGGAGTTATCCAGCTGCATCTCGCTTAGGTCTGGCTGCTGTGTTCAGCTCCTTCCTGCTGCGGACCTGGGCTAGAACTGGGTCTGGGGGTTCCCGAACTCGGCAGAAATTCCTGATCGGCAGGAGTGGTGGGGCAGGTAAGGTGGAGTGATGGGGGGCGGCCCGAGGGGGTGGGAGAGATTCCGGCCCACGCTGCGCCTGGGCTGGGACTGGTCCGATTGGCGCAGGGTAGCAGGAAGCTCTCCACACACTCACTGGACCTCTCAAATATTCTTGATTTGGGGAGAACAATAAGTGAGTGTCTGTTGTGGTATCACTTTGCCATATCTTGCTTTCACCCAAGGGCCTCCTGAGATGTAGTTTGAAGCTCTCCACCAATGAAGTCTATGTTACCTGTGAGTCACATTGTTCGTCCATTCTCTGTTAGGGTGGAGGCTTCTCCTACCGACATTTAATGGTCTGTGGATTGTAGATTGCCACAAGGATGCTCGTCTCTGTTTGTAGAGTAATGAGGGTGAAATTGTTTGTTTTAGGAATTCTGGATCTCCCTGTCTTTCCTGTGTTTCACACTTGCAATATACAGCTCTCTAAAAACAAAACTGCATTTATCTTCCATTCTGAGTTGCTCCTTCCATAAGCAAGGAAGAATATATAAAGAGCTTATACCAGGGTTCTGACCTCTATGGAACTAGCTCCTTCCCTCAGTATATTGTAATATATTCTTAATGTGGTGTGCTCAGTGGGTAAAAGTTGTTGTGCTGGCAAGCAGTGGAAGCCCCAGGTTTGTTTTTCAAATACCATGGTATTTGATTTGATTTGATCTAGTATATTTCTGCTTCAGGTTCATTCTCTATATTGAGGTTTGTCTGCCTCCCCTGTTACAGAATATCTGCAATGCCTAGTATCTCCCTACTGAGCTTTTCTCTTGTACTTCTTTTTCTAGATTGCCATAAAGGGTATGAGTCAGGCAGTAATCTGAATCAATAATTGATATTCTTCCAAAAGAGAAGCATAAGACCCCTCTGAATTCACAGCTAAATTCTACAAAACTATTAGGAGAAAAATATAATTTCTGACCTTTTACAAAGATAGAATCAAACATATTACTTTCTAATTCATTTATTCTAATACCACAACCAGACAAAACATTTTCAACAAAGCAAACACACATCCCTTTATCACTTATAAACACAGAGGCAAGATTCCTAACACTATAATAAGCAATGGACTATATGTCAAACTATGCCAAAATAATTATATACCGCAAACAAATGGGATTTTTGCAAGGATGAAAGTCTGGTTCATCACTGAAAATTCATATAATGCTATCAATAGGCAGAAGAAGAAAATTTATTATTCAATCAATAAATTCAGAAAAACAATATAAAATTTGAACACTGCCTCATGATAAAAAATTCTTAGTAAATCTGGAAGAGGATAAAAATCTTCAACTTGATAAACATTTAAAGCATGATTTATCATATAGTCATAATAAAGTAGGTATTTTCTGACTCATGTAAAGGAAAAGCAAGAATCCTCTCTCTGATAGATTGCAACATAGTAACAGAAGTTCTTCCTCAGGCAATAATATGAAAAAAATGAAGTGAAAAAAGACATGAGGATAAAAGGAAGAGTAACAAATAACTATTTTGTTCAGAAAGGGCATGGCTGCTAAGGTAGGAAATCTTCAGAATCAATAAAATAACCAAAGCTTAAAAGGAATAAAGAGTAACAGTAATATTGTAAGAGAAAAGGATAATGTATGAAGATATGTGCAGAAATAAATATGAATTTAATATAAACACACACGTATATGACAATTATTTTAAGTGTGTATAACATACAAAAATAAATATAATAATATGGACAAGATACAAATAAAATTATACATATGTGAGTAATGAAATTGAAGCAGTATAAATCAATAGATGCATTCTATGTTCATGAATAAAACAGCTTAATATTGACAAATCATCAGTTCTTCTCAATTATATATAAATTAATTCTAATACACATCCCATGAAATGTTTCATCCAATCTTGAAATATTTGTAAGTAAGTTGTATCATATTTGGGGCATTTTATGCTTCTAGAAAATTTACATATATAAAATGTGATATATCCTGGGACAGTCTAAACACAAAATTAATTTAACTCTCTCTCTCTCTCTCTCTCTCTCTCTCTCTCTCTCTCTCTC
>NW_004524626.1:3959984-3963378 GCF_000260255.1 Octodon degus
TTTCTCATTGATGCCTATTAGTCTCACATTGTTCATCTTTGCATCATCTTGCAGGTGATGGATTATTCTTTCCTGTGTCCTCATTGTTTTTAAGAGATCCTTTCTTACCTTTTCACTAGCTGCACCAGCATCTTCAGTATCTGAAAGTCTGTCTTCACTTTCACTTAAACGGTTTTGCAAGCTTGTGATTAAGGTTTTAATTTCCTCTATGTCTCTTTGACTCTACTTCATGTGATCTATTTCTTTTCTGTATTGCTCATTCAAGGAATCCGTCATTTTTCTAATCTCCTCTATTTTTTTATCAATGTCTACTTTAGAAGCAGTTATAAATTTTTTACTGCAGTGTTTTTTTCAGATTGGGTTTCCTGCTTATGTTTCTGTAGTTGCTTCTTTACTGAAGATGTTATGATTTCTGAGAATTCTTTTTTTATTTCAGAAAATTGTTCTCTGACTTCCCCTATATCTTTCTGCTGTTACTTATTTACTATCGACGCTCCTAATTCTTTCATTTGAGCTGAGCTAGTGTCCTCGACACTTGTTCTGGGTGGTCACTGGATTTCCTCCATATTTGTCTGCATTTGGTTCTTTACTGCACATGTTATTAATTCAGGGATTTCTTTTTTTATTTCCAATCTGTGTTCCTCTATACCTTTCTGCAGCTGTTTCTTTATTTCAGAAGCTGCTGATTCGTTGCTTTCAGCTGTGTGATTCCCAATTTATTCTGTGTTAGTGTCCTCTGCACTTTTTACAGGTGGGGTTGGGTTCTGAGGTTGTATTTTGTTCCTTTTTGTCATTTTGTGTAGCACTCTCTTCTGACCTTTGTTTTAGATCTTTATTGCAGTTATACCCTTAGCATGTACTGAAATTCAGGTTCAGATCTATAAAGTTTGGAGTTATCCCACTGTGCCTGGCTTGGGTCTGGCTGCTGTGCTCAGCTCCAGCCTGCTGCTGCCCTTGAGGGTGAACCTGTTGTGCCCCTCTGTCAAGATTTTCTGCTCCTGGACTAACTAGGTGGTTCTGTCCTCTACACTCTGCAGGGATTGCAGCTGCAGGGTTTCACCTCAGGCTTGTATGCCTGGCCTGAGCTGAGCCTGGTGGGGACAAGGTGGAGTCGGGGGTAGAGGCAGCTCTCCCACACACTCACTGGGTCTGGGCTAGTACTAGGTCTGATTGTTCCCGGAACTTGGCAGAAATTCTACTCAGGAGGCAGTGTGGGGGAGGTGCTGCGGAATGTCGGGGTCGTCCCAAGAGGTGGAAGAGGGTCTCACCCATGCTGTGCCTGGGCTGGGACCAGGAGTTGGTCCCGCCGGTGCAGGGTAGCCAGAAGCTCTCCCACACACTCACCCCACCTGGGCAAGGACTGGGTCTGACGGTGCCTGGAACGTGGCAGAAATTCCTACTGGGTGGGTGGGGTGGGGAGGTGCTGCGGAGTGGTGGGGGGCGTCCCAAGGGGCTGGAAGATGGTTTCCCCCAAGCTGCACCTGGACTGGAAGCAGGAGTCGGTCCTGCCAGATAGGGTAGCTGGAAGCTCTCCCATACACTCACTGGACTTGGGCTAGGACTGGGTTTTGGGGTTCCTGGAACTCGGCAGAAATTCCTACTCGGCGGGTGGGGTGCGTCCCAAGGGGGTGGAAGAAGGTCTCATCCACGCTGCGCCTGATCTGGGACCAGAAGTCGGTCCCACTGGTGCAGGGTAGCTGGAAGCTCTCCCATACACTCACTGGACTTGGGCTAGGACTGGGTTTTGGGGTTCCTGGAACTCGGCAGAAATTCCTACTCGGCGGGTGGGGTGCGTCCCAAGGGGGTGGAAGAAGGTCTCATCCACGCTGCGCCTGATCTGGGACCAGAAGTCGGTCCCACTGGTGCAGGGTAGCTGGAAGCTCTCCCAAACACTCACCGGACCTGGGCTAGGACTGGATCTCCTAAAATTCTTAAAAGATAAAATTACCACCATGGTACAAATACATTTGCTTTGCACAGACATTACTTAGATGAAATAATTTTTATGAATAAAACAAAGCCCTATGCATTAGCATATGCAACATTCTAACAGAATATGTACAGAAATATCACATATCAATTCTTTACTAAAATAGAATTCAAGGACTTTAGGTAAATTGTCAGTGGTAAGAAATGATAAAGCCTTTCCTAGATTTGAAATCTAGGAAAATAACAAACGTGGAAAGAAAAGGAGTGAATGCTCTGGTGACAGTTATGATCTGGTGGGAAAGTCGGAGTGAGTGGAAAATTTGAAGTTCCAACATGACACAAAAAGTGGATGGGAACATAGCACTTTCTCTCCAACCCCTCCCTTCTAATTGCTGATAAAAAAAAATCAAAGTTACATAGACACATTGAAAGTGCCGGAACACAGAGGCCTTCAGAGAAAATTATAACAATTGAATGAACCAGCAGATTCTGTCTGCTACAATAGCTGTTAAATGACTCCAGCCCATGAGCCTGCCATATCCCTACAGCGTGTGGTCAGTTGTCATTCCAGGGAGAGACTGACTAAGCCCAGGACTCAGCATCCATGGGTTAGCTTCATTTTATGGCTTCCAATGTTATGTTTCCATGGTGACTGGTTAAGGAATAGTGTGGCGAGATATCTTGTCAGGAAGGTATCATCAGGCTGACAAGAAACTCCCAAATGAATTTTAAAGATTCGTGCCCCACCTCTATGTCAAGTGGCCAGGATCAACCTGAATTGCTGTCTATTTCAAAGTTCCAGAACTGGCACCCTTACCCTAAACCTAGTACCTGCTTGCTAGTGACAGCATCCACAGATCTCTGGTGACACTGCCTTTATCCAACAGCATAAGGAGGGATACATTTTGATTTGGTCATTCCAACATATTTGTAGATCCCAGAAGAAAACGACACATTCAAAATCACAGAGAAATGTCTTTACATTTTTGTTTTTCTGGGTTTTTTGTTTGGGGGGTGTGTGTGTGTGTGTGTGTCCATTGTGCTTGGACATTTGTGCTTCTGTTTTCTTCCATCCATTATGACATTATTGTTCACCACTTTTCTGAAACTTGGTAAATCTTTCTTTAACCTTCTGCTTTGTTTCTTACATTTTTCTTAGTTTTTACTCTTCTTTTAAATTTTCCCTTTATTTCTCTCTACTTTGTCCTATCTATATATAGTTATACTTCAGTTCATTAATTTGATTTGGGAAAGTTGACCATGTTTGTGTTTGTGTACATAACAGCTATGAATGTGTTTATCACTGAATGCATAATTTTCAAAGAAAAGAAAATTTCTCCAAATTCTTTTTATGAACCAAATTGTTTACAAATTAAATTGCTCAGGAACTGAGCTACCAGTGTAGATTATTTCTTTGTAATTTTATTAGCAGTTTACATATACACATTTATCAAAGAGAATTTAT
>NW_004524626.1:3964197-3964950 GCF_000260255.1 Octodon degus
ATCTGTGACCCATTGGTTGCTGAGTAGGGTGTCATTTAATTTTCATGTATTTAAGGTTTTTTCTGGTTTCTTTTGTCATTTATTTCCAGTTTCATTGCACTGTGATCAGACAATGTACATGGTATAATTTCTATTTTCTTGCATATACTTAAACATGACCTGTCTACCAGTATGTGGTCTCTTTTAGAAAATGACCCATGTGCAGCTGATAAAAATGTGTATTCAGCTGTGTTTGGGTGTAACAGTCTGTATATGTCCACCAAATCCACTTGTTTCCAGCTCTGATTCAGTTCTGTTATTTCCTTGCTACGTTTCTGTCTGGTTGACCTATCTTTTGGAGATAAGGGGGTGTTAAGGTTTCCTGTTATAATTATCGTGTTGGATATTAGATTTTTCATGTCCATTAGGATTTGTTTTATATAGTTGGGTGCTCCCATGTTTGGTGCATACATATTTATGAGTGTTACCTCTTCCTCTTGAATTTTTCCCCTAACCAATATATAGTGGCCTTCTTTATTTCGCTTGATCATTGTTGGTTTGAAGTTGAGACTGTCTGAGAATAGAATTGCTACCCCTGCTTTTTTCTGAGGTGCTGGGGCATGTAGTATTGTGTTCCATCCTTTGACTTTCAGCCTATGAATGTCTTTATGAGTTAAACGTGTTTCTTGTATACAGAATATTGTTAGATTTTGTTTCCTAATCCACTGTGCCAGTCTATTTCTCTAAATTGGTGAATTGAAACCATTTACATTG
>NW_004524626.1:3965050-3972064 GCF_000260255.1 Octodon degus
AGAAGTAATCCATACCAAATGATGGCGTGCACGCTCTCTCTCTCTCTCTCTCTCTCTCTCTCTCTCTCTCCCGTCTCTCTTTGTCTCTCTCTCCCTTCTTCCCTTCCTCCCTCTCTTTCTCTCTCTCTCTTTTAGATAGGATCATGATACATAATTCAGACTGATCTTGATTTCATTATGTAGTACAGGAAGGCTTCAAACATGCAGCAATCCTCCTGGATCAACCTACTATTGTAGTTATACATATGTTCCACCACACATGATGTTATTTTAATATACTAATGGCCTGGAGGTCATTTTATACAAAAATTCTATAAGTTTCTGAAGGAAGTACAATTTCATTGTGTGACTTTTTCTACCTGATGTACTATTAAACACTTAGACACTAAAATTTTGGAGTACTTGGGATTTTCAGACTAGTGATGCTCAACATGGGCTAAAAAAAAACTGGTTCTAAAGTTTATGTACAAAGGCAGAGGTTTGCTGCTATGTGTGGCTAAAGGGAATTTCCAAAGTTCAAGGTTGGTTCAAGGTTCATAAAACCAATGGAAAATTTGAAAATGAGAAATGGAAACAAAACTAGATATGAGAGAGTGAAAAGCTTAAAAATAAGATTGTTGAGTTTCTTTAAATCAACCAATTTATATAAATTGAGACTCCAAAACATAAATGAGAAAAATAGGGCTGGGGAGATGGCTCAGTGGAATAAGCGATTCCCTGGCAAGCGCAAGGGCCTGAGTTCAATCCCCGGTTCTGCAAGAAAAAAAAAAAGAATTACATTAAATGATTTGATAAAAGAATCACAGTGAATGGAGCTGATGCTTAGAGTACTAGGGCCACCGGAATTTTTTTCAGTAACAGGGATTGAACTCAGGACCCTGTGCTTGCCAGGGAAGTGCCTATTCTACTGAGCTATCTCTCCGACACTAAGAAATTCTTTTTTTTTTTTTTGGAACCGGGGATTGAACTCAGGCCCTTGGGCTTGCCAGGGAAGTGCTTATTCTACTGAGCCATCTCCCCAGCCCCAAGAAATTCTTAAAATGGCTCTTTTTTTACTTTTTGAATAGCTTTCCTAGAGCCTCCTTTAGGTCCTTATTCCTTAGACTGTAGATGAAGGGGTTTAGCATTGGTGTGACTACACTGTACATCACCGAGGCTGTTGCACTGGAGTGTGAGTTGTGTATAGCAGATGAACTGAAGTACACCCCTAGGCATGTACAATAAAATAAGCAGACAACAGATAAGTGAGATGCACAGGTGGAAAATGATTTGTACTTCCCCTGAGCTGATGAGATTGCACATATGCTGGAAACTATCTTGTAGTAAGAATAAAGGATACCAGCAAGAGGTGCACAGAAAAGCAGGCCTGCTGCAAAATACATTACCATATCATTAGAAAAAGTGTCAGAACAGGCAAGTAGGACAACCTGATTAATTTCACAGAAAAAATGTGGAATTTTCTGTTCTGTGCAGAATGACAGTCGTAGCACCATTAAGCTTTGTAACAAGGAGTTCAGGGCACTTGTGAGCCAGGACACCAAAACTAGCAATACACAGAGCTTGTGATTCATGATGACTGTATAATTCAAGGGATGACATATCGCCACAAAGCGGTCATAGGCCATAGCAGTTAGGAGAAAGTTGTCCAAAACTCCAAAGAGTATGAAAAAGTATATCTGAATGATGCAGCCTTTATAGGTTATGATCTTGTTGTGTGTATGAATATTCACCAGCATCTTTGGGATTGTAGTAGAGGTGAAACAGATGTCAACAAAAGACAAGTTAGAGAGGAAGAAATACATGGGTGTGTACAGATGGGAATCGAAGATCGTGGCCAGGATGATAAGTAGGTTCCCAAACACAGTGACCAGATACAAAAACAGGAAAACTCCAAAAAGGAAAAGTTGCAAGCTGGGGACCTCTGAAATTCCCAAAAGGAGAAATTCTGAAATTTTTGTGTTATTTTCTGGCTCCATTTGACTAAAAAAGAAAAAAATCCACAGTCAATTAGGCATTACTAACATTAAAGAAAAGGTACCTTTTATATTCTACAGTGAACTTCCTGGCTTCTGTTTTATATATGAATCTGTTTCCATTTAGTGGATAACCCTTGTCACTGCTGGTTTTTTTTTTTTAATTTTTATTAATTATGAGAAAGAAATAGCAATGAAACTGTTTCAAAACCAGTTAGTAAAATAGTTACAATAGTTAATATATTGCATATTGTTGTCTTTTTACTAGTTATTCAATGTACTGATTTTGAATACCTGTTCTATTTTAAGCAAATCTCAAAGAGGAATCATATTCAATAATTGGAATCTTTTTCATGCAACTGAGGAATATAAGTGATAATCACGTTCTAGACACTGTCTAGGCAATGATTGATCAGTGCTAAAATAAAACCAAACAACCTAAATGTTTCTAAGTTCCATCGAGGAAGTGACAATACAAACAAATGAAAGCAAGTAGAAGGTAAAGAAATGATCATATAATCTATCAGATAATAAGTTATTGTGAAAGAAAACAAAGTTGGAGAAGAAAATAGAGTGGAGGAGTTACTTTAGTGATTATTTAGGAAAGACTAGCAGGAGGAGACACTTGAAAAGAGACATTGAAGAAGGCAGGGAGAAAAATCACAAATTTTTCTGAAGTGAATTTCTCACCAGAGACACAGCCAGTATAAGTGCCTCAGTAGTGATGGTCTTTTTAGATGTTTGAGTTAAAGAAAGGATCAGTGGGACAGGGAAAATGGGTGAGACAGAGAGCAATGTAAGATAATATTAGAGGATAATGAAGGACAAAATGCCATCCTTGTCACTAAAGTTTCAAGGCACAGGATCTCTTTAACCAGACGTTATTACACCTGCCTTTATTAAGTTGGCTGCAAAGTGTTATGTGATTTGAAATGTACTCATGTTTAGGTCTATATGATTCTATATGGTTTGGGTTATGCACTGTGATTTACATTTTGGAACATATTGAGTCAGGTTCACTTTCTGTAAAAACTTTCTCTATCCCAAAAGGCAAGTGTGTTCACATGTGCACATAGACAAATACACACGCTGTAAAATGTTTCATGGTATGAAAGTTCAGGGGCTGTGTTAACATCATATTTTTCCTCATTCCCAGTCTTACAACTTGAAATGAATGGTTACAAGCTGTCTCACACAAATTTTTTTATTAAAGAAATGTGATCAGCACCCAGAAATCCCAGTTTGTAACTCTCCTACACACATAGAACTTTAAGGTTCCATTTTGGCATGGGCATTTTTATGTTACCATGTATTTACAAAAACACTTGTAAATATGACCAATAAACAAAGCAAGATATTAAATGGTTTCATAGGAGAAATTTGTCTAATACGTTCCTCTGGCTCCTGAGAGATTGAAAGGGGAAAAGAAGCTTTCTGTTTCTGCCTGTATTCTAATTCTAATTACACCCACTTGGGGACTAGCAAAAATAGTACAATTGAAAACAAAAATACTTCATAAACAAAGTTAATGGTGTATTTTTATGCCTAGACACAGACGGAACATCTGCAAAGCAAAAAAAAAAAAATGCAAACTAATTATGAAGTAAAATTTTAAAAGTATTTATACACAGCACAACAAAATTAGGCTTTTAAAAATAATAGCTTTTTCTGTGCCAATTAATAATGATTCAACGTTTTTTGAAAATTTGTCATGAGAATTATTTGTCTATACTGTTATATTATGCAAATGTTCACTTCTTATATACTTCATGTAATCAAAGTATTTAGAATACCTAGTATCTTCAACCTTTACATTAATCATGTTAAGAATAGTCAAAATCTTCTTAGTTGTTTTGATATATATGATATATGATGATTAAACATAGTCACTCTACCCTACAGAATAATAAAATATATTCCTCTTTTCTAATGCAACTTTGCACCCACTGATCAACCTCCTTCCATTCTTTGTCCCCTGCACCTATGTCACCTCTGGTAATCACTCTTCTACTCTGTACTTTTGTGAGAGCAACTGTTCTAGATTTCAGAGTAAAAGCCAGCTAGTATATGCTGTATGAAATTGATGCATAAAAAATAAAATAACTGTGTTTTTCTATGATTCAAAAGCAGATTAGGCAATTCTTTTCTTTTTTCCCTTCTTTTACTGGGGATTGAAACCAAGGTCTTCCCCTTTTGTTTCATACCTTGCCCACCCACCCTTTCTTTAGATACATATTATCACTAAGTGCCCAATTTTCCCAATTTGGGCTGGAACTTGAGCTCTTTCTGCCACATGCTCCAAGAATGCTAGGTTGACAGATATATGTTGCCAGGCCTGGATTGTATTTTTATGTAGTATCTTTCCTGTTTCCCCTGCATTTTCAGTTCTGAAGTCTTTAGCCAAATGTAATAGACACAATATAATCCTGATTGCCATTTTGATCTAACATGCATAGTCCTTCCCAGATTATATTCTATGAAATCATTCACAGAACATTAAAATTCTAACATTTACATGGAATAAAATATTTTGTATGGTGGATTCTAAAAGGAATCACATCACTCACGTTTACTATATTGTGCCGTGTCTTGATATTATAAGATCCGAATAGGCAGAAATTTCACCTGCTGTTTTCAACATTTATTTTCACACAGCACCATGCAAATATGCATGAGTCATTTAGCATAGAATTTAATAAAGGATAAGTTGTATGTTGAGAAACATGGAGACGTATACAATCAAGTTAAATTGAGTGGTTTCAAAACAAGTCCAATAAAGAACATGGGATAGAACATCAACCATTAAACAAAAGATGCATAATAGCAGAAATTTAATGCTTTTAAAATGGGATTAATAATTAAATTGGCATAATTTAGACACAAAATAATATAATAAAATATTCGTTAAATTAACCAATAGCAGACATTAGTCACCATTGTTGAATGAATTAGGAATTATACCTAAGTGTATACAGGCATTTAACATATGGCAAGGTTGCATTTAAATTTAGTTTGAAAGCCTAGGATAATTAAATTAAAGTTAACATAAATGACTATGTATATAAAGGAAAATGAAGTTGGTCCCTTAGCTGACAATATGATATTAATTAACATAGGAATTAAGTACTTTGAAAATAAACATGTTCAGATATTTCAGAGGAAAATTGGGACCACCTCAGGGGAAGTTCATGCTTAGGCAAAATCTTTAAATAAGCAGAGAAAGGCAAAACTAAGAAGATGCACAAGATTTACTAAATGAAAATTAACATAGTATGATTAAATTACAACTCCAATAACTAATACAGAAAGAAAAAATGTGAAATTCCCACTGAAATGCTAATAAGTCTATTAAATTGGCATGTGATATCAATATAGTAATAAAAATATTGTTACGGCTCAGAAACAACAAAAAAGTCTTCATTTCACAATATTCCCTGCCATACATAATGCATTATTTCCCTTTTTTATATGAGTTCTTTGGACATGTTTTCTACTTCTGTTGAAATCACCTTACACCTTACAGTTTATTTCTTATTGAGCTTCTATTATCATTACTTAAACTTGGACAATGACCCTTACTGAGCTCAACATCCTCTTTTGTCAAAAGTTTTTGAATAAATATATAAATAATTTAATCAAAGATGCAAAAAGCCCCAGAAATCATTCATTTTTGGACTTGGCTAACTTGACTCTTGTATCATCCTAGAAACATGCACTTAGCTTTTGTTATCCATCTGTGCAGTACCTTATGAACACTAGGAGTGACCTGGATGGGTTTTCCAATTGTAAGCACCAAGTGTAGAAGTCCAGAATCCCTCCTGAATGGTCCATGATGGAGACTAGAACTTTATTGGTGGAGAACACATCAGGAAGTGTTTCCAATATGAGTCAAAAAACCAGATGCAAGACTCCAAACTGAATGACCAAGTCCCTTCCAGACAAAGCTTTTATGGTCTGAACAGGACTAAGGATATATTTACACCTTTGTCTATCTTCTCACGAGGTTCATTCCAAATTTGTTATTTCAATGCTAAGTAATCATTCCCCTATGGGAAGTTGTTACACACTGAAATTTTTTTCATACCAATTAATTCTTCCCAAGATGCCAGGATGTCACGTGAATAAGTCTTCATTACATTTTCTGCAACAACTCTTCTGTCTCCTAACACCTAACACTTAATTCTACCTCTGAAGTACAGTTCTACTAACGTTTGACACAAAGAATCTGTCTTAACTAAGTACCTCGGATTTCCAAAGCCTAAAGGTGTACTGAGAACACAATTCCTCACAGTATTTCCACAAAAGCATATACTCTTTTGTGTAAAACTCGCATGAATTGAAATGCCTTAACATCAAATTATGAGTAGGCTAATACTTGGCCTCATGTTTTCACCAATAGGGTTTATTTGCATTTATTTATTCTGTTTACTTTTTATTTTTAAAGAGTATACAAATTACAATTAAAACAGAAAGTAATTATTTTTGCCATAATTTTATGGATAAACAAATAGCAATGAGACAGTTTCAAATCAAATAGGTAGAACAGTTTCAATAATAAACACAAGGCATACATTCTTCTTAGTGCTTAATTGCTGTACAAGATGCGGACTTGATATCCTATTTACAAACACCTTTAGAACAAATCATTCTATTCATTAACAGAATGTAACTCTATATCTATCCCAACCACATTGAATACACAGATACAAAATGGATATACATATGTATATACTTTTTTTGTTAAGTTCCGTTATTTGAATATTATAGGTGTGTAAACTCAGCAAAATATTCTAAAAGAGTCCAGTATCCCATAATAGTATTTATTGGGTCTTCTGCTTAACTGGCAATATTAGAAATTGTTGTCCAGAGTCCGCCACAGCTCAACATAACAGCATGGCTTTATTTCTTATATTTCGTTTTTATACTTTCCTTCTGGATGGTTAAGACCAAGGTAAAGCAGGAACTATGAAACAAGAGTTGTAGCTTTGGGGTCTGATAAAGTCAGTGAAATCCCCTCAGGATTTATCCTGAGATCCTGTAC
>NW_004524626.1:3979455-3986995 GCF_000260255.1 Octodon degus
ATCTTGCAGGTGATGGATTATTCTTTCCTGCATCCTCGTTGTTTTTAAGAGATCCTTTCTTACCTTTTCACTAGCTGCACCAGCATCTTCAAGATCTGAATCTCTGTCTTCATTTTCACTTAAACGGTTTTGCAAGCTTGTGATTGGGGTTTTCATTTCCTCTATATCTCTTTGACTCTGCTTCATGCGATCTATTTCTTTCCTGAATTGCTCATTCAAGGAATCTGTCATTTTTCTAATCTCCTCTATTTTTTTATCAATGTCTTCTTTACAAGCAGTTATAAATTCTTTTACTGCAGTGTTTTTTTCAGATTGTGTTTCCTCCCTATGTTTCTGTAATTGCTTCTTTACTTCAGATTCTGAGTTCTGAGAATTCTTTTTTTTATTTCAGAAAAGAGTTGTGCTCTGATTTCCTCTATATCTTTCTGTTGTTGCTTATTTAATATCAATACTATTAATTCATGCATTTAAGCCAAGCTAGTGTCCTCTGCACTTGTTCTAAGTGGGTACTGGATTTCCTCCATATGTTTCTGCATTTGATTATTTACTGAAGATGTTATTAATTCAGAGATTTCTTTTTTTATTTCCAGTCTGAGTTCCTGTATACCTTTCTGCAGCTGTTTCTTTATTTCAGAGGCTGTTGATTCATTACTTTCAGCTGTGTGATTCCCAATTTGTTCTGTGTTAGTGTCCTCTGCACTTTTTACAGTTGGTGTTGGGTTCTGAGGTTGCATTTTGCTCCTTCTCATCATTTTGTGTAGCACTGTCTTCTGACCTTAGTTGTAGATCTTTGTTGTAGCTATAACCTTAGTATGTACTGAAGTTCAGGTGCAGATCTGCAAAGTCTGAATTTATCCAGCTGTGCCTGGCTTTTGTCTGGCTTCTGTGCTCAGCTTCTTACTGCTGCTGCCTTTGAGAGTGAACCTGTTGTGCCCCTGTGGCAAGATGTTCAGCTCCTGAACTAGCAAGTGGTTCTATCCTCTACCCTCTCTGTAGGGATTGCAGCTGCAAGGTTACACCCCAGCCCTATATGATAGGCCTGATCTGAGCCTGTAGGGGACAAGTTGGAGTAGGGGTAGAGGCAGCTCTCCCACACACTCACTGGATCTGAGCTAGGACTGCGTCTGGGGGTTCCCGGAACGCGGCAGAAATTCCTACTTGGCGGCTGGGGTGGGGGAGGTACTGAGGAGTGGTGGGTGGCGGCCCAAGGAGGTGGGAAAGAGTCCGTCCCACGCTGTGCCTGGGCTGGGACTGGTCCCACTGGCCCAAGGTAGCAGGAAGCACTCCACACACTCACCAGACCTGGGCTAGGACTGGCAGAAATTCCTACTCGGCGGGTGGGGTGGGGGAGGTACTGAGTAACATTAGGGAGGCAGGAGAAAGGTGGGGTTGGTGTCCAGGTCCGCCTGCGAGCCATAGAACTGCTCAGGAGCCAGAGAGACCAGGCGGCACTCATTCAGGTGGTAGGGGCGGAAAGGCCTTTCCCAGGACGGGCAAGCAGGTGGCCCGCCCCTGGGGCTCTTATGCCTGCTACCTGGACTCCAGCGGAGGTTGCAAGACCGCGTGAGACATGTCTGAGGTCCTGCAGCCCTGCCCTTCCGCCCTCTGGGCTGCTGGCTGGGCTCACAGGGAGCGCGAGATGCTACGGCAGCCCCAGGCTTCGGATCCTTCTGGAGGAAGGGCGATCAGCCGTGCCCTTGGGCAGCCCGGCGTGCATCCCACTCCCGTCGTCCCAGACCAGGCTTTGTTCTTTTGAACAATGAAAGCAAGAGCAAGCAAAGCAACACCAAGGACCAAAACTGGGTAACCTACAACAATACACACCATACAGATTTTCAAAACAAGAATACCTGACCCACCGTGGTTGATGTATTATCGAATTTCATCGTCACATCTGTTTCTCAGATGAACAGATACGGTTATGCAAGATGGGACATATGATTGAATATTACTACAGGCTTCAAGATGTCATAACTTTTGTTCTCGTCTCTCATTTTCTTGTATCGTCTACCTTTAGTTTTTGGCATGGAGCGGGCCAGTTTCTCCCCCACCATTGGTGAAAGAGGCTATGATTCTTCCAGCGAACATGTTTGGTTCCTTGGTAAGAGATACGACGGCTGAGTGTGTTTGTGCTCGTATCTACATCTTCTAATCTGCTCCATTGATCCTCGGGTCTACTTTTTATCGCAATCGCTTTGTCGCATAATTTCAAGTCAGGAATTGTAATGCCTCTTGCTCTTCCTTTGTTGCCCAGGATGGCCTTTGCTATTCTAGATCTTTTCTCATTCCAAATGCATTTTAGGAACGAGTTCTCTAGAGCTCTGTGAGGTATGCTGGAGGTCTATTGATAGGAATCGCACAAAAGAATCTTTGACCAATTTTGGGAGGACAGCCATTTTCACAATGTTAGTTCTTCCTATCCAGGAGCAAGGAATATCTTTTGATTGTCAGTAATCTTCTATCTCCTTTTTCAGAGTACTATAACTTTCAGGGGAGAGATCTTTCACTTCTTTCATTAGCTGAATTCCTAAGTGTTCCATTTGTCACTGCTTTTCTGAAGGGTATGGTTTCTCTAATTTCTCTCTCAGAGTGTTGGTTATCTGTAGAGGCATGCTCTTGGGGCCTCTTCCTTTTCATTCTGGGACTGATCCAAGGAGTATTGTTTGTTTGTTTGTTTGTGTGTTTGTTTGTTATGCAGAACCAGGGATTGAACTCAGGTCCTTGCTCTTGCCAGGGAAGCACTTATTCCACTGAGCCATCTCCACAGTCCCCAAGCAGTCTTGGACTGCTGTGGCCTTGTGCACTGTCTTGCTTTCTCAATACTTTGCTTGCTTCAGGGCTTTCACTGTCCTAAAACTGTGTCCAGCAGCCATTGGAACAAGCTCTCTCTCTGGGGGCCTCCATTTCAAGAATTATTTCAAATCAAGGCACAGTAGATTCTGGATCAGTGACACAATGTCACTTTGGACACTAGGGCATTGTATAGATACAAACGGAGTCCCAGAAGCAGACAGGAGCAGGGAAGCCCACAAGCAGAGGTGGCCATCACAGTTCTATGGCATGCTCCAGGGAAGAGAGGAGCCAAATGGCCAATGAGAAGTATCTCAGGCAGGAACATATCTGCCTTTCATACAAAATTCCTTCTCCAGTGGTATGTTGTCTCATCAAATTGTACAGCCCTTTGTCTCTCTGGGGTGTGTGTGTGTGTGTGTGTGTGTGTGTGTGTGCGGATTTGCAGACAGGTCCATGATTTAAGCCCTTCTTGTGCACGTGTGTGATTTTGTGAGTGTGTGTGTGTGTGTGTGTGTGTGTGTGTATGAACACGTGTGTGATTAGTCTGTTATGTTGGGCTGAGTTCACACTCAGCCAGGACCATCACACTGAAGTCCATCCACACACACCAGCTGCTGATTCGCTTAGAGACTGTGTGTTTCTCCGTGTTCCAGAGTGGGCTGGAACCTCCAACCCTCCACCCTCGGCTTGCCAGAGCCACCGTACTTGGACGGTTTGAGGTCCCTCTCTGGCTACTGAGCCTCAAGTCACCATCATACAAAGGGAAGTGTTCTGCATCTATGTCTAGGTCTGGACGATTCATTCAGACATGGGAAAGAGACCTGTGGGACTTGAAGGACTAATTCCTTCCCAGAAACAGAAGCTAGCCACACTGGTTCATGGCAAGAACCAATCACCAGTTAGTCTCTTAGTAGTTCATATCTCACTCCTAAGGGTGGACATAGAAGAGCCACAGGAGGAGGACACAGTCATCTTGGGCCCAAGAGCAGAGGAAAAGTGTGGGATTTGGAGCCAAGATCTGCACTGGAGCTGGAGATGAAGAGTCTTGGTTCAATGTCCCACAGAGTCAACCAAAGTGGGAAGTCCCTATTTCCCCCATGGGAGAGTTAGTTCCTCGTGTTTCTGGGAAGGAAGCAGACCTTGAAGACCCACAGGTTTCTTTCCCATATCCAAATCCCTAATCTGGACAATCCTGGGTGCTTCAATCATGAATTCATCTTCTGGAGTGGATTTTCTTATAGTCTCGAACAGAATTTACCATGAGAGGGCCTGTTTTCTTAGCTGTGGGCTTCCTGGTGTTGTCTGCTGCCCTGGAGGGAACCCTGGCAGGGCTTCAACTGGCACCAGTTTGAGTGTAGGCAGAGGGGTTCAGGCACCACCCTGTAGGCCCACTGGCACTGGCACTGCCCCTGCCTCTGCCAGAGTGGCTGGTGCATGCTCCAGTGGGCTGCTCCACTACTTGCATGATGGGTTTTGGCAAGATCGTGGCTATGTTTGCTGCAGTAGGCTCCACAGCTGCTGTTAAGGGAGCTGCCACAGGGGTTGGTCCTCCTACCCCTTCTTCCCACTGTGCACCTCCAGCTCTTCCTTCTATTTCTGTTCCTCCTAAGCAGCCTGCTTCTCCTCCATCCCATACTCCTTCTCCATCCCATCTTGGTCGTCGTCTTCGTCCTCCTCCTTCTTCTCTTCCTCCTCCTCCTCCTCCACTTCTCCCATGTCCTCCCAATGCCCACTTCTCCTTCTGCCTGGCCGTGGTTACAGTGCTGAATGGGAGCAGCTTGCTTTGACGGCCATGGGGCTCCTTGGCCATTGCCAATCGCATCTTGCCGGTCACGTCTCAGAGTCTCTGAGCGTCATGCCGGGCATCCTGAAGCTACGGGAACATCTCCAGGTAAGACTCATCTGGCTGTTGGTCCTTGAAGTCCAAGTGAGAGTAAAGCTTCCATAAATGCTGTGACTTTCCAGCTAGCCCTGAATTGCGTGTCGATAGGCCACGCGGCTGCTGAGACAAGCACTTCTCCAAGACGGGTAGAAGGACACAATCTGGGATGAAGCTCAAGTCGCAGATTGCATCCAGGTCGTTGGAGAGCACCTGGCAGAAGTGTGTGTAGAAGGCCAGCTTCCGCTTGTGCGAAGCAGCGGAGCAAGCCGAATAGATGGATGTCTTGGAGGGAGCCCTGTGTGTGCTCCAGCTGGCTTCCTGCTCTTCTTCCCGAGTTCCCCACAGAGGCTCTCTTTGAGCCTGCCTCGTCTCGGGGTGAGTGACACAGGCATAACATTAGGGAGGCAGGAGAACCGTGGGGTTGGCATCCAGGTCCGCCTGCGAGCCATAGAACTGCTTAGGAGCCAGAGAGCCCAGGCAGAACTCATTCAGGTGGTTGGGGCGGAAAGGCCTTTCCCAGAATGGGCAAGCAGGTGGCCCGTCCCTGGGGCTCTTGTGCCTGTTGCCTGGGCTCCAGCGGAGGTTGCAAGACCGTGTGAGACATGTCGGAGGTCCTGCAGCCCTGCCCTTCCGCCCTCTGGACTGCTGGCTGGACTCGTGGGGGACCCGCAGTGCTGCGGGCAGACAGAAGCTTCGGATCCTTCTGGAGGAAGGGTGAGCAGCCACGGGCTTTTGCAGCCCGGTGCCCCTCCCACTCCCGTAGTCCTGGCCCACGTTTTGGCTAGGCAGAAGCCAAGCTTTTCCACTGGGCCTCCAAGGCCCTGGCCAAGGCGCCAACCTGCGAGTGTCTCCGCAAGCACTTCACAGACTCTCTCAGGCCAGTCTGCCCAAGGAATTCTGCTGTCATGGGCAGGACAGAGAGTTTCCTCAAGCATTTGCAGAGCCTCAGGGAATCGCTGGTGGCCAGCAGGCGCCCTTGTACCTTGCACGCTGCTTGCCGCACCTGCTCCAACATCACCTCCGCCATCTCTGCAGCTGCAGCTACAAGACCTCATGCCCACCCACTCAACTCCCTCACCCATTTAAGGCATGCTGCTACCCAACTCACTTCTCGCCTATCCACCGCCCCACTACTCTCCCGTGTCTCGCAGAACACAGACACCTGCTGGAAGTCAGAGCTGGTTCCAACTAGTGTGGCACCTCTGCAGGCACACCAATGCACACCCGCGCAGAAGCACGACAGCTGTTTTCCGGGACAAGGCTGAGCTCTAGGAGGGCAGCATTTGCCTTCCCGTTTGTCACTTACCTGAGAAACACATCTGGTGCACTAGAACCCAGCAGAATCGTCTTCAATCCAGCAAGAGTGGAGATGCAGGCATCAGAGCCCAAGATTCCACCACTGCCTCCTGGCGGGAGGCCTCCCAATAAGTACCTTTCAGCTCCACCCACTAGCCCACCATGCACGTGATGGCCCGAAAGTCCCACCCGCTCTGCCCAATCCCACATACAGCTTCCTCCTCCGTTGCCTTCAGATACTGGGCAGGTGCTGGATCTTCGCCTTCCCCTTTCTCATGGAAAACATGTATGCTGCGTGGGCATCAAGCACAATCGCCTGCAGTCTACCCACTGGTTGGGTGGAGGCCACATAGCCGTAGATTCCTACAGGAGGTCTGCCGGCATCCAGAGAAATCACTTTAGCTCTGCCCGCCTTCCCCAAGGCCCCAAGCCGGAAGTCTGGACCACTTAGGAAAGTCCAACCTACTGGGCCCCCTTCCTGTGTTTTGTCTTTTGTTGTTTTGCATCCAACCTGTTCTAATAAAGCTTTGTTGGTGAACAGAAAATGCAAATTTCATGTACCACGCTTTGTAAAACACACTTCTTGTTATGATTGATTGTTTTCAGCAATTTTCTGTTCTTTGGAAGAGTGAAAGAGAGAGCAAGTAAAGCAACATCAAAGAACGAAACTGGGTAACCTACAACAATACACACCTTACAGATTTTCATAACAAGAAGATCTGACCAACTGTCATTGATGTATTATCGATTTACCTTGTCAAATCTGTTTCTCAGATGAACAGTTACAATTACTCAAGATGGGACATGATTGAATATTACCTCATGTTCCCCAGAAATCAAAAATTTTTGTTTATGTCTGTCATTTTCTTGTATGATCTTTTTTACTATAAATAAATTTACTCTAAAGGGAGTATATTGCTAATTGATATAACCTTAGAAATGGTACAGATTTGGAAGACCAAGATGGCCTATCTTCTGTTTACAAGCCTGTTTTTGGTATTACCCATTGCTGCCTTCATTGTCGTTCCTTATTTCCAGATATCAACATATAGTTTTAGATCCAGTGATAATTCTGTCATGAACTGCTCATTTCAGAAATCTGATGTACATTCTTAGGTCTATTGCCTCATCCATCTTGTAAATATACATGTTTGGATTTACCCCTACCTTATTTCCTAACTTTTCTCCTTTCCCTCCCTTTGTTGTTAAATCTTTCAGTTCTGTTTCCTTCCATTTCACTGTGTCTGCTGTATCTTTCACATTTTATTTCTTCTTTTGTGTTTTTACCTCAGGCAGACAATACCATATTTACCCATATGGGTCTGGTTTATTTCACGTATGAACATCGGATCAAGTTGCACCCACTTATCAATGACGGCTTTGAGTTTCTTGTCCATTATAGCTGAGCAATACTCCATGGTTGAAACAGGAAACACTTGAAAGAATTAACAACTGGGACCATCTCTTATTGAGAAAGTTTTTTCACGTCAAAAGAAATTATCAACAAAGTGAAAAGATAACCCACAAACTTCGAAAAAATCTTAACTAATAAGCACTCAGACAAAGGTC
>NW_004524626.1:3987095-3988834 GCF_000260255.1 Octodon degus
AGAGAGAGAGAGAGAGAGAGAGAGAGACAGAGACAGAGAGACAGAGAGAGACAGAGAGAGAGACAGAGAGAGAGACAGAGACAGAGAGAGAGAGACAGAGACAGAGACAGAGACAGAGAGACAGAGAGAGACAGAGAGAGACAGAGAGGAAAAAGAAGGAGGAGGAGGTGGAGGAAGAGGAGAGGAGAGGACAGGGAACAAGCCTCTTTTCTTCCCTTATATCATAAGAGGACTACCTGTCATTGAATGGGACCTCAATACCCCTGGGATATGGAATCTCTGAGTCACTAAACTTCTAAACTTCTCAAATTGACTCAGTAAATCAGCCATTAAAATATCCTAGAGCATAGACAGCTGCCCTTGGGCAGGTCTTCTACACCCTAGGATGTACAACTGCTGAGTCACTCAGTTAAGCTTTTAAACTTTCCGAGTTGACACAGTGAATCAACCATTAAAATCCACCCCTTCTGAAAAATTTTAAATTGTAATTTAAACTTGTAGTTTTAAAATCCAGGATGAAAAATTAATTTTATACTCCACAAAATATGAAAACTATGGAATCTATAAATAAAAATTTAATTTATTTAGAGAAAAAAAAACCATCCAGAAGGCAAGCTTGTTATTATCGAACAACTTAGGCTGTTAAGCTTAACCTCACTATCTGTCTCCACATCACACACCTTAGGCATACTATGGAACAGGTATTTTTCATCAAATATTGATATGTTGAACTTTAAGTCCGGACAGAATACAAAAAAAAACGTTTAAAAATTAGAATATATTTTAAAAATAGGCATAAAGAATTATATACATCTCATGTTTGCATATAAGTCCAAAAATTCTCACCATATACAACCTTGAAGCAGGACAGTCCCACAATAGTCCTTTTCCTGTCTCTTGCTTTCATTGACCACCCTCTTCTTCTTGAACAACCATCTAACTGAGAGATATCATAACAGCAACTGGCATGTCATCACAAGCAGCCCATGTTCAGTAGACCAGAATGACAGACACTCCAAGCATGAAATTACTATTACAAATTACCATCTGGAGTGCAGTAGCTTAGTTCACAGGTATCAGTATATATAGTTAGTCAGGGTGAGAATATTTCCAAATAACTGCTAGATTAAAAAACCTTCTGAAGATTCTCAGGATCATTGCCTTGCTTATCTTCTACATTTAAATGTATGGCTTCACATTGTCATGTTTCCTAGCTCTTCTCCTTTCCCTCTCGAATAGTTAAGTCCTTGAGATCCTGCTTTCCTTTTACTTGTATTATATCTTCCTATTTGTATTTCTACTTTTGAGTTTTTATACTACGGAGACTATACAATATTTACACATGTGTGTCTGGTTTATTTCACTTATGAGTATATGTTCAAGTGGCATCCATTTAAATATAAAGGCTTGGAGTTTATCATTCTTAAAAGCTGAGTAATACTCCACTGTGTAAAAATACAACATCTTTTCCAACCATTCTTCAGGTGATGGGCATCTTGGTTGTTTCCAATATTTGGCTATGACAAATTGTGCTGCTATAAACATAGGCACACATATATCACTATGATATGATGTTTTCAGATCCTCTGGGAAAGTTCTCAGTACAGCAATAGCTGGTTTAAAGGGGATTTCCAGACCAAATTTTCTAAGGAGTCTCCATACTGATTTCCATAACGGTTGCACCAGTCTACATTCCCACCAGCAGTGGAGAAGGGTTCCTTTTTCCCCACAGCCTCTGC
>NW_004524626.1:3990199-3991020 GCF_000260255.1 Octodon degus
GATAATTTAACTTCTTCTTTGCCTATTCTTATTCCTTTTATTTCTTTCTCTTGTCTAATGGCTGTAGCTAATGAATCCAGAACTATATTGAATAGTAGTGGTGATACAGGACACCCTTATATTATACCAGATGTAAGAGTAAAAGCCTTCAGTTTTTCCCCATTTAGGATTATGTTAGCTGTTGGGCTTTCATAAATGGTTTTACCAGATTGAAGTAGAGCCATCTATTCCAATTTTCTGTAGGGCATTGAACATGAATGAGTGTTGGACGTTGTCAAAAGCCTTTTCTGCATCAATGGAGATGACCATGTGGGTTTTAGTTTTCGCTCTATTGATATAGTGTATTACATTGATAGATTTTCGAATGTTAAACCATCCTTGCATCCCTGGGGTGAATCCTACCTGGTCATGCTGTATGATCTGCTTGATGATTTGCTGTATTCTATTTGCTAGGATTTTATTTAGGATTTTCGCGTTTATATTCATAAGGGAGTTCGGCTTGTAGTTCTCTTTCTTAGATGCATCTTTTCCTGGTTTTGGAATCAGTATAATACTTGCCTCCAGGCATTATTTTGGGAGGATTGCTTCCTTTTCAATTTCATGGAAGTTTGAGGAGTATAGAGACTACATGTTCTGTAAATGTCTTGTAGAATTCATCTGTGAATCCATCCAGACCTGGACTTTTCTTTGCCGGTAGGTTTTTAATTACACCTCGTATTTCATTGGCTGTTATTGGGCTATTGAGAGGGATTATATCTTGTCAATTCATTTGTGGTAATTTGTACCTTTCTAGGAATCTGTCCATTTCTTCTGTGTCTTCT
>NW_004524626.1:4001493-4009597 GCF_000260255.1 Octodon degus
TCCTCATGTCAGACACTGACAAAAGGATGTACAAAAGGTGGTACAGGGCTACAGGATAAATCCTGAGAGTACTTGGCTGACCTTATCAGATACAAAAGTTACATTTCTGAGTATATAGGTCTTGCTATATCTTGGTCTTAAACATCCAGTAGAAAAGTATAAAAACGAGGTATATAAAGTAAATCCATATTAATATGATGAACTGTAAAATGCTCAAGTCAATAACTTCTGAGGATAACCCATTAATATTATAGACTGCTAGACAGTGTTAGATGTTTAGTTGAATTCAAACACTTATAGTATTTAGATGTCAATAGAATGTTCACCTCTGACAGGACAAATAAATAAATAAATAAATAAATATTTAAAAAAATACTCCATGGTTGATTCTGTGGGACATTGACCCAAGGCTCTTCATCACCAGCCCCAGCACAATTTTGGGCTCTATATCCTGCCATTTTCCTCTGCCCTTGGGATGGAGATGACTGCGTTGTCCTCGTGTTTCTCTTCCATATCCTCCTTTAGGAGTGAGTTATGAACTACTAACAGGCTAACTGGTGATTGGTTCTTGTCATGAACCAGTATGCCTAGCTTGTGTTTCTGGGAAGTAACTAGTCCTTCAAGTCCCACAGGTTTCTTTCCCATGTTCGAATGAATAGCCCAGACCTAAACATAGATACAGAACCCTTCTTTTTGTATGACTCTGACTTGATACTCAGTAGCAGACATGATCTCAAGCCATCTGAGCATGGTGGTTCTGGCAACCTGGGGTTGTATGTTCCAACCCACTCTGGAGCAAGGAGAAACACACAGCTTCTAAGAAAACCATCAGCTGGTGCCTGTTGATGGGCCTTAGTGTGATGGACTTGGATGTGACCTCAACCCAACATAGCCAACGACTCTCACATGTGTTCATAGATACAGATACACTTTCTTATATTCACACACATGTACACAGAAAATTTTGGACTATGCGCCTTTTAGTAAACTCTCTCTCTCTCTCTCTCTCTCTCTCTCTCTCTCTCTCTCTCTCCACACACACACACACACACACACACACACACACACACACACGTAGTTCTGTACTATTTTATGAGTCAAAGCACCACTGGAGAAGAAATTTTGTTAAGGGCAGATATGTTCTCGCCTGAGACACTTTTCAATGGCCTTTTGGCTCATGACTTACCTGGAACATGCCATAGAAATGTTTTGATCAGAACCTGGGGTGTGTAGTATTGTTTTAGATCTCGTAACTTTCATACTACGGATTTCTTAATGATTTAAGAGTGTTGTATACAGCATTTTTTTTTTTTGTTTTTGCTCCGAATGCCCTCAGGGGTGTTTTGGCTGGCTGGAGTGTTGTTTGGATCGAACCACAGCAACCTGAGGCTGACGTATACAGCATATTGTTGGATTTTGCTTCATAATCCACTGTGCCAGTCTATTTCTTTTCATTGGTGAAGTGAGTCCATTTACATGGATGGTTAGAATTGAGCTGTATTGACTTATGTTTGACATGCTATTTACCTGCAGTTGTTTACTCCTTTTTCTCCTGTGTTTAACTGTTTGCTTTATTTGGTGGTTTCTTTCCATTCTCACTCGTGGAGTTGTGGTCATTGTGGTCCCTTTCTACAATATCTTTTTGTCCTTTGTGCAGGTCTGGCTTTGTCATCATGAAATTCTTTGGTAGTTCTTTGACATGAAAGTATTTCACTTCTCCATAGACTTGAAAGTGAGTTTGCAGGGTATAGTACTCTGGAATATAATTTGTTTTCACAGAGGACTTGAAGTTCTCTGCTCCAGGCTCTTCTTGATTTCATGTTTTGGGAAGAGAAGTCTGCCATTATTCTGATGGGTTGTGCTTTAAATGTGATCAGTTTCTTTTCTCTAGCAGCTTTTAGTATTTTTTGCCTTATTTCTGGGATATTGGCTATTATATTTCTGGGAGTGTTTTTAATAGAGTTGATGTTCAATGTTTCAGGTAACTGAATGTCAAATTCCTTCCCCATATTATTTTTATATCATTGGAATTGACTGCTAGAGAAAAGAAACTGATCACATTTAAAGCACAACCCATCAGAATAATGGCAGACTTCTCTTCACAAAACATGAAATCAATTGACTTCTTTCTCACTGATGTCTAATATTCTCAGGTTTTTCATCTTTGCATCATCTTGCATATGTTGAATTATTTTTGCCTGCATCCTACTTGCTTCGAAGAGACCTTTTCTAAACTTTTCACTACCTGCAATGTTGTCTCCAAGATCTGAAACTCTATCTTCACTTTCACTCAAACAGTTCTGCAAGCCTGTGATTGAGATTTGAAGATCCAGTCCTATCCCAGGTCTAGTGAGTGTGTCACAGAGCTTCCAGCTATCCTGTGCTGGTGGGACCTACTTGACCCAGCCCAGGCACAGCGTTGGTGAGACCTTCTTCTGCCCCCTTGGGCCACCCCCCACTACTCCACACCACATCCCATACCTTGCCCAACTGGTAGAAATTTCTACCGCATTCCAGGAAACCCCAGATCAAGTCCTAGCACAGGCCCAGTGAGTGTGTGGGACAACTGCCTATCCCCTTTCCTTCAACTTGTCACCTCCAGACTCAGCTCAGGCCTTGCATACAGGCCTGGGGTGAAATCCTGCAGCTGCAATCTCTGCAGAAAGTGTAGGAGACAAAACCAAACATCTAGTACAGGAGAAGAACATCTTGCCACAGGGGCACAGCAGGTTCACCCACAAGGGCAGCAGCAGGAAGGACCTGAGCACAGCAGCCAGACCCAAGCCAGGCACATCTGAAAAAATCAAAACCTTGTAGAGCTGCACCTGAACTTCAGTAGATGCTAAGGTTAAAACTACACCAAAGCTCTACAACAAAGATCAGAAGACAGTGCTACACAAAATGTCAATGAGAAGGAGCAAAATGCAAAGGACACTAACACAGAATAAATTGGGAATAACACAGCTGAAATCAGTGAAACAATGGCTTCAGAAATAAAGAAACAGCTGCAGAAAGGTATAGAGGAACTCAGATTGGAAATGAAAAAAGAAATCCCTGAATTAATACCACCTGCAGGAAAGAATCAAATGCAGAAACATATGGAGGAAACCCAATGCCCAACAAAAACAAGTGCAGAGGACATTAGTTAGCTAAAATGTATGGATTAATAGCATCGATAGTAAATAAGCAACAGCAGAAAGTCATAGAGGAACTCAGAGCGGAATTTTCTGAAATGAGAAAAGAATTGTCAGAATACATAGCATCGGAAGTAAAGAATCAACTATAGAAACATAGGGAGGAAACCCAATCTGGAAAAAAAACATGTCAGTAAAAGACTGTTTAACTCCTTCTCAAGAAGACATTGATTAAAAAAGAGAGAGAGAGAGAGAGACTAGAAAAATGACAGATTCCTTGAGAAAGCACTACAGGAAAGAAATAGGTTGCATAAAGCAGAGTCAAAGAGCTATAGAGGAATTTAAAATTTCAATCACAAGCTTGCAAAATCGTTTAAGTGAAAGTAAAGACAGAGTTTCAAATCTTGAAGACGATGGTGCAGTTAGTGAAAAAGTAAGATAGGATCTATTAGAAAGAACTAGGATGCAGGAAAAAATAATCCATTTCCTGCAAGATGATGCACAAATGAACAATGTAAGACTAATAGGCATCAATGAAAAAGGAGTCAATAAAAATGACATTAAAAAATATGGGCAGAAGTAATAGCAGAAAACTTGCCAAATATCAGGAAACAATCTGATATTCAGATAACCGAACCATACAGAACGCGAAGCAACCTCAATCCAAAGAAAAACACAACGAGACATATAATAGTCAGGATCCCAGAAATTCAGCACAAGAATAATATACTGAAAGCCTTTAGAGAAAAGAAGCAGATCACATTCAAAGGAAAACCCATCAAAATTACGGCCGATTTCTCTTCAAAAAACATGAAGGCAAGAAGAGCATGGAGCAGAGTACCTTAAGTCCTCTATGAAAACAAATTCCAGCACAGACTACTATATCCTACAAAGCTCTCTTTCAACTTGGAGAAAAGAAATGCTTCCATGACATAAACAACTGAAAAATTTCATGATGACAAAGCCAACACTACACAGGTCATTGAAAGATGTTCTAAAGAGGGACCAAAATGATCAGAACTCCATGAATGAGATCAGAAACAATCAACTAAATAGGGCAAACAGTTAAACACAGGAAAAAGAAGAGTAATCAACAACAGGTAAAAAAATCTCAATCATAAGTCAATACATCTCAATTATGACCATCAATGTAAAAGGACTCAATTCACCAATTAAGAGAAATAAACAGGCACAATGGATTAGGAAACAAAATCCAACAATATGCTGTATACAAGAAACAGATTTAACTCATAAAGACATTCATAGACTGAAATTCAAAGGATGGAACACAATAACACACTGCCCAGCACCTCAGAAAAAAGCAGGGGTAGAAATCCTACTCTAAGACAGTCTTCACTTCAAACCAAGAAAGATCAAGTGCAATACAAAAGGTCACTATATAATGGTTAGGGAAAAAATTCAAGAGGAAGAGGTAACACTCATAAATATATATGCACCAAACACAGGATCACCCAACTATATAAAGCAAATCTTAATGGACAAGAAAAATCTAATATTCAGTACCACAATTTTAACATGAACCTTAACACCCCCTTACTTCCAAAAGATAGGTCTACCAGACAAAAATTTAGCAAATAAATAACAGACCTGAACCACAGCTTGAAACAAATGGTCTTGGTGTACATATGCAGAGTGTTCCACCCAAACACAGCTGAATACACATTTTTCTCAGTTGCACAGGGGTCATTTTCTAAAATAGACCACATACTGGTCCATAGGTCATGCTTAAGTATATGTAAGAAAACAGAAATTCTCCCATGCATACTATCTGTACACAGTGCAATGAAACTGAAAATAAATGACAAAAGAAGCCAGAACAATATCCTAAATTCATGCAAATTAAACAACACCCTACTCAGCAACCAATGGGTTACAGATGAACTTAAACAAGAAATTCAAAAATATGTAAAATTGAACAAAAATTCAAGCACAACTTATCAGAATTTATGGGATAAGATGAAAGTTCTCAGAAAGAAATTTGTATCTGTGAACTCACACATTAGTAATACAGAACAGGAAAAAATAAATACCCTAATGCTGCAACTTCAAAAACTAGAAAAGGAAGAGCAAACAAAAAAGAACCCAAAGACTCGAGGAAATCATAAAGATTAGAGCAGAAATTAATTCAATTGAGACAAAGAAAATGATTCAAAGAATTAAAAAAGCAAAAAGCTGGTTTTTTGAAAGATTAAATAAAATCGAAAAGACCCTAGTTAACCTCATCAAAAAGAGGAAAGAAAAAAATCAAATACAAGCAATAAAGAATGAAAAGGATGTAATTACCACAGACCTGGCTGAAATTCAAAAGATTATCAGGAGCTACTTTGAGAATCTTTACCCTAACAGAATAGAGGACACACAAGGAATGGACAGATTCCTAGAAAGTTACAAACTATTAAAACTGAATCTACAAGATGTAACTACTCTCAATAGCCCAATACAGGCAATGAAACATGAGATGTAATAAAAAAAAACTACTGACAAAGAAAAGTCCAGGTTCAGATAGATTCACAGCTGAATTCTACAAGAAATTTACAGAAGATGTAGTCCCTATTCTCCTCAAACCCTTCCATGAAATTGAAAAGGAAGCAATCCTCACAAAATCATTGCTGGAGGCAAGTATTATACTGATACCAAAACCAGGGAAAGACACAACTAGAAAGAGAACTACAGGCCAATCACCATCATCAACATGGATGCCAAAATCCTCAATTAAATACTAGCAAATAGAATACAGAAAATCATCAAGAAGATCATACACCAACTCTTTTAGAATATTTTGCTGAGTTTACACACCTATAATATTCAATAAAGGAACTTAGAAAAAATGGAGTATACCGAAGAATATCCACTTTGTATCTGTGTATTCAAAGTGGTTAGGATAGATATATAGTTGCATTCTCTTAATGAATACAATGATTTGTTCTAATGGTGTTTGCAAATAGGATCTCAAGTCCGCATCTTGCACAGCAATTAACAACTAAGAAGAATATATGCAGTGCATTATTTGTTGAAACTGTACTTCCGATTTGATTTGAAACTGTCTCATTGCTATCAGTTTATCAATAAAATTTTGAAAAAAAAAAAAAAAAAGAAGATCATACACCATGACCAGGCAGGATTCATCGCAGGGATGCAAGGATGGTTCAATATTCGAAAATCTATCAATGTAATACACTACATCAATAGAGCAAAAACTAAAAACCACATGATCATCTCCATTGATGCAGAAAAGGCCTTTGACAAAGTCCAACACTCATTCATGTTCAAAGTCTTACAGAAAATTGGAATAGATGGCTTCTACTTCAATCTGGTAGAAGCCATTTATGAAAACCCAACAGCTAACATAATCCTAAATGGGGAAAAGCTAAAATCTTTTGCTCTTAGATCTGATACAAGAAAATGATGTCCTCTATCACCACTTCTATTCAATACAGTTCTGGAATCATTAGCTACAGCCATTAGACAAGAGAAAGAAATAAAAGGAATAAGAATAGGCAAAGAAGAAGTTAAATTATCTTTATTTGCAGATGTCATGATATTTTACTTAGAAGACCCAAAAATCTCCACAAAGATGCTACTAGAATTAGTACAGAAATTCAGTAGCATAGCAGGTTATAAAGTCAATACCTGAAAGTTAATAGTATTCCTCTGCAAAGACAACAAACACACTAGAGGGAACTTATACAAACAATACCTTTTGCAATAGCACCGAGGAAAATGAAATATCTTGGAATTAATATAACTAAAGAAGTCAAAGATCTTTTCAAGGAAAATTATAGCACTCTTAGAAAAGAGATTGTAGAGGATTTCAGAAAATAGAAAGATATTTCATGGTCCTGGATAGGATGAACCAACACTGTTAAGATGGCCATACTCCCATAATTGCTGTACAGATTTAACGCAATACCTATGAGACTACCAAAAATATACCACACAGACCTAGAGAAATCATTCATAAAATTTATTTGGATGGGAAAAGACCTAGAATAGCAAAGGCAATCCTGGGCAATAAAGACAAGGCAGGAGGCATTACAATTCCTGATTTGTAATTATACTACAAGGCTACTGTGATAAAATCAGCATGGTACTGGCAACAAAATAGACCTGAGGATCAATGGAATAGATTAGAAGACGCTGAAGGCCCTATGAACACACTCAGCCACCTAATCTTTGACAAAGAGACCAAACATACTCTCTAGAAGAAAAATGGCTTCTTTAACAAATGGTACTGGACAAACTGGCTCTCTACATGCTGAAAACTAAAACTTGGCCCAGTTCTATCACCAAGCACTAAGCTAAAGTTCAAATGGAATAAAGATCTAAACATTAAAGCAGAGACACTAAATCTCCAGGAAGAGAAAGTAGGAAGAACTCTGGAAGACATAGGGGTAGGCAAAGAGTTCCTGAACAAAAATCAAATCGCAGGGGAAACACTTGAAAGAATTAACAACTGCGACCTGCTATTACTGAGAGGTTTTTTCACTTCAAAAGATATTCCCAACAAAGTGAAAACGCAACCCAAAAATTTGGAAAAAATCATGACTAATAAGTAAGTAGATACAGGTATGCTCTCTAGAATTTATGAAGAACTAAAAACCACTAGTGCGCCAAATATTAAAGACCCAGTCCAGAAATGGACATCTGAGATGAACACAGACTTCTCAGAGCACGAAATTAAAGAAGTGACTAAATATAGGAAAAAATGCTCCATATCAGTAGCCATCCGCGAAATGCAAATTAAAACAACATTGAGATATCATCTCACCCTAGAAAGAATCATAAAGAAATCACCCAACAACAAATGTTGGAGAGGCTGTAGGGAAAAAGGAACCCTTCTAAACTGCTGGTGGGAATGTAGACTGGTCCAACTGTTATGGAAATAAGTGTGGAGATTCTTTAGAAAATTTGGACTGGAAATCCCATTTAAACCAGCTATTCCTCTACTG
>NW_004524626.1:4009697-4016397 GCF_000260255.1 Octodon degus
GCCTATGTTTATAGCAGCACAATTGGTGATAGCCAAATCTTGGAAACAACCAAGATGCCCATCACCTGAGGAATGGTTGAAAAAGATGTAGTATTTTTACACAATGGAGTATTACTCAGCTATAAAGAATGATAAACTCGAACCCTTTATATTGAAGTGGATGCCACTTGAAGATATACTCATAAGTGAAATAAACCAGACACACATGTGTAAATATTGTTTGGTTTTCCTAGTATAAAAACTCAAAAGAAGAAATACAACTAGAAAGTTATAATAGAACTAAAAGGAAAGCAGGATCTCAAGGACTAACTAATTAAGAGAGGGAAAGAAGAGCTATAAAACATGCCAATGATAAACCATACAGTTATATGTAGAAGATGGGCAAGACAATGATCCTGTGAATCTCCAGATTTTTGAATCTTGCAGTAATTGGAAAGATTCTCACCCTGACTAACTATATATATGGATACCTGTGAACTAAGCAACTGCTCTGAAGATGGCAATTTGTAATGGTAGTTTCATGCTTGCAGTACCTCTCATTCTGGTCTTCTGAATATGGGCTGTTTGTCATGACATGCCAGTTGCTGCTATGATGTCTCTTGGGTAGATGGTTGTTCAAGGTTGTATATGGTTAGATTTTTGGACTTACGTGTAAACATAAGAAGTATATAATTCTTTCTGCCTTTTAAAAATATATTCTAATTTTTAATTTTTTTTACTATATTCTGTAGGTACTTAAAGTTCAACATATCAATACTTGATGAAAAATACCTGTTCCATGCTATGCCTAAGTTGTTTGATATACAGACAGATAGTGAGGTTAAATTTAACAGCCTATTTTCTATGGTAATAACAATAAGCTTGTCTTCTGGATGGTTAACAACCTAAGTTTGCAAAACAAAGGAAGGCCGCACAGAAAGCCAACATTTTGGCCCTAGCCTTCCAAGGTCAGTTAAGACTCAGGACATATGAGAACTTGTACTCTAACGTCATGTAGCTTAGTAGTGTCCCAAATTTTCTGATCAAGGAAATTATGGGGTTAAACAGGAAAATGATGGATGATGTTGAGTGTGCCTAAGGAGAGTCACATGGAGAGGAAATATTCTCTCAGGCTTTCACAGAGAGCACATTGAACAAGCAATGGCCGTGACTCATCCACATGGCTGACACTGACAAAGGTTCTATAATCTGAGGTACAGGGTCTCAGGATTAATCCTGAGGGAATTTCACTGACCTTATCAGACCCAAAAGCTACAACTCTTGTTGCATAGGTCCTGCTTTACTTTGGTCTTAACCATCCAGCAGAACAGTATGAAAATGAAGTATAAGAAGGAAAGCCATGCTGTTATGTTGCGCTTTAGGGGACGCAGGTCAACAATTTCTGACATTGCCAGTGAAGTAGAAGACCCAATACTATTATGGACTACTGGACTCTTGTAGAATATTTTGCTGAATTAACACACATATAATATTCAAATAACGGAACTTAACAAAAAAAAGGGGATACAGATGAATATCCATTTGTATCTGTGCATGCATAATGGTTAAGATAGATATATAGTTATATTCTCTTAATGAATAGAGGGATTTCTTCTAATAATGTTTGTAAATTAGATATCATGTCCAGATCTTTTACAGCTATTAATCACTGGGAGGAATGTTTGCAGTGTGTTAATTATTGAAACTGTCCTACCAGTTTGGTTTGAACCTGTCTCATTGCTATTTGTTTCTCAATAAAACTATGGAATAAGTGAGATTTTAAATTTGTCTGTGTCTGTTTGACTCTGCTTCATCGATCTATTTTTTTCCTATTTTGCTCGTTCAAGGATAACTTCGTTTTCTATTTTGCTTTTATTTTTGTGAGTGTCTTCTTTATAAGCTGTTATTGATTCTTTCATTATAGTTATTTTTTTGTTTTTTTACTTCAGAGATTATTTCTGGTCTGATTTCCTCTGATATCTGCACTTGATTCTTTACATCAAACACTATTAATTCAGACATTTCAGCTGTATGATTTCCAGTTTCTCCCGTGCTAGTGTCTCCTGTATTTGTTTTATTTTGTCTGGGGGCCCGAGATTGTGTTTTGTTCCTTCTATTTATCATTTTGTATAGCATGGTCCTCTGACATTTGGTGTTGAGCTTTGGTGCAGTTATTACCTTATCTCCTACCAACATTCTTACCAAAGCATTTCTGTGCTTAAGAGAGTTACAGTTTTGCATTTATGGAACTACAATGAGGAACCCTAATAATGAGCAGTTACATTTAGCAATTGACAATTTTTTATAACTTATGGCTTTGTATTGCTAGTCTATTTTTAATTAATTTTATTGAGAAACAAATAGCAATGAGACAGTTTCAAAACAGGTTAGTAGGACAGTTAAAATAATTAATACATTGCATATTGTTGTCTTAATAGTAGTTATAAACACTACAGGAATGAATCTTAGTTTTCCATGAGAGAAATATTTAATCATATTTAAGCAGCAGGTTTCATTAGGTTGTGTGCTTACCTTTTATATCAATTTGAATGACTCTTAGGAGATACTTCTGTCACTTTAGTACTGACAGCACCGTAGACTGATGAGAACAAATGGGAAAATTTATAGAACTGCACTCAAACTACTAATTTATTTTTAATACTTTTATTGAGAAACAAATAACAATGAGACAGTTTCAAAACCAATTAGTAGCACAGTTTCATTAATAAATACATTGCATATTGTTGTCTTAGTGGTTATTCATTGTATAAGATGCAGGCACAGTATCCTATCCACCGACACTTTTAGAACAAATCTTTCTATTCATTGAATTAAGAGAATGTAGCTGTATATTTATCCTACTCTGAATATATAGATACAAAATGGTCATTCGTTTGTATCCCCCTTTTTTGTTTACTTCAATCAGAGAAGTGTATTCCATCATCATTTAAATATTGTAGGTGAGTGAATTCTGTCAAATATTCCAACATAGTCCAGTATTCCATAATAGTAGTGGGTTTTCCATAAGACTGGCAATGTCAGAAGTTGTTGACTTGAGCCTTTTACAGCTCAGCATATTAACATGGCATTACTTTTTATACTTCATTTTTATATTTTCTGCTGGATGGTAAAGACCAAGATAAATCAAGACCTATATAACAAGAAATGTAACTTTTTTATCTGACAAGTTCAGTCAAATACCCTCAGGATTTACCCTGAAACCCTGTACCACAGATTGTAGATCCTTTGTCAGTGTCAGCCATGTGGATGAGTCATGGCCATTGCTGGAACAATTTGCTCTGTGTGAAAGCCTGCTAGAAGGTTTTCTTTCCATGTGACTCTCCTTGGGGACCTCTACATCATCGATCACATTCCTCTGTGGCCCTCAAACTAATTTAAGATGAAGTACTCTCTCAATTAAAAAAAAAGCTAATGGCTTTCTGTGTTAGATTAGGCCATAAGAGCAAACATTGTCTATGTAGCTAAGCAGATAGTAAATTGGGAAATTTTATTTTAAGTTACTTCCCCTAAGTTTTGTCTGATCACCTCCCCTTCATGTACCGGGTGTCTTCCAATCAGACTAGTTCACCCTGGTTAGCTTTTGCCCCCTCTTTCAATCAAGAGTGAAAAAGGGAGGATGTCCTTATAGATCTGGTTCTAGCAGAGTGTCTTAGTTACTAGGTGTAGATCTATGAAGTTTGAATTCGTCCCGATGTGCCTGGCTTGGGTGTGGTTGCTGTACCCAGTTTTTTCCTGCTGCATCCTGTGGAAGTGAACTTGCTGTGCCACTCTTGCAAGATGTTCTGCACCTGCATTAGCTGGGTGGTTCTGGCCCCTAGGCTCTCTGTAGGTACTTCAACTGCAGAGTTTCACACAAGGCCTCTGTGCTGTGCCTGGGCTGGGTTGGCAGTGATCCAGCAGGCGGAGCAGAGCAGAATCTCTCCCACACACATGGCGGGCCTGAGCTGGGTCCGGAGGGGTGGTGTTCCGAGAGCAGGGTAGCTGTTCTCACTCACACACTGGGCCTGGACTGGATCTGGAAGGATCCAGAGGGCTCAGTGGATAAAGACACTAATTTTTCATCAGTTAAACAAAAAAAGCAAAGGCCAACCAAAGAGCTCAGTGGATTAAAGCACCTGCTTAGGTAGACACAGTAGCTGTGTGTGCAATCCCACAGGGCTTGCAGTGTTGGCCCTGGCTTCAGGACGTGCTGAGACAGAAATTGAGACTGGGCGTGTTTGCACAAGCCTGTAATCCCAGCTCTTGGGAGGCTGAACACATGTGGATCACTATGAGTCCTGTCTATGCAGTGAGACTCACTACACCCTGTGAACCCTGTCCTAATATACAAAACATTCAAGTACAAATAAATAAAAGAGCAGTTATACTTTACTTAATACTTCTCAGATTGCACACATATCAGACCATGCCATATGTTCTCTTCATTTCTGTATGATTCTTCAATTCAACAAATTGGATATTTTAAATCTTATATATTGCCATACATTATTATTCTCTAATGAGGTACTTAAAATTTTAAAAGCTGAATTGTGGGACAAAGGGTAGAATAAGGGGCACATAAGACTAGTTGTATTTAACAAAGGTGCAGCTATCTTTTCAAAATGAGAACAAAACAGATCAAATATCATTACAGGAAAAGTAAAATTAAAGAATTAAGTAATATTAACAAATTTGTTTGAGTATAATTCAGAAAGTTAATCTAAATAAGAAATGAAGCAAACTGGTCATAAATCATTTCCAGACTGGAAATGTTAGATTTGCCTGCAATGTCAAGGATGAGGCTTTGAAAAAAAAAAGTTTCTCTTTGATAAAAGTTCTTGTGCTGAGGTGTATTTAAATAATAACTGCATATAATTTGCAGTGTTCAAGTAATAAACTCTTCATTAATTTCAAAATGGCATCATGAGAATGTCCATGCATTGAAGGATTTGCCTTTTTACTGGCATAGACATGTAAATATAGACAAGTGTACCATTAGACCAGTATAATTTATGCAACTTTATCCCATATTTGTGTCATTTTCCTTGAATGTGTTAGTGAAAATAAGGATGTTCTTGCGATAAAAAAGAGTAAGGTTTGGAAACACAAAGCAGAAACTCATAGCTGAATTTAGAGGTGACCAGCAGTGCTCAGAACAACCCCCAATTGTACACTTGCATTTGATGATAATGGCATCATATTGAATTATTTGATTTAGGGTAGCTTCTTATACAGCAATATCTACCTTATACAATAACCAAAAGAACTAAGGGCAAATAAATAATAGGGGTGGTTGCCCTTAGCTCAGTAATTTAAAGGCCTGCTTATGCAAAGGCAGTCAGGAGCAGGGTACTGCAGTTCGATCCCCAGTTAGACCTGCCATTCGGTCAGCCTGAGCCACCAAAAGAAAAAAAGAAAAAAAACTCCTTTGGGGCTGGGGATATGGCTCAGTGGAATAACCACTTCCCTGGCAAGCTCAAGGGCCTGAGTTTAATCCAAAGAAAGAAAGAAAGAAAGAAAGAAAGAAAGAAAGAAAGAAAGAAAGAAAGAAAAGAAAGAAAGAGAAAGAAGAAAGAAGAAAGAAAGAAACTTAATCTTGACATTTATTTAGATATTTCATGACAGCATTCTTAATTACTCTGCTATTCAAGCTTTTATAACTTAACTGTATTACAAAGTAACTGCTGCAAGATCCCATACCAGAGACATAGGAAGGACATGCATGTGTGCACAGAAAGCTGTCTACTCTAAAATTGATATCTGAGAAGAAATCATGCTGCCTTCTAAGCTGAAGAGTTAAGTCTTAACTAGAGGATAAAGGACATATATAAGGCTGTGGATTTTTCTCAGTCATAGGGTACTTGCTCACATAGATGAAGTTCTGAGTTTCTTCCCCAGGTCTGGTAAGGAGAATAAAAGTATATGTATGAAGGACAATACTAATGAGGCTTTTCATTTAGCATAATGGAATGGATATATGTGTATAGAAGCAGACATTCTGAGCAACAAGAAGGTAACTCAATGAAACAAGTTAGCATATGAACCAATTAAGAAATTAATTGATAAATTCTTTTCACTTGGACAACATTTTACATTTTACATCACAGTAGGTAGAAACAGAAACAAAATAATTTTCCACACAAATAGACTAAACTGCATAGAATAAGTGCTCCCTGACAAGTGCAAGGTCCTGAGTTCAATTCCGTTTGGAAAAAAAAAATTACACTGAACTCCTTTAAAATTTTCAATCCTATTTACAGTCATTTCAGACTCTAATATAATACAAAACCAATTCATTTATTCAAATTTGTAGACGACTTGAGTTCTGAAGTGTAATTTTCTTATAGAAATAATAAAATCATTGACTGTTTCTTTAGCAAACAGAAGAAAAATAAGTCAATGTGCTATGTTATTCAGTAACAATAATTCCTAATAAGTGTACTTTACTCCATGATAGAATGAGAATTTCCAAACTATTCTGATCCAAGAATGGGGACAAGTTGTGGGGAGTAGTAAATGACAAATAAAAACAAATTGGTAGATACCACAAAAAGGGAATTATCAAGTAAATTGAGTTATTTAAATTGTTCTATAATTATGTCAAAGAAATACAAATTATAAGAAATAAAGAGAACAATTAGATGTTTTACAATCTAATCAAAGAAGCAAACTTTGACGACTCCTCAGTGCCTCCCCCACCCCGCCCGCCCAGTAGGATTTT
>NW_004524626.1:4023782-4027574 GCF_000260255.1 Octodon degus
TTTTGGAAGTGGCAGCTCTGTGGCTGGCTTTGGTAGTCCTGGCTCACATTCTGACACTGCTTTTTCTAAGCCATCTAATGACATCTTTAAAGCTACCTCTCTCCCAGCGTCCAGTGCCACTGTTGCAACAGATGATGTGTTATTCACACCCAAGGATCAACTAACAGCAGAAGAACTGGAACAGTTTCAGTCCAAGAAATTTACTCTGGGAAAAATTCCAATAAAGCCACCACCTGTGAAGCTTCTAAATATCTAAAAGGGTAATTTTAAATACAGAAAAGAATAAAAAGATTGGCGGTCTTTTGGGGTCTTTTTTTTTAGTGCTAGAGATCACATCTGACTCTACTACTAAGCAGTACTCACAGCCTTGTGAATGGCTTTTCAAATTGTCTTATATGGTTTATATAAAAGAACATATATATAGATATCGATATGTATATATGTACATGTATGTATGTGTGTATATGGAAGCCTTCAATAACAAGTTTGAGGATGTTTAAAGTTTACCTTTTTTCTTGAGCCTAACTAAATAAAACATAAAACTTCAACAAGAGAAAAAAAAAAAAAGAAAAGAAACTGGCATACATAGAAGACATTGCGCAAATAAATGTTTTATTTGTTGGTCTGTATCTGACTGTTACAAACTCTCACTGAGTTAAACTTCACAAACAAGGAAGTGCTCTGCTGACAAAGGCACCGTTCAGCTTGCTTTGGCGGAGCCAGCGATCCTGTGGCTCCCACCGCTACCCAGGTAGGGGACTTGGCCCACCTCCGAGGCGCCCCAGGAAGCCACAGTGGCTCTGACTGTCCTCACCACGGTGTGGCTTAGCTTTGTGTCAACCACTTCAATGGCTTTGCCTCTGGCTGCTCCACCCAGCATGTCTGAGGTTCACACTGGCTGTCTGGGGAGCGGTCTGCTCCTCCTCACTGCTGAGCCATGCCCTGCTGTGACAAACACCGTGTACTCATTTGGCCATGCAAGGGCACCAGGGCTGTGTGCAGCCTGGTTGTCATAAATAAAGCTGACATGTACAGTCTTTAAAAAAAAAAAAAAAACAAAGAAGCAAACTTTCACCTCCAAAACTTGGGCCCTCAAATCATACGCAATTCTACCCAGGTGGGTCAATTGGACCTCTTTGCTTTACCCTGCTCAGCAGTCTTTTCAGAGCACCCTTGATGTCTTTATTCCTCAAACTGTAGATGAAAGGATTTAGCATGGGTGTAACCACAGTGTACATCAGTGAGGCTGTTGCAGTTGAGTGTGAGTTTTGGGTGACAGCAGAACTAAGGTACACTCCAAGCAGTGTACAGTAAAATAAGGAGACCACTGAGAGGTGAGACGCACAGGTGGAAAATGCTTTATACTTCCCTTGAGCTGAAGAGATTGCACATATAGAAGCAACTATCTTAGAGTAAGAGTAAAGGATACCAGCAAGGGGACCAACAACCAGCACCATCGCTGTAATATATATGACTAGATCATTAAGAAAGGTGTCAGAACAGGCAGAGTGAACTACCTGATTAAGTTCACAGAAAAAGTGTGGAATTTCCAAGTTATTACAGAAGGACAGACGCAATGCCACAAAGGTATGCAACAAGGAACTCAGAACACCCACAATCCAACAGGTCAGAACCAATATTCCACAGAGCCTAGGGTTCATGATAACTGTGTAGTGCAGTGGATAACAGATAGCCACATATCGGTCATAGGCCATCACAGTCAGCAGAAAGATATCCAACCCAGAAGACAGTAATAAAAAATACAACTGCGTGATACATCCAGCATAGGTAATGACCTTGTTCTGTGTGTATATGTTCACCAGCATCTTGGGCACAGTGGTGGAAGTGAAACAGATGTCCACAAAGGAGAGGTTGGAGAGGAAGAAGTACATGGGTGTGTGCAAGTGTGAGTCTGAGATGATGGCCAGGATGATGAGCAGGTTCCCAAGCACAGTGGTCAGGTACATGGAGAGAAAAAGTCCAAACATGAAAGGTTGCAGTCCTGGCTGCTCTGAAAATCCCAGAAGAAAAAATCCTAAAAGTCGTGTAACATTTCCTGGTCCCATTTTTATATGACTTCCCCAAAAAGGAGAGAGAGAAAGAACAAAACCAAAAACTTTATTATGTACTTGTCATAAATGTTAACTTTTCGCACTAATATGAATAGAACAGAGGACCTCTCATATGCTGCTCAGGTGCTCTACTACTGAGTTATGCTTCCATCCCAAATCTTCTAGATTCCGAAAAATAATTTATATGCATCTGTATGCATCTTGTTCCCATTATAGGCCCCTTGTACTGTACAATGTCTGAATAACAAGTCCTGTCTCATGCTCAAAAAGATCATATATTTTTAAAAATTAATGAAAAAAATTTATGCACTTGAGGAATTTCAACTGAAAGTGGCTATATTCCAGAGACTGTGTGGACAGTTAATAAATAGTGAAGGAAAATAAAATCTCTACAAGTAAAATAATGGGAAAAGAATGCAAACAAATTTTTAAATCATATATTTTGTCAAATGATGGCCAACCCTGTGTCAGTTTCCCATTGCTATAACATGTCCCCTGAATAGTCAACTTGCAAAGAGGGAAGATTATGTTGACTCAGTTTTTGAAATCCCATGATGGATGGGCCCCAGAACATTGAATGAGCATAAGACCACATATCATGGCATCAGTGCACAGCACAGCAAATCCACTTCCCACCATAATCAGGAAGCAAAAGAAAGTGATGAGAGGGCTCGAGGTCCCAAATCTCTTTCAAGAGTATCCACCAGTGACCTAAGGACCTCATCTCTTGTCCACTCTACCATCTCCCAATAGCTCTACAATGGGGGACACACCTTTAACTCACATTCAATCACAGAACTGTCAAGACCCAGTTATAGAGAATGTACCAGAAAAAGGGTGGATAGGAACGAGATGATGAGGTGCTATTGTTGCTCATTATTTTTAAAAGACCAGTACAATGTGACACTTCTAAAGAAACCACAAGGAAGATAGTTCAGGAGCCAAGAGGGCATCTGAGGCTGTGTGTGGCCGACGGGAGGGGCAGTGGATTGAAAGGTCCTGGAGAAGATGCTTTGCTCAAAAATTCAGCATTATCAAGGGTACCCGTGTGGTCAGGAGTGAGAAAGAGCAAGAGTAACAGAGAATAATGACAGAGTTGTGTGCATCTACTCCTACTTTGGAAGTGGAAGTTGAAAGATCATTTAGATGCCAGTTTTTGAATCATAATGAGACTACATCTCAAAGTGTAGAAGAAAGTGCTAGGGAGGTAGCTCAGTGGTCTGATCCATTTGGTTCAATCCCAGATACTGTATGCCTTGCTGGCCCTGAGCTGAGGTGGCCCCCCAACCTGGGCATAGCATCAAATGCCTATGATTTCAGAGCTGGTGAGGCTGAGACAGGAGGATCACAGGAGTGTGAGCCTCAGTGCCTAAAGCAAACAAGTTACCTCAGTCCTGAGATAAACATGCTATCTGGTTAAGGTCAGCTATTAGTCACTAGGCAACCTTGTGTCACATGTCACTAACTTTGCAAAAGTATATATAAAAGATTGTTTTTTTAATGTAGTTGGTACAGGGTCTGCAGGGTCTACAGGGTCTCAATCTGTAGATTGGGCTAATAGCTATTCTTCTGTTTTCAGCCTGCCAGGCCCTGGAATTATACCACACCCAGTCTCAATCACCATCTCAGTGCTCCCCAGCAGCAAGGCAGGCACAGCACACTGGGGATCAAACCTGGTGACAGCACTCTGCCTAAGCAGGCACTTTGGTCCGCTGAGCTC
>NW_004524626.1:4027695-4030008 GCF_000260255.1 Octodon degus
TTAGGCTAGATATACAGCTACTTTTAGTTTATCGAGAAGAAAGCTTTGTACTAATATTGTTTAGACAAAATGTCATGTCTGCATTTTGTCCTCTGAATAACTACTATGAAGACAATATGCAAAGTATTAATTATTGTAACTGCCCCACTAACCTATTTTGAAACTGTTTCATTGTTATTTTATCTTTTTTCTCATCAAAATGAATAAAAATAAATAAAAATTCTAAAAAAACTTTACCTTTCAATGGAAAAAATAGTATCTCTTCATCTAATTGAAATGCTTTATATCTCTGAAGTGCAGAAAATATGTAATTTGGTGATCACTTAAGTTGTAATGGAGAAAGTCTGCAAAAGATATAACATTTCACCAGATTGTCTAAGAATCTATTTGTAGTATCGATTTGTAGTATCAATTTATTTTGTTATCTATGTATCTGTCTTTTATTGTTTGGAGATAGGTTATCACTAAGTTGACTAAATTGTTTGGTGAGACTTAACTTGTGACCCTCTTACTTCAGCCTCCAGAATAGCAGTAGTAGAGGACTGTACCACCATGCCTGGTATTTGTGAAACTTATGAAAGATATCAAGACTTTTCAATAAACATCTGTGAAGTCAGAAAAAAAGACCCTATGCCAAATAAATAAATAAATAAATAAATAAATAAATAAATGACTTTTTTAACAGAAAGGAAAAAATGTTGCAGATAGCTTCATGGCACAGTATTTAGTGAAATGCACAAAGCAGTCAACTAACCCAGTTACTGATTTCAAGTCCTGGAATCCAAAACAAAGTATATAGCTGTATTGTTGATAAAACTTGAAAACAAAAGGATTCTTTCTTTTTTTGTTTTCATAAATTGGCCCAAAGCTCCCATTAAATGACATCAGCCTTTATTTCCCTATATTGCTGTGCGTTCTGGCTTCTGTGTTATTGCCACCTTTTGTATTACATTGACCATAAATCCCCCTACTGTGAAGTCTACATTCACTCCTAAGTTATTTTTACACACTCAGTTGTATACACGTTTGCACATGCACACACACACAGACACTGAACAATCGAACAATCACACACACACACACACACACACACTGAGCAATCACAGGAAGCTCAGATAACAGGAAGCACAATAAGGATACCTGGAACTCTGTAAATAATAATTTCTCACACCCATGCACACTTCTAGAGAGGGATGGATGCAAAGCAAACCATCAACATCAGATTCTATTTCCATTTTGGTAAGGCTGTGATCTGCTGTCTGTCTAAACAAACATTTTTCAATCATAAAGACAGATCAGTAAACATCCAGAATTAAATGAAATTCAGGGATTGAAAAAAGGCTAATAAGCTCAGATAATTCCTCAGAGACTATGAGGAAGAAACATCTTCCTTAGTTATAACAATATTCCAGATACCTTAAAACTCAAAAAGAACAATAAATGACAATAATAAATGTATCCAAAAAGCAAAACTTGGACTATTTTTCTAGTGCCAAAGAATCTAACAATTGAATATCCCAGTAGAAAAAATGAGCAAAATGAATAAGTCAACAATTTTAAAGGAAAAATATATTCAGAGCTACTGAATTCAGGCACGTTTATAGGAAAAAGAAGAGTTGTTTATGTATTGAGTCTGGATTTTTAATGAAGTACTGGTTTTCATACAGTCTTATTGTAGATTACAAAATTGCTCTGTTATTTCTTTTTCTTGCAACATTTGTTCCTTGTTATTCTGCGGCTTTGGGATTTTATCTCTCCCTGTCTCTGTATCTGTCTCTCTGTCTCTCTGTCTCTCTCTCTGTCTCTGTCTCTCTCTCTCTCTCTCTCTCTCTCTCTCTCTCTCTCTCTCTCATGCACACATCCCAATAGAAGTGCTATATTTGTCCTCACTTTGATCATTCTTAATTTATAATGATCTCCCTAGTGTCATATAAAATTATATTTCATAGCATCATGACAAGTCTGTTCTTTTACCCTGAAAATTATCCTCCATATAAATAATCCCATAAGGTATTAGATTACATATACACTTATTTCATCATGCACTGCTTTTACCCTTACAATTCAAGATTTAGATGAGCACTTTTCAACTCCCTTTTCCATCTTGTATTTTCACACAGATGTGTGAGTGCACATGCTTCTGTATAGAAAAAAATTTAAATAAAATAATAAGCTATCAGGTAAAACATGTGACAGGAGAGAGAACTAAAACCAGCTTGAATACAATGGTATAAAAACATCACTATAAAAAAATCTAATATTGGGTCTGGAGAGATGGCTTAGTAGAATAAGTGCTTGCCTGACAAGCTCAAG
>NW_004524626.1:4030216-4030760 GCF_000260255.1 Octodon degus
ATTAAAATGAAAAATAAATAAAAATAAATTAGGATTATAAATGCAAAAAATAAAAAAGGAGCATTGATAAAGAACTAGAATAGGATATGAAATATATGAAATTTAATAACTTCAAAGTTAATTCATATCCATATGTACAAAGATCTGGAGGAGACTAACATAATTGAGTTAAGGGTATCTAAGTACATCATTTTGGACAGGTATATAGATAAGGGATACACAAGGCCAGCACCACAAAAATAAATAAATTTGTTATAAATATGCATGTGTTAAGGGCCAGCCAAATAGCTCAGTGGATTAAAGAGCTTGCAAGTAGGCACAGGGGCCCGGGGTTCAATCCCTGGATCTACCGTGTCAGCACTGCCCCCAGGGAGAGCTGAGGCGGCAATTGAGACTGGGAGTGGTGGTGCGCACCTGTAATGCCAGCTTTTGGGAACCCGTAAACTGGTGGATCACTAGGAGTCTGATCGAGTAGTGAGACCCTGAACACCCTGTAGATCCTTTCCTAAAAATACAAAATAATTGAATAAATAAATATGTATTA
>NW_004524626.1:4030895-4037432 GCF_000260255.1 Octodon degus
AGAGAGAGAGAGAGAGAGAGAGAGAGAGAGGTTTAGGTATACTTATAGATATATTCCCTTGCACATACCCACACAGAATATTGTTCTTAATCCTTTATTTGGTACAGGATATTGCTATGCAGCTCAGACTAATAGTGATCCTCCTGTCTCAGGCTCTCCAGCCCTGGGATGACAGGCATATGCCACCATATCCAACTTCAGTGCTCAGCATGACACGCCCAGTGTTCCAGGACTGGCAGGGCATGCGCTACCAGAGGTGTAACCCAGGTCCTTGCTCTTGCCAGGTAGGAATTTAGACTGCTGAGCTATCTCCCCAGCCCCTACATAGAAATTTTTAAAACTACATGGAAAATAGCAAAGGTGGTTAAAGCTCCAATACTTATATTTTTTAAAGGCAATTGTGCCATTATCTGTTTACTTTTTGTGAGAATCTCTTTAGTTTGTGTCTTGTACTATGAGTAACAACTGAAAATAATGATATAAGTATATCATATAAAACAAAAGTGTAACCAATTGTATATATGCAAACACTTTAAATGGACAATTTTCAATAAATTAAATTCCTAATCCTCAAATAAATTCAGATTCATTAATAAGAAAATAATTGTTTGCAAGCAAAATTTATTATCATAATATTATTTATCACCTATTCAGAGAGTTTTCATTTCAGTATGTCACATGAGGGAAAATAACTGCATATGTATACTGTACCTGATGTATTGATATTTCTATGTAGGATTGGCATTAATACACTGGTCCAGAATTCTCTCATCAATATGGAAACATACTCTAAAGTGTCCCATCATAAAAGCAACAAGGAAAGATCCCCCTTTCAGTGTATAAGCTTTCATAGTTGATGCCCTGTGTCTACATTCACCATGACTTGCAAAGATACTTGGAAATATGTTCAAATTTAACTGGAACCACTTTATTCTTATCATTTCCTCTCCTAATTAAGCTTCTATTATTATCAGTTAATATGTCAATGATCTCCTTTGCAATGTTAAGGGTTATAACTGGATAATTTGCATAATGGATATCTATCTAGTTAGCACCATAAAACATAAATTAACTGAGCAGGCAGTATCCACTGCATTCTCTTCACTCTTTTGACTAAGCTGAATTTTCTCTTAGGTGAGCAAATTCAAGCAAGCCTCTCAAACATACTTCCTCAGCTTTCATTCTCTCTGGGCATTTCCAGCAACACCACCTGAACTCTTGTGCTCACCTGGATGAAACCTTTTTAAATGAAAGTATCTGTGTAGATTCCGCAAACACAGGTTGGGGACTTGGGGATGGAGAATAAAGTTCTGCTCTAAAATAATAAAATAGCAGGAAAAAATATGGCACCAGAATAAATACTTAGAAAACACCTTAACCAGCTTAGGGCTGCACATTCTGACAGACAATAGTGGAGCAGATATACATATCTCCCAAAAGATTTTCCCTCAGGTATTAGTTCCTCGCTCTTGTCATTCCAAACCCCACAGGACATTACTCTGAGCAGAAAATTATTCATGCAGATTCATTGTTACAAGAGCTTAGGTTAAAAATCTATGTGAATTCAGACTGAATTATTGCTTCTCAATGAACTCTCCTGGGTTTTAGAGGTATAAACTAACACCATTTACCAATCCTGTGTTAGAGTTTTCTTTTTTTATGTTTTTATTTTATTTTATTTCTTCTTTTTACTTTTATTTTTAAATTTGTTTTAAAGAGAGTACAATAATAATTGATAAGACAGTAGAATGGTAAATATTTAGAAGAACAAGATGAGAGGTATCCAACCATGGCTTTGTTCTATGTAAACATAAATTTTGTTTTCTGAATGATGATGACCTCATCAGGGCACAGATCTCAGGATGTGAGAGGAGGGCAGCCTGACCACTGTTCACCTTCAAAAACATCTCTGTATAAGATCATTCAAGAAAAACACTGGAGGCTCACAGCTAGTAGAGGCAAAACCTTTCAGGCAGTCAGAAACACATTAACCAACCCCAACAGAGGCATAGTAAGAGAATAGCTCAGAAAAGAGGAGCCAGAAAAATGCATGCAACACAACCCCAGCACCAGCTAAAAAATTCATGTGAACTCCCAGCAGTTAGCCTCATATAGTATAAATGGGCACCACTTTCAGGAAGGCAGTGTGGGAAAGCACTTGGAGATTCATAAACAGGACCATATCTTTGATCCAGAAATGCCTCACCTGGAAATCTTTCTTACGAGGAGATTAAAATGGGGATCAGGACTGTATGTTTGAGTGTTCTGTGTAAGCAAGCCAAAAGGTCAACAATGAGAAGGGTGATTTAGGGTACTGCCTAGATGGTGAACTAGTATGCAGACATCATGAGCCAACTAGAAAAAGTGTGACCACATAAATTGTAAAACAGGCAGGATTTGAATGGCGTGTGCAACAAAAACTACGGTCTCACCCCAAAGGCTGGAAGGCAGTCCATAAAAGTGATGTGCTAGCCAAATGTAATTAAGAATGACTTTAAAAATTTAAAGAAAGAGTTTTCTTCAAAGTATAAAAATTAAGGAAAATTTTTTGAAATTATCAAAGCTTTCATCTATGTTGAAGACAAATTCATGATATATTCAGAAAATTTCAACATATTGAGCAATGGAGAAAATTGGGTTCATTTGATATAAAACCATATGTACCATATTTTCTTGGCTTTATGGTTCTTTTTGAAAACAATTGGAAGCTTAACATGTAAGACAAATGACAGATTCTGCATACTTTCACTTATCAAATGTATGGTAATTGTAAGGAATATTGGAACTTTTATGCACATTGCTCTAATAATAGCAATTCATAATGACCTCTTTACTTAATTTTTATAAAAGTCCATTGTAGAAGTCAATATCACTAAGCAACTAAGTCTAAATTTGCAGAAACTGAGTCTCACTTTCCCTTCACCCCCTTGCCAGGGACCCGGCCACAAATCCTCACCCAGAAGATGGCCTGGGAGACCTGGTGGGCTTTGCCCGACCTTCCCCTCACTCTTGTGTAAGCCCAGCTGAGTCCCAGACACCCTCACCTAGAGGTCAGCTGAGGGCATCTGGTGAGCTCTGCCCCAACCTGCTAACCTTAGCTGAGCCCAAGCCAACCATCATGACCCAGGAAGACTGCTGTAGGAATTTGCAAAGATATGTGGCAGGCTAGGTGTACACTGTACTGACCAAACGACCATTATAAGAAGCTTGCACAATTTCAGTCAGCACTCATCATCAGATCTTTCTTCACTTGCATCTTAAACTTCTGCTCACCGAGGTGGAAGCCACATTGAACCCCACATAGTTGGAGTTTTGGTGAGCCTACCCTGCCCTCCAACTCTCCTGAGAGCCTTGGTCACCTGCAACCTATCCCACCAACATCACTCCAAAGTCAGGGAGAACATTGGGAGATTCAAAAATGGAAAAGGGAAGTGTAAAATGGCAATCTCAGACTTCTAGCCCACTCAAAACAAGTCCAGGGTGTCATAGAAGAACATGAAAGTCACACCCTGAAATTTCTGAAATAATAGCAACTGAACTAAAGAAACAACTCCATCAGGCAATGAAGAAAATTAGATCAGAAATAAATTTTCAAATAAAAGAAATGAAATGACAACACTGATGAAAGAATTGCTCAATGCATCTAAGGAAGACATAGATAAAAAATAAAACAAAATCAGAAAATGATAGAAACATTGAAAGAACCATACAGGAGACAACTAGAATATATTGGTACTAGAAACAGAAACAGAAACAGATTCAAGCAGATATCCAGGATATTAAAAATTTCATTGAATTTTGAATTTTTTTAATATCCAGGATATTAAAAATTGCTTGAACAAAACAGAAGACAGAATTTCTAACATTGAAGATAATATTGCAGTTAATGAAGATGAAAGTAAAAATCTCTGAAAAATAGAGAAATAGAGAACCAGGAAATAACACTCAAAATCTGCAAGATGATTCAAATAAAAATAATATAAAACTAATAGGAATCAACAAAATAGTAGTACATTACATAACACATAAAAAGAGTGTTTGCAGAAGTAGTCTCAGAAAACTTACTAAGCAAGTGAAAAAAATCTCACATAAATTTAAGTGAGGCATATAGAAACCCAGCTAACCATAATCAAAATAAATCTTCACCCAAACACACAATAAGCAAGATCCCAAAATCCCAAGCAAAGTAACAGAATATTAAAAGCTGTTAGATAAAAGAAGCACATCATCTATAATGCAAAGCCCATAAGAAGCATGGCACATTTCTGAACACAGACTATCAAACCAAGAAGTGCTTGGAGTGAGATAGTTCATGTCCTGAAAGAAAACAACTTTTAATCTCTTGTAATCACTCTTGGTTTGAAGTTGTCAGCACCCCAAATAGCTACCTCTCCTTTTCTGGGTTCTTCTTATATAGAGCATTGTTTTCAATGCTATGACATTCAGTCTATTAGTGTTTTTGTGCTAAATTGTTCTTTATATGCAGCATATTGCTAATGTCGTTTCTTAAAACAAGCAGAAAGAAAAGAACTTTCAACCTAGATTGATGTATACTGCAAAACTATCTATCAAATTTGAGAGATAAGATACTTCAATGACAAAATACAACTGAAGAAATTCATCACAACCAAACCAACCCTACAAAGAGTACTGACAGATATTTTATTTTTTTTATTTTTTTTCTTTTCAAAGTTTTATTGATAAACATATAGCAATGAGACAGTTTCAAATCAAATCGAAAGTACAGTTTCAACAAATAATACACTGCATACATTCTTCTCAGTGGTTAATTGCTGTACAAGATGCAGACTTGTGATCCTACTTACAAACACCATTAGAAAAAATCATTCTATTCATTAAGAGAATGCAACTATATATCTATCCCAACCACTTTGAATACACAGATACAAAATGGACATTCATAGTTATACCCCAATTTTTTTTAAGTTCCGTTGTTGAATATTATAGGTGTGCTGACAGATATTTTAGAAACAAAAAAAGACTACCACAACTTCAAGAGCAACAACTGAAGAGAATCAACAAGTAGAGCAAGACATTAAGCACAGTGGGGAAAGTAGGTATCCTACAGTAGAAAAACAATATGACAAAAATAAACCAATGTGGGGCTGGGGAGATGGCTCAGTGGAGTAAGCACTTCCCTGGAAAGCGCAAAGGCCTGAGTTCAATCCCTGGTTCTGCTAAAAAATAAATAAATAAATTAAATAAACCAATGCATATGAACTATAACCATCATTGTACACAGCTTCAATCTATCAATCAAAATATGCAGACTGGCAGAGTGAATACACAAACAAAATCCAACAATGTGCTGCATATAAACAATTTAACAAAAAATTAATAGATTGAATGTTGTAGCATTGAAAACAATACTCTATATAAGAAGAACCCAGAAAAAGACAGGTAGCTACTTGGGGTGCTAACAACTTCAAATCAAGAGTGATCACAAGATGTTAAAAAAAAAGTCACTACATACTTGGCAAGAAACTGCAAAAGAAAGAGATTACAATTATAAATATATATGAACCAAATGTAAAAGCAACCAACTATATTAGACAAATTTTAACTGACATCAAAAATCAAAAGAGCAATAATACAACTGTGTTGCAGGAATGTAAGACCTGATGAACATGAAGAAATAGATCAGCTAGGCAAAAAAAATCGCTTAGAAATAACATAACTAAAACAAACTTGTGAAAAAAATGCATTTAGTAGGCCTTTACACAGTGTTCCACCCAACAGCAACAGAATACACATCCTTTACAGCTGCTACAAAATAGACCATGTGCCACCACATACAGCATGCTTAAGAAATTGCAAAGGAATTCAAATTGTCCCATGTATATTATCTGACTATAGTGCAAATTAAAATAAAATTGGAAATTATTGACAAAAGAAATGACAGGATGCCTGGGACCGCAGGATCCTGAACAGACCCAGAGCGCAGGCCCAGCGAGTGAGTGAGAGGACCGGGGGCCCTTCGGATCCTGAACAGACCCAGAGGGCAGGCCCGGCGAGTGAGTGAGATGACCCACGGCAGCAGGATCCTGAATACACCAGGAGAGCAGGCCCGGTGAGGGAGTGTCAAGACCCGGGGCCTGTGGATCCTCATTCGACCCAGGCTGCAGGCCCAGCAGGGAACCCTTCAGCAGAACTCCCTGCAAAGAAGCTAGAGGCAAAACCTACCCAGTTGATTCAGAAGCAGAACATCTTCCCAGAGAGACACAAAGAGTTCTACTCTAACGCCTGCAGCAGAAAGAAGTGGAGCACAAAGCCAGAACCAAACGACACCCACCTGAAGGAATCTGAACTTCATAGATCTGGATCTGGTGCTGAGGTAATAACTCTTTCTAAGCTCTACACCGAAGATCAGAAGACAGTGGCATACAAAATGACAAAGAGAAGGAACAAAATGCAGTCTCAGGCCCCGAGTCCACCCAGTACAAATGCAGAAGACACTAGCACTGAGGAAACTGGAAATCACACACCAGATATCTCTGAAATAATAGCATTGACAGT
>NW_004524626.1:4039052-4042286 GCF_000260255.1 Octodon degus
TAGATATAGATATAGATATAGATAGATATACATTTCCCCTCTGAACAAACAATGGGTCACAGAAGAAATTGAACAATATTTTCAGTCAAATAAAAATTCAGATAAAACAAACTAAAATGTGTGGAATTCAATAAAATCTGTCTCAGGAAAATTTACAGTGATAAATTCTCACATCAGGAAATGGAATGAGCCCAAGTAAAAGATCTTATGCTGTCTCTCAAGCTTCTAGAAAAAAGAGTCAAGCCCAAAGCTCAACTAGTGCAGAAAGTTATAAAGATCAGAGCAGAAATAAATGCAATGGAGATAAAGAAAACAATACAAGAATTAAAAAACCAAATGCATGGTTCTGTAAAAGAATAAATGAAATTTATAAGCCCCTAGCCAACCTCCTAAAAGAAAGGAAAGAAAAAACTCTATTTCATGAAAAAAAATAAAAAGGGTGAAATCATTACAGATCATATAGAACCTCAGAAAATCATCAGTACCTATTTCCAAAAACTTTATTCTCAGAGATTGGAAACACAGAAGAAATTAATAGATTCTTAGATACATTTGAAATAACAAAGCTGAATCAAGAAGATATAAAAATTCTAACTAATTTGATGTTAGTAAATGAAATTGAAAATACAATTAAAATCCTTCCAACAAAAGTAAAGACCAGGTTATGATGAATTCACAGCTGAATTTTATAACAAATTTAAAGATCTAATTTTACCTCTCCTCAAACTCTTCAGTGAAATTGAAAGAGAAGAAATTCACCAAACTCATTCCTTGAGGAAAATATATTCTGTTACCAGAACCACAGAAGGGGCCTGGGGAAATGCCTCGGTAGAATAAGCCTTTGCCTGGCAAGCAAAAGGGCCTGAGTTTAACCACCGGATGCACCAAAACAAAAACAAAAACAGAGTCCACCTCCCTCCTGGACTGAGCCCAGTCCTGACGTGTGACTGAGAACTTCCGCCACACCCTTGAGAACCCTCCACCTCTCTGGATCCAGCCCAGGGAATGGCTTGTGAGTGAGAACTTCCACCACGCTCTCAGGACACCTAAAGACCCAGGCCAACCCCAAGCCTGGCTAGTGTGTGGGAGAGCTTCCGCACTACCCTGAGAACCCTGAGCCCCTCTGGATCCAGCATAATCTTGGCATGTGAGTGAAAACTCCCACCTCATTTTCGAGATCCCTCCAGATCGAACATAGGCCTGGCATACAAGAGTGGGGTGAAACTGCAGCTGAAGTCCCTGCAGAGACGCTAGGGACCAGAACAAACTGCAGGAGCAGAACACCTTGAAAGTGGGGCACCACAGGTTGACTTCCAACGTTTGCAGTAGGAAGAAACTGAGAAGAACAGCCAAATCCAAAACAGGCACAACTGGATGAATTCAAATTTTGTAGATCAGCACTCTAACTTCAGTAGGTGCTAAGGATATAACTGCACCAGAGCTCTACACCAAAGGTCAGCGGACAGTGCTATATAAAATAACAAAGAGAAGGAGAAAAATGCAATCTCAGTACTGAGGCCACCCAGGAAAAGTACAGAAAAAACTAGCACAGAGTGAACTGGGAATAACACAGCTGAAATGTCTGAAATAATAACATCTGAAGAAAAGAAACAACTGGAGAAAGGTAAAGAGGAACTCAGATCACAAATAAACTCTGAGATAAAAAAAGAAATCTCTGAATTAAAAGCATCTGAACTAAAAAACCAAAATATAGAGGAAATTAGATGAGAAATAATCTCTAAAGTAAAAGAATTAATAACTGTTTCAAAAGAAGATGCTCATGAAAAAAAATAGGGGAGATAAAAAAAATGATGGAATCCCTTAGTGAGGAATATAGGAAAGAAATAGGTCGCATGAATCACAGTAGAAGAGATATAGAGGAATTTAAAATCTTAATCACAAACTTGAAAAGTCATTTGAGTGAAAGTGAAGATAGAGATTTGTATCTTGAAGATGCCATTGCAGATAATGAAAAGGTAAGAGAAGATCTCTAAAAAAACAACTATGATGCAGGAAAAAATAATTCATCACCTGCCAAATGATGCAAAGTTGAACAAAGTCAGAGTAATAGACATCAATGAGTAAGAAGGACTCAGTACAAATCATATAAAAAGAATATGGGCAAAGAAATAGCAGAAAACTTCCCAAATATGAGGAAACAATCTGACATTCAGTTAAACAAAACATACAAAACTCCAAATAACATCAACCCAACTAAAAACACACCCACACATATAATAGTCAAGATCCCAGAAATCCAGCACAAGAATAATATACTGAAAGTCACTAGAGAAAAGAAACAGAACACACTTAAAGAAAAACCCATCAGAATAAGAGCAGACTTCTCTTCACAAACCAGGAAGGAAAGAATAGCATGGAGTACAGTACTTCAAGTCTTCTATGAAAACAAATTCCAGCCAACACTACTATGCCCTGCAAAACTCTCTTTCAAATTTGAAGGACTAGCAAAATACTTCCAAGAAAAAGAACAACTATATAATTTCATAATGACAGAGCCAACCCTGTACAGAATTACTAAAAGATATTCTAAAGAGGGAAAAAAATAATCAAAACCTCATGAAAGAAAACAGAAGGAACCCACTAAATACAGAAAGCAATTAAACACAGGAAGAAACAGTGTAAACAACAGCAGGTAAATAACATGTCAATCATAAGTGAATATATCTCAATTCTAACGACCAATATATATGGACTCACTCCACCAAATAGAAGAAATAGACTGGCACAGTGGATTAAGAAACAAAATCAGGGGGCTGGGGAGATGGCTCAGTGGAATAAGTGCTTCCCTGGCAAGCGCAAGGGCCTGAGTTCGATCCCCGGTTCTCCAAAAAAAAAAAAAAAAAAATCAAACAATATACTAGATGCAAGAAACAAACTTCACTCATAAAGAAATTCACAGGTTGAAATTCAAAGCATGGAAAACAATACTACATGCCCCAGCACCTCAGAAAAAAACGGGGGTAGCAATCCTGTTGTCAGACAGTCTCAACATCAAAACAAAAATTATCAAAAGGGGAGCCGAGAGACCCAGTCCTAGCCCAGGTCCAGTGAGTGTGCAGAGAGTTTCTTGCTACCCTGCGCCAGCGGGACCAGTCCCAGCCCAGGTGCAGAGTGGGCCGGACCAACTCCCAGCCCTTCGGGCCGCCCCCCACCACTCCTCAGTGCCTCCCCAACCCCGCCCGCCGAGTAGGATTTTCTGCCAAGTTCCGGGAG
>NW_004524626.1:4048460-4053520 GCF_000260255.1 Octodon degus
TATTATTTGTTGAAACTGTACTTTCGATTTGATTTGAAACTGTCTCATTGCTATATGTTTATCAATAAAACTTTGAAAAAAAAATAGAACATCTTATCCCACTGACATTCCTTTTGTTATGTTTAATAAATAGCCATGGAGATTAAAAAAAAAATAGGGAGCCGAGGAGATGGCACAGTAGAATAAGTGCTTTCCTGGAAAGCGCAAGGGCATGAGTTCAATACCCGGTTCCGAAATTTTAAAAAAAAAAGGTAAAACGAAATAAAGAAGGCCACTATATACTAGTTAGGGGAAAAATTCAGGAGGAACAGGTAACATTCATGAGTGTATATGCACCAAACACGGGAGCACCCAACTGTATAAAACAAATCTTAGTGGACATGAAAAATCTAATATCCAATACCACAATCTTAACACAACACCTTAACACCTCCTTATCCCAAAATGATACTTCAAGCAGATACAAAATTAGCAAAGAAGTACCAGAACTGAAAAATAGATTGGGACAAATGGACTTATTGGACATATACAGAGTGTTCCACCCCACGACAACTGAATATACTTTTTTTTCAGGTGCACATGGGTCATTTTCTAAAAAAGACCACATATCGGTTCATAGATCATGCTTAAGTGTATGCAAGAAAACAGAAATTATCCCATGCATATTATCTGACCACAGTTCAATGAAAGTGCTACTAAACAAGACAAGAAAACATAAAAACATGGAAATTAAACAACATGCTATGCACCAACCAGTGGGTCAGAGATAGAATAAAACAAGAAATTCACCAATATCTACAATTCAATTAAAATTCAAACACAACTTATCGGAATTTATGGTATGCAATGAAAGCACATCGCAGAGGAAAGTTTATAGCTGTAACTCACACATTAGGAAAACAAAAATGGAAAAAAATATACATCCTAATGTTGCACCTCCAACATCTAGAACACGAAGAGCAAACCAAACCGAATGGCCAAGGATGGAAAGAAATTATAAAAATTACACCAGAAATTAATTCAATTGAGACAAACAAAATAGCTCAAATAATTAACGAATCAAAAAACTAGTACTTTGAGATTAAATAAAATTTATAATCCCCTATATAACGTCATCAAAAGGAGGAATGAAAAGGTTATAACGATCAAAGACCCAGTGGAAATTCATAAGATTGTCAATAACTAGTTTGAAAAACATTACTCTCACAGAATAGAAGGCACAAAAGAAATGGAAAGATTCCTAGAAAGGTAAAATTACCAAAACTGAATCAAGAAGATATAACAACTCTCAATAAGACAATAACAACCAATGAAATATGAAATGTAATTAAAAACCTACTAAAAAATAAAATACCAGGTCGTTCATGGATTCAGAGCTGAATTTTATAAGAAATTTACAGAAGATATAATCCCCATACTCCTCAAACTCTTCAATGAAATTGAAAAGGAAGCAATCCTCCAAAAATCATTCCTAGAGACAAGTATTATACTGATACCAAAACCAGGGAAAGATGCAACAAAAATAGAAAACTAAGGCCAATCTCCCTCATGACATAGATTCCAAAACCTTAAATAAAATCCTAGGAAATAGAACACAGAAAATCATCAAGAGGGTTACACACCATGAACAGGTAGGATTTATCCCAAGGAAGCAAGAATGGTACAACACATGCAAACTTATAAATGTAATACACTATGAAAATAGAGCCACATCTGAAAACCACATGACCATCTCAGGTGATGCAGAAAAGAGTTTTGACTAAGTCCAACATTCATTCATTACAAATTCCTACAAAAATTGGAATAGATGGCCTCTACTTTAATCTGATAAAAGCCATCTATGACAACCCACAGGAGGAAATGGACAGATTCCTAGAAAGGTACAAATTACCACAACTGAATCGACAAAATATAACCACTCTCAATAGCCCAATACCAGCCAATGAAATATGAGATGTAATTAAAAACCTACTGGCAAAGAAAAGTGCAGGTCCGGATGGATTCAAAGCTGAATTCAACAAGATATTTACATAAGATGTAGTCCCTACACTCCTCAAACTCTTCCATGAAATTGAAAAGGAAGCAATCCTCCCAAAATCATTTCTGGAGGCAAGTATTATACTGATACCAAAACCAGGGAAAGATGCAAATGATAAAGAGAACTACAGGCTGATCTCCCTCATGAACACAGATGTCAAAATCCTCAATAAAATACTAGCAAATAGAATATAGCAAATCATCAGGAAGATCATATATCATGACCAGGTAGTATTTATCCCAGGATGCAAGGATGGTTCACTATTCTAAAATCTATAACTATCATACACTATATCAATAGAGCGAAAACTAAAAAAAAACATGATGATCTCCACTGATGCAGAAAAGGCTTTTGACAAAGTCCAACACTCATTCATGTTCAAAGTCCTACAGAAAATTGGAATAGATGGCCTCTACTTCAATCTCGTAAAAGCCATTTATGAAAAAACAATGGCTAACATAATCTTAAATGGGGAAAACTGAAATCTTTTACTCTTATATCTGGTACAAGACAAGCATGTCCTCTATCACCACGCCTATTTAATACAGTGCTGGAATCATTAGCTACAGCCATTAGAAAAGAGAAAGAAATAAAAGGACTAAGAATAGGCAAAGAAGAAGTTAAATTATCTTTATTTGCATATGACATCATACTTTACTTGGAAGACCCAAAAAATTACACCAAGAAGCTACTAGATGTAATACAGTAATTCAGTAGCATAGCAGGTTATAAAATCAATACCCAAAAGTCAATAGCATTCCTTTACACAGACAACAAACACACTGAAGGGAAATTATAGAAACAATACATTTTACAATAGCACCAAGGAAAATGAAATACCTTGAAATTAATCTAATTAAAGAAGTCAAAGATCTTTTCGATGAAAATTACAGTACTCTGAAAAAAGAGATCATAGAGGATTTCAGAAAATGGAAAGATCTTTCATGCTTCTATATAGGAAGAACCAACATTGTGAAGATGGTCATACTCCAAAAATGGCTGTACAGATTTAATGCAATACCTACCAGAATACCACCTACATAACTCACAGACCTAGAGAAATCATTCCTAAAATTTATCTGCAACCAGAAAAGATCTAGAATACCAAAGGCAATTCTGGACAATAAAGACAAAGCAGGAGGCTTTACAATTCCTGACTTGAAATTATACTACAAGGCTACTATGAAAAAATCAACATGGTACTGGCAACAAAATAGACCTTAGGATCAATGGAATAGATTAGAAGACATTGAAGCACCTATGAACACAATCACTCACCTTATCTTTGACAAAGGGGGCAAACATACTCACTGGAAGAAAGATAGCCTCTTTAACAAATGGTGCTGAAAAAACTTGCTCTGTACATGCGGAAAATTCAAACTTGACCCAGTTCTATCACCATGCACTAAACTAAAGTCAAAACGGATTAAAGATGTAAACATTAAAGCGGAGACACTAAATCTCCTGGAAGAGATAGTGGGAGGAACTCTTGAAGACATAGGGGTAGGCAAAGAATTAATGGACAGAAATCAAATCACACGGGAAACAGTTGAAAGAATTAAAAACTGGGACCTGCTCTTACTGAGAAGGTTTTTCATGTCAAAAGAAATTACCAACAAAATGAAAAGGCAACCCACAAATTTGGAAAAACTCATGCCAAATAAGTGTTCACACAAAGGTCTGCTCTCGAGAATTTATACAGAACTGAAAAACACTAGAGCACAAAAATTTAAAGACCCAATCCAGAAATGGAAATCCGAGATGAACACACTCTTCTCAGAGGAAGAAATTAAAGAAGCAAATAAATATATGAAATAATGCTCCACATCACTAGCCATCCGCGAAATGCAAATTAAAACAACATTGAGATAGCATCCCACCCCAGAGAGAATGGCTATCATAAAGAAATCAACCAAGAGCAAATGTTGGAGAGGCTGTGGGGAAAAATGAACCCTTCTAAACTGCTGGTGGGAATGTAGACTGGTGCAACCGATATGGAAATCAGTATGGGGACTCCTTAGAAAAGTTGGTCTGGAAATCCCATTTAAACCACCTATTCCTCTACTGGGAAATTTCCCAGGGGATCTGAAAACATCATATCATAGGGATATATGTGTGCCTATGTTTATAGCGGCACAATTTGTGATAGCCAAATCTTGGAAACAACCAAGATGCCCATCACCTGAGGAATGGTTGAAAAAGTTGTGGTATTTTTACTCTATGTAGTATTATTCATCTATTAAGAATGATAAACTCGAAGTCTTTATATTGTCATGGATGCCACTTGAACATATACTCATAAGTGAAATAAACCATACACACATGTGTAAATATCCTATATTTTCCCTAGTATAAGAACTCAAAAGAAGAAATACAAATGAAAGGTATAATACAAGTAAAAGGAAAGCACACCCCCTGGCCGCCCCACATGACTCTGCACGACCTCCCCATGCTGCCTGCCCAGTAGGAATTTTGCGGTGTTCTGGGAACCCCCTGACCAAGTCTTAGCCCAGGTCCAGTGAGTGTGTGGGAGAACTTCCTCTTCCCCCCTACTTCACCTTGCCCCCTCCAGGCGCAACTCAGGCCTGGCATACATGCCTGAGGTGTAACCCTGCAGATGCAATCCCTGCAGAGAGTGAAGGGGATAGTTCCATCCAGATAGTCCAGGAGCAGAACATCTTGCCACAGGAGCACAAAATATTCACCCTCAAAAAAAAAAAAGAAGTCTCAGAACTCATAGCAGATGAAGTAAAGAAGCAACTACAGAAACATAAACATGAAAATCATTCTTAAAAAAACCACTGCAGTAAAAGTATTTCTAACTACTTTCAAAGAAGATATTGATAAAAAAAAATACAGGAGATTAGAAAAATGACGGATTCCCTGAATGAGCAATACAGGAAAGAAATAGATCGAAAGGAGAAAAATCAAAGAGATATAGAGGAAATGAAACTCTCAATCACAAGCTTGCAAAACCGTTTAAGTGAATGTGAAGACAGAGTTTCAGATCTTGAAGATTCTG
>NW_004524626.1:4081085-4083997 GCF_000260255.1 Octodon degus
AATAGAATGATTTGTTCTAATGGTGTCTCTAAATAGGATCACAAGTCCACTTCTTTTATAGCAATTAACCACTAAGAAGAATATATGCAGCGTATTATTTGTTGAAACTGTACTTCCGATTGGATTTGAAACTGTCTCATTGCTATCTGTTTATCAATAAAACTTTGAAAAAAAAACAAATAGAAATGTATAACACAATCAAAAAGAAAGAGAGAACTTAAGATTTAAATAACAAAAACAGTGCAAGGAACCAAGCTAGAATACATGACAGGGACAAAACCGTACATTTGTATGCCCAAGATGGTTAAGGCAGTCATCCTGAGAATCTTCAGCAAGTTTGTGAAACTAGCAGTTAATTGGAAGGATTCTCACACTGTCTAAATATATGTGCTGATACCTGTGAACTAAGCAACTGAACTGAAGTTGGCAATGTGTCATACAATGTTCATATTTTGAATGCTTGTCATTCTGGTCTTCTAAATATGTACTTCTTGTCATGTCATATCAATTACTGCTTTCTGTCTCTCTAGTAAATGTTTGTTTTTTAAAAAATGATAATAAGAGAAAACAAGAGGCAAAACAAAATGTGGGACTGGAAAGATGGCTTAGTAGAATAAGTCATTGTCTGGCCTCTGCAATGGCCTGAATTCAATTCCCGGTTCTGCCAAATAAAAAGAAAAAGAAAAAGTCACAGGACTGTCCTCTGCCATGTTGTATGTGCTTAGAATTCTAATTTTCCGTGTAACAATATGTAATTGTTTATTCCTATTTTTTCAAATATGTTTTTAATTTTTTTCTCCACGTTTTGTATGGATTTAATGTTTAACATATCAATACTTGATGGAAAATACCTCTTCCATACTATGTCTAATATGTTTGATATTCACACAGATAGTGAGGTTCAGTTCAACTGCCTAGGTTATATGGTAATAATATCATTAAGCTTCTTTTCTGCAGAATTAACAACTTAAGTTTATAGACCAAAAATTAGAGCAAAAGGAGAGCTGCAAGGAGAACCAATATTTTGGCACTAGCCTTTCAAGGTCAGTGAGGGCTCAGAATATAGGAGAATCTGTACTCTAACATCCTGTAACTCAGTTGTGTCCCAAATTTTCTGATCAAGGAGATTATGAGGCCACAGAAGAAAGTGATCGATAATGTAGAGTGTGCCTAAAGAGAATCACATGCAGATAACCCACTAATATTTTGGACTACTTGACTATATTTGATTATCATGCTGAGTTCATACATCTATAATATTTAAATGGCAATGGAATACCTGTCTCTGACTAAACTAAACAAGAAAAGGAAATATAAATGAAGGACCATTTTGTATCTATATACAAAATACTTCGCATAAATATACATCTACTTTCTCTTAATTCGATGAGAAGAAAGATTTCTTCTAATAGTGTTTAGACAGGATAGCATGTCTATATCTTGTACTATGAATAATCACTACGAAGACAATATGTAATATATTAATTATTGAAACTGTCCTACTATTTGGTTTTGAAACTGTCTCATAGCTATTTCTCAATAAAGTTATATAAATAAAATTAATAAAAATCTATATATTGTCATGCATCATTATTTTCTAATGAGGTATTTAAAATTTTAAAAACTGAATGTTTTGGGACATGGACTAGAATATGGTGCACATAAGACTACATACATTTAACAAGATGCAGCCTCATTCTCAAAATGGGAAGAAAAATTATTACAGCAATATGGTTATTATCATTACAGCAATAGTAAAATTAAAGACATGTAAGTAATATTAACAATCTCTTTTTTGGTGTAGTTTAGAAATTTAATATCAATAAGAAATGGAGCAAACTGGTCATAAATCATTTCCAGACATGGAATGTTAGATTTGACTGCAATGTTATGAATGAGCCTTGGAAACACAAAGTTTAAACTCATAGCTGTATTCAGATGTGACCTACAGTGCTCATATGAACCCCCAACTGTACACTTGCATTTGATGATAATGGCATCATCTTGAACTATTTGATTTAGGGTACCTTCTTATGCAGCAATATCTAACTTATAGAATAATGAAAAGAACTTAAGGGCAAATAAAATAATATGCTACTTATTTTTGACATTTATTTAGACACTTCATGACAGCATTCAAAATCACTCTGCTTTCAAACTTCTTTTACTTATTACAAAGAGACTAAAGAAAGATTCCATATCAGAGATGTTGGAAGGACATGCATGTGTGCACAGAAAGATGTTGACTCTGAATTTCACAGATGGGCAGGAAGTCATGCTCCCTTCTGAGACAAAAACGGATAGTAAAGACTGAAGTGATTCTTGAGGATAAATGATATATACAGGGCTATTTTGCTCAGTGGTAAGGTATTGTGCTAACATCGATGAAGCTCTGAGTTTGATCCTCAGATCTGGTAGGGAGAATAAAAGAATATATATGAAAGATAATACCTATGAGACTTTTCATTTAACATAGTGGAATGGATGTCTGTGTACAGACCCAGACATTCTGAGCACCAAGAAAGTAACTCAATGAAACAAGAAAGTATATCAACTAATTCAGAAATCAAGTTAATAAATTCTCTTAAAATGGACTTTTTACACTACAGTGGGTAGAAACAGAAACAGTAATTTTACATACCAATACAATTAACTCCTTTAAAATTTTCTGTCATATTTAAGGTCATTTAACACACTAATATCAGATAAAGTCAAATTATTTATTTAGAGTCCCAGCCCAGGCGCAGCGTGGGCCGGACCCTCTCCCAGCCCCTCGGGCCGCCCCCCACCACTCCGCAGTGCCTCCCCACCCCGCCCGCCGAGTACGATTTTCTGCCGTGTTCCGGGAGCCCCCAGACCCTGTCCTAGCCCAGGTCCGGTGAGTGTGCAGAGAGTTTCCTGCTACCCTGCGC
>NW_004524626.1:4084097-4084646 GCF_000260255.1 Octodon degus
TGAAAGCCGCTAGAGAAAAGAAGCAGATCACATTCAAAGGAAAACCCATCAGAATTACGGCCGACTTCTCTTCACACACCATGCAGGCAAGAAGAACATTAAGCAGAGTACTTCAGCTCCTCTATGAAAACAAATTCCAACCAAGACTAATATACCCTGCAAAACTCTCTTTCAAGTTTGATCTAGATGTGAAATACTTCCATGACAAAGGGCAGCTAAAAAATTTCGTGAAGACAAAGCCAACCTTACACAGGATATTGAAAGATGTTCCAGAGAGGGACCAAAATGATCAGAACTCTACGAATGAGATTGGAAGCAACCAACTAAATAGGATAATCAATTAAACACAGGAGAAAAAGAGTAATCTATATCTGGTAAATAACATGGCAACCTTTAGTCAATACATCTCAATTCGAACCATCAATGTAAATGGACTCAATTCACAAATTAAGACAAATAGACTCACACAGTGGATTAGGAAACAAAATCCAACAATATGCTGTATACAAGAAACACATTTAACTCATAAAGACATTCATAGGCTGAAAG
>NW_004524626.1:4084746-4090318 GCF_000260255.1 Octodon degus
AAAGAAAAAAATAAAGAAAAAAAATTATTTATTTAAATTTGTAGATGACTTTAACTGCGAAGTACAATTTTCTTATAGGAATAATAAAACCATTGACTGTTTCTTTAACAAAAAAAAAGAAAAATAGGTCTATGTGATACGTTTGTAACAATTATTCATAAAAAGTACATTTTATTCCATGATAGAAATGTGAACTTCCAAACATTTTTTTTTCATTTTGTGTATTTGGTGCAGGGTCTCACTACACAACTCAGAGTGATAACAACCCTCCTGTTTTCAGTCTCACCAGGGCTGGGAATACAGGTGTACACCACAGCGCCCAGACCTCTTCACTGGCTCACCATGTCCCGGGGTCAGAGTCAGTGTGTCATGTACAACCGGGTATAGACCCCCTGGTCCCTGTGCTTGCCAAAGAAGGCACTTAATCTGCTGAACTATCTCTCATGGCCCTTCTGATCCAAGAATTGGGAAGAGTTGGGGAGAGCAGTAAATGACAATGAAAACAAATTTGTAGATACCACAAACAGAAAAATATATAGTCAAGTGAGTCTTGGAAACCTTTGTAGCACTGTGTCAAAGAAATTGAAATTATAGGAAATAAGGGGAACAAGTCTTTGTTGTACAATCTGATCAAAGAATCAAAATTTCTATGCTAAAATTTGGACCCAAAAATCATAAGCAATTCTACAGAGGTGCATCAATTGACCCACTTCTCATCACCTTGCCAATAAATCTTTTCAGAACACCCTTGATGTCTTTATTCCTCAAACTGTAGATGAAAGGATTTAGCATGGGTGTAACCACAGTGTACATCAGTGAGGCTGTTGCAGTTGAGTGTGAGTTTTGGGTGACAGCAGAACTAAGGTACACTCCAAGCAGTGTACAGTAAAATAAGGAGACCACTGAGAGGTGAGATGCACAGGTGGAAAATGCTTTATACTTCCCTTGAGCTGAAGAGATTGCACATATTGAAGTAACTATCTTAGAGTAAGAGTAAAGGATACCAGCAAGGGGACCAACAACCAGCACTATTGCTGTAATATATATTAGTAGATCATTAAGAAAGGTGTCAGAACAGGCAGAGTGAACTACCTGATTAAGTTCACAGAAAAAGTGTGGAATTTCCAAGTTATTACAGAAGGACAGACTCAATGCTACAAAGGTATGTAACAAGGAACTCAGAACATCTACAATCCAACAGGTCATAACCAATATTCCACAGAGCCTAGGGTTCATGATAACTGTGTAGTGCAGTGGATAACAGATAGCCACATATCTGTCATAGGCCATCACAGTCAGCAGAAAGATATCCAACCCTGAAGACAGTAATAAAAAATACAACTGCGTGATACATCCAGCATAGGTAATGACTTTGTTCTGTGTGTATATGTTCACCAGCATCTTGGGCACAGTGGTGGAAGTGAAACAGATGTCCACAAAGGAGAGGTTGGAGAGGAAGAAGTACATGGGTGTGTGCAAGTGTGAGTCTGAGATGATGGCCAGGATGATGAGCAGGTTCCCAAGCACAGTGGTCAGGTACATGGAGAGAAAAAGTCCGAACATGAAAGGTTGTAGTTCAAGCTGCTCTGAAAATCCCAGAAGAAAAAATCCTGAAAGCTGTGTAATATTTCCTGATTCCATGCTTTGTATATGAATTTCCCAAAAGGGAGAGAGATAAAGAACAAAATCAAAAATTGTATTATACACCTGTCATGAATATTAACTTTTTACACTAATATGAATAGAGCAGAGGACCTCTCATATGTTGCTCAGGCACTCTATTACTGAGTTACACTTTCATCCCAAATCTTCCATATTCAGAAAAATAATTTCCACTCTTCTAAGTGTGCCTTGTACCCTTAAAAGGTTCCTTGTACTGTACAATGTCTGATTAAGAAGTCCCATCCCACGCTCACAAATATATTTTTAAAAGTTAATGAAAATTTTTCTGCACTTGTGGAAATTAAACTGAAAATGGCCTACATTCCATGGACTGTGTAGATAATTAATAAACAGTAAAGGAAAGCAAAATCTCTACAAGAAAAACAATGGACAAAGAATGCAAAAAAATGTTTAAATCGTACATAATTTCAGATTATGGCCAGTGCTGCATTAGTTTTCCATCGCTATAACATGTCCCCTGAGCAGTCAACTTGTAAAGATAGAAGATTATGTTGACTTGGGCTTTTGTTTGTTTTTTGTTTTTGTTTTTGTTTGATTATTTAGTACAGGGTCTCACTATGTAGATGACTTGTAGTGATTCTTCTCTTTTCAGCCTCCCAAGCGCTGGGATTAAAGGCATGCATCACCACACCCAGTCTCAATAGCTGTCTCAGTATGCCCCGGGGGCAGGGTCGGCCCGGCATGCCAGGGAATGAATCCCAGCCGCTGCATTTTGCCTAAGTAGGCACTTTAGTCCACTGACCTATCTGGCCAGCCCTATGTTGGCTCAGTTTTTGAAATATCATGATAGTGGTCCCCACAACACTGAGTGTAGCATAAGGCCATGTATTATGGCATCAGTGCACAGCAGAGCAAATCCATTCCCCATCATGATCAGGAAGCAAAAGAAACTGATAAGAGGGCTGGAGGTCCCAAATCTCCTTCAAGGATATTCCCCCTATGACCTAATGACCTCATCTCTTATCTACTCTACCATCTCCCAATAGCTCTACCCTGGGGGGCACACCTTTGACACATGTTCAGTTACAGAACTATTCAAGACCCAATTATAGAAAATGTGTCAAAAAAAAAAAAAGAAAAAGGGTGGATAGGAAAGAGATGATGAGGTGCTATCTTTGCTAGTTATTCATAGAAGACCAGTACAATGTGACACTTCTACAGAAACCCCAAGGGACATAGTTCAGGAGCCAAGAGGGCACCTGGGGCTGTGTGTGGATAACAGGAGGGGCAGTGGATTAAAAGTTCCTGGAGAAGATGCTCTGCTCAATAATTCAGCATTATCAAGTGCACCCATGTGGTCAGGAGCGAGAAGGAGCAAGAGTAACAGAGAATGACAGAGCTGTGTGCATCTACTCCTACTTTGGAGGTGGAAGTTGAAAGATCATTTTGATCCCAAGCTTTTGAATCATAATGAAGCCTCATGTTAAAAAGCAAAAAAAGAAGGGCCAGGAATGCTGCTCAGTGGTCTGAGCACCTGCCTGGTAAGTTCAAGGATGCATGTTCAATTACCAGTCCTGCTTGCCTTGCTGGTCCGGAGAGGAGCTGGCCTCCAAAACTGAGAACAGTGGTGCATGCCTGTAATCCAAGCACTGGTGAGGCTGAGACAGTAGGATCACAGCAGTCTGAGATGCATAACAAGACCCTGTATCGAATAAATAAATAGATAGTTAGTTAGACAGATGATAGATAGATAGATAGATAGATAGATAGATAGATAGATGACAGATGATAGATAGATAGATAGATAGATAGATAGATAGATAGATAGATAGATAAATGATTTTCTTATAAAAGCAAAAAAAGTTGTAGAGATAGTTTTATGTTACAGCATTTACTGGAATGCACAAAGCTGTCCACACTTGAACCCAGTTCCTTGCTTCAAGTCCTGGAACCACCCCCCTTTAAAAAAGTATATGGCTATATTGCTGCTGAAACTTCAAAACAAAAGGAGTCTCTCTCTTTTTCTTAATAAATTGGTTCCAAAACTCTCCCATGAAATGACATCAGCCATTCTTTATTGCCCTATATTGCTGTGAGTTTCATTATGGCCATCTTTTCTGTTGGTTTGACCCTAAGTTCCCCTACTCTGAAATCAACAGTCACTCCTAAGTTATTTGTGTACACTTATGGGTATGCACATTTGCACATGGAAACACACACACACACACACACACACACACACACACACACACACACTGAAAACATCACAGGAAGCTCAGATATGGAAAGCCCAGTGAGGATGCCTGGAGCTGTGTAAATAATATTTTCTAACACCCATGCACACTATTAGAGAGGGATGGATCCAAAGCAAACTGTCAACAGCAGATTATATTTCCAGTTTGGTAAGGGTGATCTGCTCTCCACCTCAACAAACATTTTTGAAGCATAAATCATCTGCTCAATAAACAACCAGAGTTAAATTTTTTTGTGGAATTGGAGCTTGAACTCAGGCCCTTGTGCTTGCCAGGCAAGCACTTATTCTACTGAACTATCTCCCCAGCTCCAGAAACAGCTTTCTTTGTTATAACAACATTCCAGCTCCATTTAAACCCCAAAAGAGCAACAAATGACAAAAATAAGTGTATCCAAAAAACTGTACTATCTTTTTAGTGTCAAAGCATCTAGCAATTGAATATTCCAGTAGAAAAAATGAGCAAAATGAGTAACCCAACACTTCAAAAGAGAAAATATATTCAGAGCTACTGAATTTAGATATTTTTATAGGAAGCAATGAAAGAGTGGTTTTGTGTTGAATCTGTATTTTTCAATAGAGTACTGGTGTTTATATGGTCTTATTGTAGATCAAGAAATTTCTCTGTGATTTTTTTTCCTGTGACATTTGTTCCTTGTTATTCTCAAGCTTTGCATTTTGATCTCTTTCTGTTTCTATTGTGATCTTTCTCTCCATCCCTGTCTGTCTGTCTGTCTGTCTGTCTGTCTGTCTCTCTCTCTCTCTCTCTCTCTCTCTCTCTCTCTCTCTCTCTCTCTCTGTCTCTCTCTCTCTCTCTCTGACACACATGCACACACACATAAACACACACAAAAAAATCCCAATAGATATTCTATACTCAAGTCTCCATTTTTATCATTCTCAATTTACAATGTCTCCCTAGTGTTATATATACAATTATGTTCCATAGCATCATGTCAAATCTGTTCTTTTACACTGAAAATTATCCTCCAAATAATTAACCCCATGGAGTATTAGATTATATACACACTTATTCCAACATGCACTGCTTTTACCTTTATAATTCAAAATTTAGACAAGCAGGTTTAAATTCCCTTGATTCATAGAAACAAATTTAAATAAAATAATAAGTTATCAGGTAAAACGTGCAGCAAGAGAAGGAACTAAGACCAGGTTGAATACAATGGTATAAAAACATCACTATTAAAAATCCAAAAGGAGTATTGATAAAGGACTGAAATAGGAGGTGAAATATTGATAATTTAATGACTTTAATACAGATTCATAACTATACAAATATCCAGAAGAAGCTAACATAATTGAGTTAAGGGTATCTAAGCACATCATTTTAGACAGATATTTAGGTCAGGGGTACAGAAGGCCCTGATTCAATCTCCTGCACCACAAAAATAATTAAATAAATTCATAATAAATATGTATTTATTAAATATATTTAAGAAAATAGACAATGGAGTATTAAACAGCTACAAAGAAAGACAAACTGAAAGCCTTCATAGGTAAGTGGAAGCAACTAGAGGCTACACTCATAAGTGAAATAAATCAGACCCACGTGTGTAAATATCATACTATCGCTCTAGTGTAAGAACCCAAAAGAAGAAATAAAACCTGACAGGTACAACAGATTAATAAAATGGAAAGAAACTGAGCTTAAGAATTGAACAACAAAAAGGGGAGAAA
>NW_004524626.1:4090418-4091859 GCF_000260255.1 Octodon degus
AGGTCATGCTTAAGTATATGCAAGAAAACAGAAATTATCCCATGCACATTATCTGACCACAGTGCAATGAAACTGGAAATAAATGACAAAAGAACCCAGAAAAAAACTTTCAATACAAGGAAATTAACTGAGACCCTCCTCAGCAAACAGTGGGTCACAGATGAAATCAAACAAGAAATTCAACAATATCTACAATTCAACGAAAATTCAGGCACAACTTATCGGAATTTATGGGATACGATGAAAGCAGTTCTCAGAGGGAAATTCATAGCTGTGAACTCACACATAAGGAAAACAGAACGGGAACAAATAAGCACCCTAATGCTGCACTTTCACCAACTAGAAAAAGAAGAGCAAACTAAACCCAGAGCGGGAAGACGTGAAGAAATCATAAAGATTATAGGAGAAATTAATTCAATTGAGACGAAGTAAACAATTCAAAGAATTAAAAAAGCAAAAAGCTGGTTCTTTGAAAGATTAAATAAAATTGATAAGCCCCTAGCTAACCTCGTAAAAGAGAGGAAAGAAAAAATTCAAATACAAGCAATAAGGAATGAAAAGGGTGTAATTACCACAAACTCAATTGAAATTCAGAAGATTATGAATAGCTACTTTGAGAATCTTTACTCTCACAGAATAGAAGACACTGAAGTAATGGACCGATTCCTACAAATGTACAAATGACCACAACTGAGTCAACAACATATAACCATTCTCAGCAGCCCAATAACAGCCAATGAAATATGAGATATTATTAAAAACCTACCGGCAAAGAAAAGTACAGGTCCGGATGGATTCACAGCTGAATTCTGAAAGACATTTACAGAAGATGTAGTCCCTATACTCCTCAAACTCTTCCATGAAATTGGAAAGAAAGCCATCCTCCCAAAATCATTCCTGGAGGCAAGTATTATACTGATACCTAAACCAGGGAAAGATGCAACTAAGAAAGAGAACTAGAGGCTTATCTGCCTCATGAACATAGATGCCAAAATTTCAAAAAATCCTACCAAATGGAATACAGCAAATAATCAAGAAGATCATACACCATGACCAGGTAGGATTCATCCCAGGGATGCAAGGATGGTTCAATATTCAAAAATCTATCAATGTAATACACTAGGTCAATAGAGCAAAAAGTAAAATCCACATGATCATCTCCATTGATGCAAAAAAGGCTTTTGACAAAGTCCAACACTCATTCATGTTCAAAGTCCTACAGAAAATTGGAATAAATGGCCTCAATTTCAGTCTGGTAAAAGCCATTTGTGAAAACCCAATAGCTAACATAATCCTAAATGGGAAAAAACTGAAAATTTTTACTCTTAGATCGGGTACAAGACAAGGATATCCTGTATCACCACTCCTACTCAATATAGTTCGAGAATCATTAGCTACAGCCATTAGACAAGAGAAAGAAATAAAAGGAATAAGAATAGGC
>NW_004524626.1:4093593-4108760 GCF_000260255.1 Octodon degus
GTACTAAGACTTTCCAGCAGTTTTTTACCTAGCTATTAATGTGTAGAATTTTCATCTTGACTAAATCTGTATGATGATATCTGCATATAAGCAACTTCATAAAGGACAGCAATGTGTAATACAAAAACGATGCTTGAATGCCTGTCATCTTGGTCTTCTAATTGTGTATCATTTCTAATATTATAGCAATTATAATTTTTTGAAAAGGTAAGAGAATCAAAGTGGTATTATTCAGTCATATATCCAACCTCATATAACTATATCTGCTAATCCAAGCAACAGATTTGATGATAAAAATAGATAATATATCAACCATTGTTAATCAGCTACTCTTGTTTTGAAAATCTGTACCATATATATTGTTGCATATAACCGTTTTCATCTTTGTTTTTTATTTTTGTTCTTGCTTTTGTTTTTACTCTTCAAAATAAAATAAAATTTTAAAATCGAAAAGCCAAAAGTAAAATAAAAGACAATTTTTAATCAAATGAGTTTAATACCTTCTAAATGATGATCAAAGATAATGTGACTCATGGAAATAGATCAGAAGAAAATATATATATATATATATATTCCATTACACATACTTACATAGAATATTGTTTTTAGTCTTTTATTTATTTGATAAAGGGTCTTGCTATGCAGTTTAGACTTGTAGTGATCCTTCTGTCTCAGACTCTGCAGTGCTGGGATTACAGGCGTGGGCCACCATGCCCAGTTTCAGTGGCCAATATGGCACACTCAGCGTTCAGGGGACAGCATGGCATTAGGTACTGGGGATTGAAAATGGGTCCTTGTGATTACCAAGCAGACCCTTAGACTGCTGAACTATTTCTCCAGCCAATATATAGGCATTTTAAAAACTAAATGGCAAACAGCACACTTAAAGTTCTAATTCTTATATTTGAAAGAAATACAATTTTGTTATTATGTTTCTTTTTGGTTTGTGTCTTGTACTCTGAGTAATGACCAAATATAGTGATACAAGTGTAATTAAAAACAACACTCTAACCTGATTGTATAGATGCAAACAATATACACGGGCACTTTTCAATAAGCTAAATCGCTAACAAATCCACAAATAAATTCAGATACATCAGTAAGAAAATAAATGTGAGCAAAGTTTATTACATTTGTGATATCCTTTATCACATATTAGAGAGTTTTCATCTGACTGTGTCACATAAGGGAAAATGACTGCATGTGTATACCGCACCTCATATGCTGATATGTCAACACATGGTTTCCATCAATACTCTGACCCTCTGACAAGGGATCTACAAAGTGCGTACAGGGCTTTGGGATAAGTCCTGAGGGGACTTGACTGACCTTCAGATTCAAAAGTTACAGTTCCTGTTATATAGGTCTTGCTTTACCTTGGTCTTAACCATCCAGCAGAAAAGTGTAGAAACGAGGTACGAAAAGTGAAGCCATGTTAATATGCTGAGCTGTGGAAGGCTCAAGTCATCAAATTCGGACATTGCCAGTCCTGTGGATAACCCACTACTATTGTGGACTACTGGACTATATTAGAATATTTTGCTGAAATCGTGCACCTACAATATTTGGATGGCAATGGAATACCCATCTCTGACAAAACTAAACAAAGAAAGGAGATGTAAATGAAGGATCATTTTGTATCTGTATATACAAAATAGGATAGATATACAGCTACTTTTTTTTAATTCAATAAGAAGGAAGATTTGTACTAATAGCATTTGGACAGGAGATCATGTCTGCATCCTGTGCTATGAATGACTACTACAAAGACACCAGTATGCAGTGTAATGCCTCCGGCCTTGTCTTTATTGCCCAGGATCACCTTTGTTATTCTAGGTCTTTTCTGGTTCCAAATAAATTTTAGGAATGATTTCTCTAGCTTTGTGAGGTATGTTGGTGGTAGTTTGATAGGGATTACATTAAATCTATGCAGCAATTTTAGGAATATGGCCATTCTATCCAGGAGCATGGAATATCTTTCCATTTTCTGAAATCCTCTATGATCTCTTTTTTCAGAGTACTGTAATTTTCCTTGAAAAGATCTTTGACTTCTTTAGTTAGATTAATTGCAAGATATTTCATTTTCCTCAGAACTATTGTAAAAGGTATTGTTTCTATAATTTGCCTCTCAGTGTGTTTGTTATTTGTGTAGAGGAATGCTCTTGACTTTTGAGTACTGACTTTGTATCCTGCTATGCTACTGAATTACTGTATTAATTTTAATAGCTTCTTGGTGGAGTTTCTTGGGTCTTCCAAGTAAAGTATCATGTCATCTGCAAATAATGATAATTTAACTTTTTCTTTGCCTATTCTTATTCCTTTTATTTCTTTCTCTTGTCTAATGGCTGTAGCTAATGATTCCAGAACTATATTGAATGAGTGGTGATACAGGTAGTGTCCCAAATTTTCGGATCAAGGGGATTATGGGGACAAAGAGGAAAGTGAACGATGTTGTATAGTGTGCCTAAGGAGAGTCACATGGAGAGAAAACATTCTCTCTGGCTTTTACAGGGAGCACATTGGCCAAGCAATGGCCATGACTCATCCACATGACTGACACTGACAAAGAATCTACAATCTGAGATACAGGATCTCAGAATAAATCCTGAGGGGATTTCACTGACCTCATCAGATCCAAAAGCTACAACTCTTGTTGCATAGGTCTTGCTTTGTCTTGGTCCAAATCATCCAGCAGAAAAGTATAAAAACGAAGTACCAGAAGTAAAGCCATGCTGTTATGTTGAGCTGTACGGAACTCCGGTCAACAATTTCTGACCCTGCCAGTCAAGCAGAAGACCCAATACTATTATGGATTACTGGACACTTTTAGAATATTTTGCTAAGTTAAAACACCTATAATATTCAAATGAGAGTACTAAGCAAAAAAAGGGGGGACATATAAATGAATGTCCATTTTGAATCTGTGTATTAAAAGCGGTTAGGATAGATATATAGTTACATTCTCTTAATCAATAGAGGGATTTGTTCTAATAGTGTTTGTAAATAGGATATCATGTCTGCATCTTGTACAGCAAATAACCACTAGGAAGACAATATGCAATGTGTTAATTATTGAAACTGTCTTACCAATTTGATTTGAAACTGTCTCATTGCTATTTGTCTGTCAATAAAATTATGTAAAATAAATAAATAAATAAAATATTCAAAAAACCATGGAGTGTATTAATTGTAACTCTCCTACCAACCTGTTTTGAAAATGTCTCATTGCAATTTTTATCTCAATAAAATTAATTTTAAAAAATACTCTTCTCCGGAATTTTCTTATCAATAAGAAAACATCCCATCATAAAAGTAAAAAGAGAAGATCCTCCCTTTCAATGTGTAAGCCTTCATAGTTGATGCCCTATATCTACATTCCTGTGGCTTGCAGAGATGCTTGGAAACATGTTCAAATTTAACTGGATCCACTTTATTCCTATCATTTTCTCCTCAAATTAAGCGTATATTATTAGCACTTACATGCCAATGATCACCCTTGCGTTGTTGAGGGTGATCTTTGAATAATTTGCACAATGGATATTTATTTAGTTAACACCATAAAAATATATAAATATGAATTAACTGAACCGGAAGCATCTGCTGCATTCTCTTCACTCTCACTTAAGCTGCATCTTCTCTTAGGTGAGCAAATTCAAGCAAACCCCTCAAGCAAACTTTGTCAGTTCCCATTCTCTCTGGGCATTTCCAGCGGCACCACCTCAACTCTTGGGCTTACCTGGATGAAACATTTTTAAATGAAAGTCTCTGTGTAGGCTCTGCAAACACAGGCTGGGGACTTGGGAATGGAGAATGAAGTTATGCTCTGTGATAAGACAACAGGAAAAAATGTGGCACCAATCCCCAAACCAGAACAGAATACTTAGAAAACACCTTATCCAGGTTAGGGCTGCACATTCTGAAAGACAATAGTGGAGGAGGTATACATATGTCCCAAAAGATTCTCCCTCAGGCATAAGTCCCTCGCCCTTGTCATTCCAAACCTCATGGGACATTCCTCTGAACAGAAAATTATTCGTGCAGATTCATTATTGTAAGAGCTCAGGTTAAAAATCCATTTGAATCCAGACTGAATTACTACTTGTAACACTATTTCCCAACTCTGTGTTAGAGTTTTCTTCAAATTCTAAAAGTTAAGCAATATATTTTGACATAATGAAAGTTTTCAAATATGTTGAAAACAAGTAGTGATATGGTCAGAAAACTTAAACACGTTCAATGATGGGAAGAATTGTGTTCATTTGATATAAAACCATACATAACATATTTTTGTGGCCTCATGGTGCTTTTGAAAAAAACAATTGCAAGTTTAACATGTAAGACAAATAACAGATCCTGTATACTTCATTGCTTATCTAATATATGGCAATTATAAGGGATATTGAGACTTTCACATATTGCCCTAATAATAGTAATTCACAATGACCTCTTCATTTAATTTTTATAAAAGTGCATTGTAGAAGTCAATGTCTCTAAGGAACTGATTCTAAATTTGTAGAAAGTGAGTCCTGCCTTCTTTTAACCCTCACCAGCGATACTCTGAGACATGACCACCCATCTTCGCCCTTGCATGAGCTCAGCTACACATCACAACTGGAAGACTGATGACAGCGCCTGACGAGCTCTGCCTTAAACCCCAAACACCTCACCATTGTTGCAGCACAGATGATCTCCAGCCATCATGATCCAGGAAGACTGCTTTGGGGAGGTAAAACCACATGTCCAGAAGCCTACCACAGGGACATGTGGCATGCTTGGTGAGCACTGTACTGTGCAAACCACTATTGAGACAACTTTGCAGAATTTTGCCCAACACTCATCATCATTGGATCCTTCTTCAGCTGGGTCTTAAACCTCCCCTCACTGAAGCAGAGGACACATTGAACCCTGCACAGTAGGAATTTTGGTGAGCCTACCCCTCTCACCAACTCTCTTGAGAGCCTTGTTCACCCACAACACACAACCCAAAAATCACAGCAAATTGAGGAGGGAAATTAGGAAAAAATGACAAAGTGAAGAAATAAATGGCAATCTTAGACTTCTACCCACTCAAAACAAATCCCAGATGACAGAGAAGTTCACAGAACCTGAAAGTTGCACAACTGAAATTTCTCAAATAATACCAATTGAAGAAAAGAAACAATGCCATCAGGCTATCAAGGAAATTAGATCAAAAATAATTTCTCAAGTAAAAGAAATGAAATGACAACAATCATGAAATTAGGAGAGATAGCCCAGAAGAATAAGTGCTTGCCTGGCAGGTGCAAGGCCTCAAGTTCAGTTCCTGGTACCACCAAAAAAAAAAACTGTCAAAAAAATCTTGAAAGATCCAGTCCTAGCCCAGGCCCAGTGCGTGTGTGGGAGAGCTTCCAGTTACCCTGCACAGGTGGGACCTGCCTGTCCAGCCGAGGTGAGCATGAGTGAGACCCTCTTCCACCCCCTTGGGACACCCCCCACCACTCCGCAGCACTTTCCCCACCCCATCCACCGAGTAAGAATTTCTGCCACTTTTCAGGAAACCCCAGATCCAATCCTAGCCCAGGCCCAGTGACTGTGTGGGAGAGCTTCCAACTACCCTGTGCCTGCAGGACCTACTAGTCCCAGCCAGGCGCAGAGTGGGAGAGACACTGTTCCAGCCCCTGAGGCCCGCGCAACACTATGTAGCACCCCAAACCCCTCCTGCCATGTAGGAATTTCTGTTGAGTTCTGGGGAACCAAGATCCAGTCCTAGCCCAGGAAAAGTGAGTGTGTGGGAGAGCTTCCAGCTACTGTGCAAAGGCAAGACCTGCCCTTCCCAGCACAGGTGGAGTGTGGGTGAGACCCATTTCCACCACCTTGGGAAACGCCACATCAAAACACAGCAACCCCCCCACCCCGCCCACTCAATGAGAATTTCTGCCTCCTTCTGGGGACTCCCGGATATAGTCCTAGCCCAGACCTCGGTAAGTGTGTGGGAGAGCTGCCTATCCCCCCTACTCCAACTTGTCCCTTCCCGAATCAACTCAAGCCTGGCATACAGGCCTGAGGGGAAACCATGTGGCTGCAATCACTGCAGAAAGAGTAGGGGACAGAACCAACCAGCAAGTACAGGAGCAAAACATCTTACCAGAGGGGCACAAAAGGTTCACTCCCAAGGGCAGCAGCAGGAAGGACCTGAGCACAGCAGTCAGACCCAGGACAGGCGCACCTGGAAAAATCCAAACTTTGTAGAGCTGCACGTGAACTTCAGTAGGTGCTAAGGTGCTACACCAAAGCTCTACAACAAAGGTCAGAAGACTGTGCTGCGCAAAATGAAAATGAGGAGGAAAAAAATGCAATCCCAGAAAACAAGCCCACCCATAACAAGTGCAGAAAACATTAACATAGAAAAAATTAGGAATCACACAGTGGAAAGCAAAGAATCAATGGCTTCTGAAATAAAGAAACAGCTCCAGAAAGGTATAGAGGAACTCAGATTGGAAATAAAAAAAAAGAAATCCCTGAATTAATAACATCAGCAGTAAAGAACCAAATGCAGAAACATATGGAGGAAAGCCACTGCCCACCCAAACAAGTGAACAGAATACTAGCTCAGCTCAAATGTATGAATTAATAGAGTCGATAGCAAATAAGCAAAAGCAGAAAGACATAGAGGAACTCAGAGAGGAATTCTTTTCTACTAGCTCAGCTCAAATGTACGAATTAATAGCATTGATAGTAAATAAGCAAGAGCAGAAAGTTATAGAGGAACTCAGAGCGCAATTCTTTCCTGATACAAGAAAAGAATTCTCAGAACGCATAGCATTTGAAGTAAAGAATCAACTACAGAAACATAGGGAGGAAATCCAATCTGAAAAAAACACTGCAGTAAAATAATTTATAACTGCTTCTAAAGAAGACATTGATAAAAAAAAAATACGGGAGATTAGAAAAATGACGGATTCCTTGAATGTGCAATACAGGAAAGAAATAGATCGCATGAAGCAGAATCAAAGAGATATGGAGGAAATTAAAATCTCTATCAAAAGCTTGCAAAACCGTTTAAGTGAGAGTGAAGACAGAGTTTCAGATCTTGAAGACGCTGGTGTAGCTAGTGAAAAGTTAAGAAAGGATCTCTTATAAGCAACTAGGATTCAGGAAAGAATAATCCATCACCTGCAAGATGATGCAAAGATGAACAATGGGGGACTAATAGGCATCAATGAGAAAGAAGGAGTCAACACAAATGACATTAAAAAAATATGGGGAGAAGTAATAGCAGAAAACTTTCCAAATTTGATGAAACAATGTGACACTCAGGTAACTGAAGCATATACAACGCCAAGGAACCTTAACCCAATGAAAAACACACTGAGACATATAATAGGCAAGATCCCAGAAATTCAGCACAGCAATAATCTACTGAAAGCCGCTAGAGAAAAGAAGCAGATCACAATCAAAGGAAAACCCACCAGAACTATGGCCAACTTCTCTTCACAAACCATAAAGGCAAGAAGAGCATAGAGCAGAGTACTTCAAGTCCTCTATGAAAACAAATTAAACCCCAGATTACTATACCCTGGAAAACTCTCTTTCAACTTTGATGGAGAAGTGAAATACTTTCATGACAAAGAACAGGAAAAGAATTTCATGATGACAAAGCCAATCATACAAAACAGGCTATGGAAAGATGTTCTAAAGAGGGACCAAAACAATCAGAGCTCCACGAATGAAATCAGAAGCAAACAATTATAAGGGCAACCACCTAACCACAGGAGAAAAAGGAGTACACAAAAACAGGTAAATAATATGTCAATCCAAAGTCAATACATTTCAATTCTAACCATCAATGTAAATGGACTCAATTCACCAATTAAGAGGAAGACACAGGCACAGTGGATAAGGAAACAAAATACAACAATATGCTGTATACAAGAAACACTTTCACTCATAAAGATATTCATAGGTGGAAAGTCAAAGGACAGAACACAATACTACATGCCCCAGCACCTCAGGAAAAAGCAGGGATAGCAATCCTACTCTAAGACAGTCTCAACTTCAAACCAACGATGATCAAGCGAAATAAAGAAGGCCAATATATACTGGTTAGGGGAAAAATACAAGAGGAACAGGTAACACTCATAAATATGTATGCACCAAACACGGGAGCACCAAAATATATAAAGCAAATCTTAATGGACATGAAAAATCTAATATCCAATAGCACAATTTTAACAGGAGACCTTAACACACCCTTATCCTGAAAACATAGGTCAACCAGACAAAAACATAGCAAAGAAATAACACAACTGAACCAGAGCATGAAACAAATGGACTTGCTGGACATATACAGAGTGTTCCACCCAAACACAGCTGAATACATATTTTTCGGAGCTGCACATGGGTCATTTTCTAAAATAGACCGCATAATGGTCCATAGGTCATGCTTAAGGATATGTAAGAAAAGAGAAATTATCCCATGTACATGATCTGACAATAGTGCAATGAAATTGGAAAAAAATGACAAAAGAAAGCAGAAAAAACCTTAAATACATGGAAATTAAATGAAATCCTACTCAACAACAAATGGGCCACAGATGAAATTAAACAAGAAATTCAACAATATCTACAATTCAATGAAAATTCGAGCACAACTTATCGGAATTTATGGGATACGATGAAAGCAGTTCTCAGAGGAAAATTCGTAGCTGTGAACTCACACATTAGGAAAACAGAACGGGAACAAATAAGCACCCTAATGCTGCACCTTCAACAACTAGAAAAGGAAGAGCAAACCAAACCCATAGCCCAAAGACGGGAAGAAAGCAAAAAATTAGAGCAGAATTAATTCAATTGAGACAAAGAAAACAATTCAAAGAATTAAAAAAGCAAAAAGTTGGTTCTTTGAAAGTTTAAATAAAATCGATAAGTCCCTAGCTAACCTCATCAAAAACAGGAAAGAAAAAATTCAAATACAAGCAATAAGGAATGAAAATGGTGCAATAACCACAGACTAAGTGGAAATTCAGAAGATTATCAATACCTACTTTGATAATTTTTACTCTCACAGAATAGAAGACACAGAGGAACTGTACAGATTTCTAGAAAGGTACAAATTGCCACAAGTGAATCTAAAAGATATAAGCACTCTTAATAGCTCAATAACAGCCAATGAAATACGAGATGTAATTAAAAACCTACCGACAAAGAAAAGTCCAGATCCCGATGGATTCACAGCTGAATTCTACAAGAAATTTACAGAAGATGTAGTCCCTATACTCCTCAAAATCTTCCAGGAAATTGAAAAGGAAGCAATCCTCCCAAAATCATTTCTGGAGTCAAGTATTATACTGATACCAAAACCAGGAAAAGATGCAATTAAGAAAGAGAACCACAGGCCCATCTCCCTCATTAACATAGATGCCAAAATCCTCAATAAAATCCATGCAAATAAAATAAAGGAAATCATCAATAAGAACATACACCATAACCAAGTAGGATTCATCCCAGGGATGCAAGGATAGTTCAATATTCAAAAATCTAAAAACGTAATACACTATATCAATAGAGAGAAAACTGAAAACCACATGATCATCTCCATTGATGGAGAAAAGGCTTTTGACAAAGTCCAACACTCATTCATGTTCAAAGTCCTACAGAAAATTGGAACAGATAGCCTCTACTTCAATCTAGTAAAGGGCATTTATGAAAACCCAATGGCTAACATAACACTAAAAGGGGAAAAACTGAAATCTTTTACTCTTAGATCTGGTACAAGACAAGGATGTCCTCTGTCACCACTACTATTCAATATAGTTCTGGAATCATTAGCTACAGCTATTAGACCAGAGAAAGAAATAAAACGAATAAGAATAGGCAAAAAAGAAGTTAAATTCTCTTTATTTTCAGATGACGTGATGCTTTACTTGGAAAACCCAAAAAACTCCATCAAGAAGCTACTAGAATACATACAGAAATTCAGTACCATAGTAGGTTATAAAGTCAATAAACAAAAGTAAATAGCATGCCTCTATACACACAAAAAACACACTGAGAGGGTAATACTACAAACAATACCTTTTACAATAGCACTGAGGAAAATGAAATACTTTGGAATTCATCTAACTAAAGAAATCAAAAATCTTTTCAAGGAGAATTACAGTACTCTGAAAAAAGACATCGTAGAGGATTTCAGAAAATGGAAAGATATTCCATGCTCCTGGATAGGAAGAACCAACATTGGGAAGATGGCCATTCTCCCAAATTTGCTGTACATATTTAACATAATCCCTATCAGAATACCACCAGCATAACTCACAGAGCTATAGAAATAATTCCTAAAATTTATCTGAACCAGAAATGTCCTAGAATAGCAAAGGCAATCCTGGGCAATAAGACAAGGCACAAGGCATTACAAATCCTGACTTGTAATTATACTACAAGGCTACTGTGATAAAATCAGCATGGTACTGGCAATGAAATAGACCTGAGGATGAATTGAATACATTGGAAGATGCTGAAGCCCTACAAACGCATTCAGCCACCTCATCTTTGACAAAGGAGACAAATATACTCACTGGAAGAAAGATAGCCTCTTTAACAAATGGTGCTGGAAAAACTGGCTCTCTACATGTAATAAACTAAAATTTTACCCAGGTCTATCACCATGTACTAAACTAAAGTCAAAATGGATTAAAGATCTAAACATTAAAGCAGAGACACTAAATCTCCTGAAAGAGAAATTAGGACGAACTCTTGAAGACATGGCGGTAGGCAAAGACTTCATGAAGAGAAATCAAATCGCATGGGAAACAGTTGAAAGAATTAATAAGTTTGACCTGCTCTTTTTTTTTTCAGAACCAGGGATTGAACTCAGGCCCTTGCACTTGCCAAGGAAGTGCTTACTCCACTGAGCCATCTCCCTGGCCCCTTTGACCTGCTCTTACTGAGAAGTTTTTTCACGTCAAAAGAAATTACCAACAAAGTGAAAAGGCAACCCACAAATTTGGAAAACATCATGACAAATGAGTACTCAGACAAAGGTCTGCTCTCTAGAATTTATAAAGAACGAAAAAACATGAGGACCCCAAAATTTAAAGACCCAATCCAGAAATGGGCATCCGAGATGAACACACGCTTCTCAGAGGATGAAATTAAAGAAGTGAATAAATATATGAAAATATGCTAAACATCACTAGCCAACCGCAAAATGCAAATTAAAACATTGAGATATCATCTCACCCCAGAAAGTATGGCTATCATAAAGAAATCACCCAACAACAAATGTTGGAGAGGCTGTGGGGGAAAAGGAACCCTTCACTGCTGGTGGGAATGTAGACTGGTGCAACCATTATGGAAATCAGTGAGGAGACTCCTTAGAAAACTTGGACTGGAAGTCCCATTTAAACCAGCTATTCCTCTACTGGGAATTTTCCCTGAGGATCTGAAAATATCATATCATTGGAATATATGCGTGTCTACGTTTATCAAAGCACAGTTTGTGATAGTCAAATCTTTGAAACCAACAAGATGTCCATCAACTGAGGAATGCTTGAAGAAGATGTGTTATTTTTACACAATATTGTATTGTTCAGCTATTAAGAATGATAAACTGCAAGCCTTTATATTGAAGTGGATACCACTTGAACATATACTCATAAGTAAAATAAACCAGACACACATGTGTAAATATCGCATAATTTCCCTAGTATAAGAACACAAAAGAAGAAATATAAATAGAAAGGTATAATACAAGTAAAAGGAAAGCAGGGTCTCGAGGACTAACTAATCAAGAGAGGGAAAGGAGAAGAGCTGGGAAACATGACAATGTCAAGCCATAGAGTTATATGTAGAAGATGGACAAGGTAATGATCCGGAGAATCTCCAAAAGATTTTTGAATCTAGCAGTTAATTGGAAAGATTCTCAGTCTGACTCACTAAATATACTGATACCTGTGAACTAAGCAACTGCACTGCAGATGGTAATCTGTAATAGTAGTTTCATGCTTCGAGAGCCTGTCATTCTGGTCTTCTGAATACGGGCTGCTTGTCATGACATGGCACTTGCTGCTATGCTGTCTCTCGGGTAGATGGTTGTTCAAAAAGAAGGGGGTGCTGAATGAAAGCAAGAGACAAGAAAAGGAATATTGTGGGACAGTCATGTTTCAAGGTTGTATATGGCAAGATTTTTGGACGTATGTGTAAATATAAGAAGTATATAATTCTTTATGCCTATTTTTAAAATATATTATAAGTTTTAAATTTTTTATCATATTATGTAGGGACTTAAAGTTCAACATATCAATACTTGATGAAAAATACCTGTTCCATGTTATGCCTAAGATGTTTGATATGCAGACAGATAGTGAGGTTAAGCTTAACAACCTAGGTTGTATGGTAATAAAAAGCTTGTCTTCTGGATGGTTAACAACCTAAGTTTGCAGACCAAAATTGGAGAAAAAGGAGGGCCGCAAGGAAAGCCAACATTTTGGCCCTAGCCTTCCAAGGTCAATTAAGACTCAGGACATATGAGAACTTGTAATGTAACGTCATGTAACTCGGTAGTGTCCAAAATTTTCGGATCAAGGAGATTATGGGGTCAAAGAGGAAAGTGATCGATAATGTAGAGTGTGCCTAAGGAGAGTCACTTGTAGAGAACACATTCTCTCAGGCTTTCACAGAGAGCACATTGGCCAAGCAATGGCCATGACTCATCCACATGGCTGACACTGACAAAGGTTCTACAATCTGAGGTACAGGATCTCAGGATAAATCCTGAGGGGATTTCACTGACCTTATCAAACCCAAAACCCAAAAGCTACAACTCTTGTTGCACAGGTACTGCTTTACCTTGGTCTTAACCATCAAGCAGAAAAGTATAAAAACGAAGTATAAGAAGTAAAGTCATGCTGTTATGTTGAGCAGAAGGGGACTCAGGTGAGCAATTTCTGACATTGCCAGTGAAGCGGAAGACCCATTACTATTATGGACTATTGGACTATTTTAGAATACTTTGCTGAGTTTACACACCGATAATATTTAAATGATGGTACTTAACAAAAAATGAATGTCCATTTTTATCTATGTATTCAAAGTGGTTAGGATAGATATATAGTTATATTCTCTTAATGAATAGAGCAACTTGCTCTAATGGTGTTTGAAAATAGGATATCATGTCCACATCTTGTACAACAATTAACCACTAGGGAGAATGTATGCAATGTGTTAATTATTGAAACTGTCCTACCAATTTGAAACTGTCTCATTGCTATTTGTTTCTCAATAAAATTGTGGGGATAATGTTCAACATATCAATACTTGATGAAAAATACCTGTTCCATGTTATGCCTAAGATGTGTCATATTCAGACAGTGAGGATAAGCTTAACGGCCTAGGTTATATGGTAACAACAATAAGCTTCTCTTCTGGAGACTTAACAACCTAAGTTTGCAGACCAAAATTAGAGAAAAAAGAGGGCCACAACAAAAGCCAACATTTTGGCCCCTGCCTTCCAAGGTCTATTAAGACTCAGAACATATGAGAACTTCTATTGTAACGTGAAGTAACTCAGTAGTGTTCCAAATTTTCTGATCAAGGAGATTAAAGGCCCAAAGAGGAAAGTGATCGATGATGTAGAGTGTGCCTAAGGAGAGTCACTTGGAGAGAACACATTCTCTCAGGCTTTCACAGAGAGCACATTGCCCAAGCAATGGCCGTGACTCATCCACATGGCTGCACTGACAAAGGTTCTACAATCTGAGGTACAGGATCTCAGGATAAATCCTGAGGAGATTTCACTGACCTTCTCAGACCCAAAAGCTGCAACACTTGTTGCATAGGTCTTGCTTTATCTTGGTCTTAATTATCCAGCAGAAAAGTATGAAAAGGAAGGATAAGATGTAAAGCCATGCTGTTATGTTGACCTGTAGAGGACACAGGTCTATGATTTCTGACATTGCCAGTGAAGTGGAAAACCCAGTACTGTTATGGGCTACTTGACTTTTTAGAATATTTTCCTGAATTAACACTCCTATAATATTCAAACAATGGAACTAAACACAAAAGAGGATAAAGATGAATGTCAATTTTGTATCAGTTTTTCAAAATGGTTAGGATAAATATATAGTTACATTCTCTTAATGAATAGAGGGATTTGCTCTAATAGTGTTTGTAAATAGGATACCATGTCCGCATCTTGAACAGCAATTAACCAGTAGGAAAACTATAAGCAATGTGTTAATTATTGAAATTGTTCTACCAATTTGGTTTGAAACTGTCACATTACTGTTTTTCTCACAATAAAATTATGGGAATAAAAAGAAAACTCGTGTGCAGAAAGATAAATACCATATATTTTTACTTATTTGGGGAGGTTTAAGAAAATCAATCTCTCCCAGTCCTAGACCGGATCCGGTGAATGTGTGAAGAGCTTCCTGTTACACTGCGCCCGCGGGACCAGTCCCAGCCGAGGCGCAGCGTGGGTCAGACCCTCTCCCACCCACTCGGGGCACCACCCGCCACTCCGCAGTACCTCCCCCACACCACCCACCGATTAGGAATTTCTGCTGAGTTCCAGGAACCCACAGAACCTCTCCTATCCCAGGTCCTGTGAGTGACTGGAGAGATTTCTGCTACCCTGCGCCTGCAGGACCAATCCCAGCCGAGGCACAGCGTGGGCTGGACCCTCTCCCACACCCTCGGTCCACCCCAGACTACTCCACAGTACCTCCCCCAAAACGCCCACCGAGTAGGAATTTCTGGCAACTTCCAGGAACCCCCAAAACCACTCCTAGCTCAGGTCCGCAATGGGAGGGAACTGAGCACAGCAGCCAGACCTAAGCCAGATGGTGGTGCATAAATCCAAACTCTGTAGAGCTGCACCTGAACTTCAGTACATACTAAGGTTATAACTAAAGCAAAGATCTACAAACAAAGGCAGAAGACAGTGCTCCACAAAATGACGAGAAGGAACAAAATGCAACCTCAGAACCTAAGCCCAACCGTAACAAGTGCAGAGGACACTAACACAGAACAATTTGGAAATCACACAGCTGGAAGCAATGAATCAACAGCTTCTGAAATAAAGAAACAGCTGCAGAAGGATATAGAAGACCTCAGATTGGAAATGAAAAAACAAATCCCTGAATTAATAACATCTGCACTAAAGAATCAAATGCAGAAACATATGGAAG
>NW_004524626.1:4109641-4113698 GCF_000260255.1 Octodon degus
CCCAGACTACTATACCCTGCAAAACTCTCTTTCAAGTTTGATGGAGATGTGAAATACTTCCATGAAAAACAACAGCTAAAAAATTTCACGATTACAAAGCCAACCTCACACAGGCTACTGAAATATGATCTAGAGAGGGACCAAAATGATCAGAGCTCCACAAAAGAGATCGGAAGCAACCAACTAAATAGTGTAAGCACTTAAACAGAGAAGAATAAGAAGTAAATGACAACAGGCAAATAACATGGCAACCATAATTCAATACATCTCACTTCTAACCATCGATGAAAATGGACTCAATTCACCAATTAAGGGAAATAGACTGGCACAGTGGATTAGGAAACAAAATCCAACAATATGCTGTATACAAGAAACACATTTTACTCATAAAGACACTCAGAGGCTGAAATTCAAAGGATGGAACAAAATACTACATGCTCCAGCACCTCAGAAAAAACCAGGGATAGCAATTCTAGTCTCAGACAGTCGCAACTTCAAACCAAAAATGACCAAGCAAAATAAAGATGGCCACTATATACTGGTTAGGGGAAAAATTCAAGAGAAAGAGGTAACACTCATCAATATGTATGCACCAAACACGGGAGCACCCAACTATATAAAGCAAATCTTAATGGACTTGAAAAATCTAATACTGAATACCACAATTATTAACAGGAGAACTTAACACACCCTTATCTCCAAAAGATAGGTCAACCAGACAAAAACTCAGCAAAGAAATAACAGAACTGAACCAGAGTTTGAAACAAATGGACTTGCTGGACATGTACAGAGTGTTCTACAAAACACAGCTGAATACACATTTTTCTCAGCTGCACATGGGTCATTTTCCAAAATAGACCACATAATGTTCCATAGGTCATGCTTAAGTATGCAAGAAAAGAGAAATTATCCCATGTACATTATCTGACGACAGTGCGATGAAACTGGACATAAATGACAAAAGAAACCAGAAAAAAACTTTAAATACATGGAAATTAAATGACACCCTACTCAGCAACAAATGGGTCACTGATGAAATCAAACAAGAAATTCAACAATCTCTACAATTCAATGAAAATTCAAGCACAACTTATCGGAATGTATGGGATACGACGAAAGCAGTTCTCAGAGGGAAATTCATAGCTGTGAACTCACACATTAGGAAAATAGAACGGGAAGAAATAAACACACTAAAGCTGCACCTTCAACACTAGAAAAGGAAGAGCAAACCAAACCCAGATCCCAAAGACGGGAGGAAATCATAAAGATTAGAGCAGAAACTAATTCAATTGAGACAAGGAAAACAATTCAAGAATTAAAAAAGCAAAAAGCTGGTTCTTTGAAAGATTAAATAAAATTGATAAGCCCCTAACCTCATCAAACAGAGGAAAGAAAAAATTCAAATACAAGCAATAAGGAAAGAAGAGGGTGTAATTAACACAGACTTAGTGGAAATTCAGAAGATTATCAATACCTACTTTGAGAATTTTTACTCTCACAGAATAGAAGACACAGAAGAAAGGCACAGATTCCAAGAAATATATAAATTACTACAACTGAATCAACAAGATATAACCACTCTCAGTAGCCCAATAACAGCCAATGAAATACGAGAGGTAATTAAAAACCTACCAACAAAGAAAAGTCCAGGTCCGGATGGATTCACAGCTGAGTTCTACAAGACATTTACAGAAGATGTATTCCCTATACTCCTCAAAATCTTCTGTGAAATTCAAAAGGAAGCAATCCTCCCAAAATCATTCCTGGAGTGAAATATTATACTGATATGAAAACCAGGAAAAGATGCAATTAAGAAAGAGAACTACAAGCCTATCTCCCTCATGAACATAGATGCCAAAATCCTCAATAAAATCCTAGCAAATAGAATACAGCAAATCATCAAGAAGATCATACATCATGACAAGGTCGGATTCATACCAGGGATGCAAGGGTGGTTCAATATTCGAAAATCTATCAATGTAATTCACTATATTAATAAAGCAAAAAGTAAAAACCACATGATCATCTCCATTGATGCAGAAAAGGCTTTTGACAAAGTCCAACACTCATTCATGTTCAAAGTCCTACAGAAAATTGGAATAGATGGTCTCTACTTCAATGTGGTACAAGCCATTTATGAAAACCCAACAGCTAACATAATCCTAAATGGGGAAAAACTGAGATCTTTTACTCTTAGATCTGGTACAAGACAAGGATGTCCTCTCTCACCACTCCTATTCAATATAGTTCTGGAATCATTAGCTATACCATTAGACAAGAGAAAGAAATAAAAGGAATAAGAATAGGCAAAGAAGAAGTTAAATTATCTTTATTTGCAGATGACATGATACTTTACTTAGAAGACCCAAAAAACTCCACCAAGAAGCTACTAGAATTAATACAGAAATTCAGTAGCATAGCAGGTTATAAAGTCAATACCCAAAAGTCAATAGCATTCCTCTACACAGACAACAAACACACGGAGAGGGAAATTATAGAAAAAATACCTTTTACAATACCACCGAGGAAAATGAAATACCTGGGAATTAACCTAACTATAGAAGTCAAAGATCTTTTCAAGGAAAATTACACTACTCTTAAAAAAGAGATCCTAGAGGATTTCAGAAAATGGAAAGATTTCCCATGCCCCTGAATAGGAAGAACCAACATTGTGAAGATGGCCATACGCCCAAAATTGCTGAACAGATTTAATTCAATCCCTATCTGACTACCACCAACATATCTCACAGACATACAGAAACCATTCCTAAAATTTATCTGGAACAGGAAAATACCTGGAATAGCAAAGGCAATTCTGGGCAATAAAGACAAGGCAGGTGGCGTTACAATTCCTGACTTGAAATTATACTACAAGGCTACTGTGATAAAATCAGCATGGTACTGGCATCAAAATAGACCTCAGGATTAATGGACTAGATTAGAAGACACTGAACCCCCTGTTAACACACTCAGCCATCTTATCTTTGACAAACGGGCCAAATATATTCACTGGAAGAAAGATAGCCTCTTTCACAAATGGTGCTGGAAACACTGGCTCTCTACATGCCAAAAACTCAAACTTGACCCAGGTCTATCACCATGCACTAAAGTAAAGTCAAAATGGATTAAAGATCTAAACATTAAAGCAGAGACACTAAATCTCCTGGAAGAGAAAGTAGCAGAACTCTTGAAGACATAGGGGTAGGAAAAGAGTTCATGGGCAGAAATCAAATCGCACGGGAAACAGTTGAAAGAATTAACAACTGAGACCTGCTCTTACTGAGAAGTTTTTTCACGTCAAAAGAAATTACCAGCAAAGTGAAAAAGCAACACACAAATTTGAAAAAACTCATGACAAACAAGTACTCAGACAAAGGTCTGCTCTCTAGAATCTATAAAGAAATAAAAAGCACTAGGCAGACTCAGTCCTAGCTCAGGTCCAGTGAGTGTGTGGAGAGCTTCCTGCTGCCCTGCACTGGCGAGACCAGTCACAGCCGAGGCGCAACGTGGGCCGGACCCTCTCAAACCCCGTCGGGACACCGCCACCACTCCACCGTACCTCCCCCACCCCGACCGCCGATTAGGGATTTTGCTGACTTCGGGAACCCCCAGACCCAGTAATAGCCTAGGTCCGGAGTCTGTGGAGAGCTTCCTATTACCCTGCGACGAGGGTACCAGTCCCAGCCCAGGCACAGCGTGGGCCGGACTCCCTTGGGTCAACCCCCCCAACCACTCTGCCGTACCTCCCCCACCCCGCCCGCACAGTAGGTATTTCTGCGGACTTCTGGGAACCACCAGACTCACTCCTAGCCCAGGTTCGCAGGGGGAAGGAGATGAGCACAGCAGCCAGACCTAAGCCAGACACAGCTGCATAAGTCCAAACTCTCTAGAGCTGCACCTGAACTTCAGTACATGTGAAGGTTATAACTACAGCAAAGATCTACAACAAAGGTCAGAAGACAGTGCTACACAAAATGACGAGAAGAAACAAAATGCAAACTCAGAACCCAAGCCCACCCGTAACAAGTGCAGAGGATACTAACACAGAACAATTTGG
>NW_004524626.1:4114968-4115674 GCF_000260255.1 Octodon degus
CCAGACTACTATACCCTGCAAAACTCTCTTTCAAGTTTGATGGAGAAGTGAAATACTTCCATGACAAAGAACAGCTAAACAATTTCGCGATGACACAGCCAACCTTACACAGGCTACTGAAAGATGTTCTAGAGAGGGACCAAAACAATCAGAACTCGACGAATGAGATCAAAAGCAACCAACTAAATAGGGTAAGCAATTAAACACAGGAGAAAAAGGAGTGAACGACCACAGGTAAATAACACGGCAACCGTAAGTCAATACATCTCAATTCTAACCATCAATGTAAATGGACGCAATTCACCAATTAAGAGAAATAGACTGGGACAGTGGATTAGGAAGCAAAATCCAACAATATGCTCTATACAAGAAACACATTTACCTCATAAAGACACTCACAGGCTGAAAGTCAAAGGATGGAACAAAATACTACATGACGCAGCACTTCAGAAAAAAGCAGGGGTAGCAATTCTATTCTCAGAGAGTCCCAACTTCAAACCAACCATGATCAAGTGAAATAAAGAAGGCCACTGTATACTGGTTAGGGGAAAAAATCAAGAGGAAGAGGTAACACTCATAAATATATATGCACCAAACACGGGAGCACACAACTATATAAAACAACTGTTAATGGATATGAAAAATCTAATATCCAATACCACACTTTTAACAGGAGACCTTAACACACCCTCATCTCCAAAAGATA
>NW_004524626.1:4118028-4118617 GCF_000260255.1 Octodon degus
GACACACATGTGTAAATATCGTATAGTCTCCCTAGTATAAGAACTCCAAAGAAGAAATACCAATAGAAAGATATAATACAAAGAAAGGGAAAGCAGTTTCTCAAGGCCTAACTAATCAAGAGAGGGAAAGGTGATGAGCTAGGAAACATGAAAATGTTAAGCCATGCAGTTATATGTAAATGATGAGGAAGGCAATGATCCGGAGAATATTCAGAAGATTCTTTAATCTAGGAGTTAATTGCAAAGATTCTCACCCTGAGTAACTATATATACTGATATCTGTGAACTAAGCTACTGCACTGCAGAAGGTAATTTGTAATAGTGGTTTCATGTTTGGAGTGCCTGTCCTTGTGGTATTCTGAATATGGGCGGCTTGTCATGACATGCCAGTTACTGCTAAGTTGTCTCTCGGGTAGGTGGATGATCAAGAAGAAGGGGGTGGTGAAGGAAAGCAAGAGACAGGAAAAGGAATATTGTGGGACTGTCCTGCTTCAAGGATATATATGGTGAGATTTTTGGACTTATGTGCAACCATGAGAAGTATAGAATTCTTTATCCTATTTTTAAAATATAACCTAATTTTTAAATG
>NW_004524626.1:4121215-4121640 GCF_000260255.1 Octodon degus
GAGAATATTCAGAAGAATTTTTAATCTAGCAGTTAATTGGAAAGATTCTCACCCTGACTAACTATATATACTGATACCTGTAATCTAAGCTACGCACTGCAGATGGTAATTTGTAACAGTAGTTTCATATTTGGAATTCCTGGCATTCTGGTTGTCTGAATATGGGAGACTTGTCATGACATGCCATTTACTGCTATGATGTCTCTTGGGTAGGTCGTTGTTCAAGAAGTTGATATTGAATGAAAGCAAGAGACAAGAAAAGGAATATTGTGGGGCGGTCCTTCTTCAAGGTTGTATATGGTGAGATTTTTGGACTTATGTGCAAACATTGGAAGTATAGAATTCTTTATCCTATTTTTAAAATATAATCTAATTTTTAAATGTTTTTTGTCATATTATGCAGGGACTTAAAGTTCAACATATCA
>NW_004524626.1:4122351-4126883 GCF_000260255.1 Octodon degus
TTGGGATAGATATATAGTTGCATTCTCTTAATGAATAGAATGATTTGTTCTAATGGTGTTTGTAAATAGGATCTCAAGTCCGCATCTTGTACAGCAATCAACAACTAAGAAGAATATATGCAGTGTGTTATTTTTTGAAACTGTACTTCCGATTTGATTTGAAACTGTCTCATTGCTGTTTATCAATAAAATTTGGAAAAAGAAAAAGAAAATCAGTCTCAGTGTAGGTATAGAATAGTGGTTACCATAGGCTGAGGACTTTGAAGAGGGGAGAAAAATACAATTATCAATGGGCTTAAGAACATACAATAAGATTTCCCATTTCGTTGGTTTCCTTATTGCACTGTGGGTGATTTCTTTTTATGTTCAGAAACTTTTTTTATATATCTGAAGTTGCAAAGGAAATAACATCTTTATTACAGTATAACTATTGGTGATAACAATTAATGAACAAATTTAAAGGATCTAGCAGAGAGGGTTTTTAATGTTTTTGACACTAAAAATTGATAAATGTGCCAATTTCTCTAATTTGATCTTCCCACATATTTCGAGTGTTGTGTCCTACTTTCTTTCCATGAATAACTACAACTACTGTATCAAATATAATATAAAATATACCTTTTAAAAACTAAATTTAAAATATTCACATAAAATATGTCACCTGAAAACTAGTGAAAAACACATGTTTATGTGTGAAATTCTTATTGTACATTAAATTCTAAAAAATAAACATGAAATATTTTAAAGCAGTTGGAATTTTAAAATACTTGTGACAAGTCATAGAAGAATATGAATCAAGGATGTTGAAGAATAAATGTGTTTTACTTATAAATATAACAATGTAATCATTTTGCTAACATTCAAAGAAAATCAAGTTAAGATATTAGAGTCTCAAAAACTCTTAATCTAGTATTTTTTATTCTTAAGACTTCAGCATCCAGAACAACACTTTGCTTGGTTGAGTAGACTTTCAGAAGTGGGATTTTCCAGACAGAATGTGGGCACATTCCATGAGCCATAAAGGCCATGGAAAAGAGGGTTTTTTTTTTTCTTTTTTTTAATATTCTTTTTCTTGTATATCTGAAGGTTCTTATTTCATTTGAGCTTTAACTTATATTTCTATAAGTTTGGCTAGAAGATAATAAGACTGCATAAATGAGAGAATCTCTCTAAGATCTGCAGTATGGAAAAAGGAGATACTGTTGGGACCCACAGGCAGAAAGGCTTTTTTATTTACTTTCAGTTGATGAATTAATCAGTGTAAAGAAGAAAATCTGAAAAGAAATACCCCAGTAAGAGGAAAAACATCTAGGGAGCTGCTCAAGCTACAGGACTTTGGAAAGACCACACAAGAAGTGTGAGAGAAAGAGTCTCAAAAATAGTCAAGGTAGGGGCCGGGGAGGTGGCTCAGTGGAATAAGCGCTTCCCTGACAAGTGCAAGGGCCTGAGTTCAATCCCCGGTTCCGCTAAAAAAAAAAAAAATAGTCAAGGTTATGGGCAGAGAGTTCACGACACCAATCAACCAGATCATAGAGTTGATCAAAGCCATCAGATCACAGAGTTGGGAGTTCATGATCACCACATAGTGCAAGCTGACAGATGGCCACAAGATATCACAGATCACTAGAGAGACAAATCATCTAGGCACTCAAACACAATTTGAAAAAACGTAATATATGGCTGGGGCAGTTTTCACAGATTAGGTCTTTATCTTTGGCTGAAATTTCAGCAAATGTGCTTGACATAGTGTTGGAGGTCAAATAGCAATCAACAAAAGATGAAATGAATAGGAAGAAGCACATAGGTGTGTAAAAGAAAGTCCAGGCTGATGTCTGTGATGACGAATAAGTTTCCAAAACATATGACAAGGAGATTGCCATTCTTGCTTTCCTGAAAAATCTCAAAAAGACAGTTTGTGAAACTTGTTTGGTTTTCTATTTCCATGAAGCTTCTGAGTTTTGTACAGGAACAAAACATATAAAGATCAAACCAAAGGCTGGTGAGATAGCTCAATGGTCTAAGTGTCTGCCCAGAAAATTCAAGGACCTGAGTTCAATCCCTGTTGCCACATACTGTGCCAGCCCTGGAATACCAGACATGCCATGGTGCCCCTGAAACCAGGCAAGATGATGCACACCTGTAATCCCAGCGCCAGGGAGGCTCAGACAGGAGGATCACTATGAGTCTGAGCTGCATAGTGAGACCATGTATCAAACTAAAGAAAATTGTACCAGGTGTCAAACTCAGGAACATGTGCTTGCCAGACAGGCACTTAAGCTGCCAAGCTATATCACTGGCCCAATAAAATATATTTTTTTTAAAAAATCACTCCATATAAACTTTCCCCATTGTTATAGTAATACTTCTTTAGCCAAACCTCTGTACTTATAAATTGACTAAATTGGGGCAATCATGAGTTTCCTTTGGTGAAAAGTTGTAGTTACAATCACTATGTAAACAGTCTCTAGGTCAGTAGTGCTCAACTAGTATTCCCTGGGAGAGCAACACCAACGCCACCTGATAACCTGACAGAAGTTAATGTTCTCTGAGTGCATGGACCTACTGAATCAGGTACACTGAAAATGGCATTAGAAATCAATGCAAGCATTTCTTGAATTCTGATGGATGGACAACTCTGAGGACCGCTGCTCCAGGGCTTCTTTGTACCTCCAAAGTTCATTCTTTCTGCAGTCTCTGATGGCTGCTTTTAAACTGTCTGCTCAATGTCCATGAGAATGAGAAATTTCTAACTCAAGGAAAATATTTCAATGGCCTTAACTCAAGCCGAATCTGCAGAGAAACGCATTACTTAACAAATTTTTCATTTCATTTTGTTCATGGCAGTATTGCACTTGTTGACAAACAAACCTGGTGTGTGTGTGTGTGTGTGTGTGTGTGATTGTGTGTGTGTGTGAGTGTGTGTGTGTGTGCGCGTGCGCGTGCGCGTGTGTGTGTGATTTCCCCTAGGAATATCTATGGTTAGTCAAAATGTCACCTTAAAATACAAAATTAATACCAAAAAAAGTTAGCTAAATATTCTAAAGAAAAATGTGCTAGTGGTATGGATTGCTGTCTTTTAAAATGTAGTGTTGTGTGAATATAATAATGAAAGAAAAGTACCCAGAGTCATAAAAGAATAAAACTGGGAATGTGAGGTAGAAGAAAAGAAGATAATTTCCAAAAATCAATCACATGAAGAGTGAGTTGGCAAGATGAAAGGAGTTGAAGGTGTTCAGTTATTATAGAAGCCTCATTTCTACAGAGTTTTCATATTCACTATGTCCCTCTTTGTTTCCCCAATACAGAAAAAGTAGCAACAATGGAAAGGCAGAAGTTAATGTTCTGTTAGTTGTCACAATTATGTATATTCCATTATCAGTATTTTAAAACATAAAAATCTAGCTTCATTAAAACAACCTAAATTGTACCACATGGGGTATAAGGATACAAGGGTACAACATTCATTTTTGCTGAATGACAACATTCATTTTTATTTATACATTTTAATTGTAATAAAATGTTACAATTATTTCAAGCAAAAGGTATAACAGGCTACATATCTTTAAGCATAGAAAGAAAACGAGTTGCAAGGGGAAAGGAAAGATGTTATAATACCTACTCTTAAAGAAAATCTTGTTCATCAATGTTTAACTTGATCCACATATAATTTTTTAAACTTTAATTTGGGAGTAATTGTAAGAAGAAAGAGAGATCTATGCATGTTTTACTCAATTTTCCCAGGGTCACATCAAAACTACAATGTAATATCCCATCAAAGATGTGGACACTGCTCTCAGGCAAAACACAGAACAGCTCCACCAAAGTCATTAGCACTGACCTTTTGAGAGCCTCATGTACCTTCCTTTCTTTTTTTAAAATTATATTCACTTTTTATTTATTTACTTATTCAATACATGGTTCTCATTACCATGTATGAGTTGTGGTCCTCTTGTCTCTGGCTCTCCATTCTAGTCCAAACTATTCTTTGTGATAAGGGCTGACTTGTGCATTGTAATAATAATATTAATGCAATGCAACATGCATTGCTCAATTCTTATGATTTTGTTTAGTGAAATTCTGCATCATTTCTACTTTTTTCATTATTTTTTATTCTCTTTAAAAATATTTGCATGTTCCAGGGCCTGCAGGGTATGCGGTACAATGGATCAAACTCAGGTCTTTGCTCTTGCCAGGCAGGTACTGAGGCCACTGAGCTAGCTTTCCAGCCCCTTCCTCCCTTTCTTATCTTTGACCTAGAAGAACCACTAATCCAATCAACATGCATATATTGCTATCAGTTCAAAAATGTTATCTAGAATATTAAAATATTTGCCTAAGAAAAATGAAAGAATCAGTATCTCTAGGTCCCTGTTTGCCCATGACTATGATAAGCAATTTTGATACCAAGCTAAAATAAAAAGAAAGATCCTAAATATGTTACAGTTAGATGGGAGGCATACATACTAGTGCTCCACTGCACAAAGGGGTGATAATAATTAATTCTCTCTCTCTCTCTCTCTCTCTCTATATAT
>NW_004524626.1:4126983-4131867 GCF_000260255.1 Octodon degus
TGATTCACAATAAAGAAACAATTAAAGTTCAAGGTGAAAAATATGTTAAAAATCCTAGGTTTATCATTATCTAATGTATATATGTGTCCAAACACCATATTGTAGCTCACAAATATGTATTAATTAAAAACTTTTAATTAATAGTCATAAGATACACCAGCATGTTGAGGTCTACATGATCAAGAAGAACAATGAAGGCAGTGATATGCAAACGCATGATACATGAAAAAGAATAATAATTGACCTCAGATTTAGATGAATTGCATCAGTTATCAAGTATAATTTTTCCATGCATGGAGAAAATTCCAACACTACTTCTTCAGTAAAACAAATGTGGTCATTCTACACATTTGAATTATTCTACAATGTGGTATGTAATAAAGAAGAAATTATTTTTAAGACATTCTTGCTGGCCCATCAGATGAATTATCATTTTCAAGTATTTCTTGTTCAGTGTTTAGAATGAATTTGAGAATTTGGGTAAGAAAAGGAAAAAACTGTTGGATCAGAGTAGAAATCCTAAAAGCATGAATTGCTTATATTGTATAAGGAGGTTGCAATTGTAATGATAGAAAGTTCAGGAAAATTCACAAAGAGCAATTCCTATTTTCATTATCTGATCAAAGAATCACAATTTTAGACTCAGAAACTTTGAAAATCCTACAACCAAGAGAGTTGTTCAGCCTCAAGACAAACTCCGCTTTTATAGTTTTCCTCCAGAAAGTTTTCAGAGCTCTCTTGACATCTTTATTCCTCAGACTATAGATGAAGGGATTAAGCATAGGGGTGGCCACAGTGTACATCACCGAGGCAATTGCGCTTGAGTGTGAACTACGGGTTGCAGCTGAACTAAGATACACACCTAGACCTGTGCAATAAAATAAGGACACCACAGAGAGGTGAGATGCACAGGTGGAAAATGCTTTATACTTTCCCTGAGAAGATGAGATTGAATGCATGGAAGAAATTATCTTTGAGTAAGAATAAAGGATGCCAGCTAGGGGAACAGTAGCCAGTAGCACAAGTGCAAAATACATAACCAAGTCATTAAGAAAGACATCAGAACAAGTAAGCTGGTCAACCTGATTAAGTTCACAAAAGAAGTGTGAGATTTCCAACTCCGTACAGAAGGACAGCCTCAGCACCATTAGGATTTGCAACAAGGCATGCAGGATACTCACAACCCAGGACACCAACACCAGCAACATACACAGTGGGCGGTTCATGATGACTGTGTAATGCAGTGGGTGACAGATGGCTACAAATCTGTCATAAGCCATCACAGCCAGGAGGAAGTTGTCCAACTCCACAAAAAGCAAGAAAAAGTACATCTGAGTGATGCAGCCTGCATAGGTAATGACCTTGCTCTGTGTCTGGATGTTCACCAGCATCTTGGGCACTGTGATGGAGGTGAAACAGATGTCCACAAAGGAGAGATTGGAGAGGAAGAAGTACATGGGTGTGTGCAAGTGGGAGTCTGAGATGATGGCCACGATGATGAGCAGGTTCCCAAGCATAGTGATCAGGTACATGGAGAGGAAAAGCCAATATATGAGAGGCTGCAGTTCTGGGTCATCTGAAAATCCCAGAAGAAGGAATCCTGAAATTCTTGTGTTGTTCTCTAATTCCATGTGGTGGATGCAACTACCAAAAGAAAGAAAAGAGGTTAATACTATTTACACAAATGGCTGTTATTCATATTGTTGAAATGTTCTAATTTATATTTTCCAGTTTATAAATTATTTTATATACTTTATGATGTGGTCCCTATGAGGTGCCTCTAAGATTGTTCCTGATTTGGAATTTCTGTTCTGTTCTGTTCTAACCTTTTCTCCCATGAGGTCATTTTATTCTACAGTTTCAGTGAAGAAATATTTCTTATATTTAACAAAAAAAAGAGTACTAACAATGTTCCAAGCGCTCTCTACAAAGTGAATGGCTGCAGCTGAAAAACAAACATTCCTATATCCCAATAATGGACATAGAATATATGGAGGTAAGTATACCACATGTCTAAGACCTGTTTTCTGGTAAAAGTATAATACATTCACAAAATCATAAATATTAAATTATGTGGTCTTTTGTTATCAATTATACCTCAAATAAAACTGTTCTAAGAAGAAATCATCTAGTCAAGAATTTCTTAAGTATTTCTAAAGAAAATAAAAATAGTAAAAAAAATAGAAATATACAGAATTTCACAAAACAAAATGATAGGAATTCAACAATGTTTTTTACATTGTACATTGCTGTCTTCAAATTAGTTGTTCAGATTATCAGATATAAGTCAGCAATTTGGTAATAATAAAAATAATTAATAATAATAATAATAATAATAATAATAATTTGAGCATTAGCTATTCCTTTCAAAATAAATCATCAGTACAATTATCCAAGCCATCATGCATGTATAACATATTTTCTCTTCCTTATTTTTTTCTCCTTCCCTCATCCCAGATGTTCCATCCCTTTGAGAAGTCATGCAACATGCCACATGGTAAATGTCTCATGAAAATAATGAAATAAGGATAATGGAGACAGTAGATAGGAAGGGTGTGTGTGTGTGTGTGTGTGTGTGTGTGTGTGTGTATTGCTGAGGATAAATCCTAGGATCTGGTGCATGCTAAATAGATGCTTTACCACTGACTTACACCCCCAGGCCCACACTCAGGCAAGGGAAGGTGACATGTGAGCAGAAGATAGGATGAGAGCCACAAAATAACCTCTGGAAATTTTACCTGGTAGTGGGAACAACCAGTGCATAGGTCATAAAAGAGGTGCCTGATTCAGATTCTAGAGACCTTCAAGGAACCAATGAGTGGAGTTCAATGAGTGAGTGAGAGGGTGCTGAGAGACAGCACCAAAGGTTGTTGAAAGGTAAGTGTTGCTCAAACTGCTGGATAAAAGGAACCCTTCTTCCACACTATATACTTCTTTCAGGTTGTTAGTTTAATTGTAAAGGCATCCTGTGAATTCAAGTGGAAAGTGTCCCTACTGCTATTTGTAGTTGAGTTTTACTTTGCTTTATAAAGTCATTCCAGGCACCTCTGCTCTAAGGTATGGATTTTGAACACCATACCACCACAGCATTCTGACACTCTCAACAAAGTGCCTAGGCTCCCTCTGTGTATGCTACAAGCAGAACCAATCAAATGGTTGTCCCTGTAATGCATATTACCACAAATTTCCATTTTGTACGTGTGCCATGAGCAAATAAAAAGGGAACTAAATTTCATTACATTTGTTTTGTCTGTTTTGCATTTCAAGAAACAAAAGGCTAGCCATTTAAGCGCTTATTCTACAGAATGTCCCTGGCAAAAGTCAGGAGAAACAGAATAAACTCACATAGAACCCAAGAGGGTGATAAGAAAAAAATGCTACCAAGGTTATATCTCCTGAATGCCCTGAAAAAAATAAGAAAAAAAGTAAAATTAAATATATCCAGAGTCCAAAGTAGTGACAACTTTATGTTTTCAAGTACCACATAGAAAGATAGTCCCAAAACAAAACTGACTCAAGGGACTAAGCAAACAATAAACAAAGGAATATACCAAAATCACAACAAACATTAAGCATTTTTAATATGAAAAAGAATAACTTCTTATGTTTATTCCATATTTTGACCCATCTGTTTTGATGGAGTCCAATGGTAGTAGAGGAAGAGTACTTCTATGTACTGGGGAGATGTTCTGAAGACAGCTATGAATGTTAAAAGCACAGATATTGTCTAACTCAAGGGTTTTCACACTTTGCACTTGACATTCCGGACCAAATTGTTCATCATGGTAAGAGCTGGCTTGTGCATTGTAAGATATGAAGCAACACCTCTGATCTCTAATGAATCCTTCCTTCTGTGGCAGCTAACATTGTCTCTGTACATTGCTTAAAGAAACCTGGAAGACAAAATGACTTCTAGTTAAGAAATGCAGTTTAAACTTAACAAGAGCAAATAATTTCTGCAGCACTGAAACAAAAAATTAATCAGAAAGAACATAAAAGGTCACCAAAGGTGTGGGTGGCATAGCCCCACTGTGAAATGCTACACATTCTTTGAAATATTTAATATGCATATGGTAATTAGAGAGAGAATGACAGTGAGAGAGGCAAGCTACCAATGAATACTGCAGTAAAAATAAACAGCATTTATAGTATGCATAAGGTCTGATTTGTGCATCTGTATAGGAAGTGTGTAAGCATATAGATATGGAAAATCCAGAGAGAGAATTTTTAAATGAACTAAACTTATGAAATGGAGAATTGCAGTGTTCTGACATGGTATAAATATGTTTTAAATAAAATAAATTTACAGATGTTATTTGCTTTTATTTTGGATGGTTTATTGTTGCAAACATTAAAACTGTCTTTCTCAAAGAAAGAGTTTATCAGAAAGACATCAGCATCTCTGTCATACACCATAAAAAAGGCTGTGACTCATCCTATGCCATACGAGAAATATACAAAGAAAAGCATTACGGAATATGGCAATATGAAAATTCTTACTCCAACATAAAATAATATATTGTGACCATTTTAGACATTAAAAAGAACCAAACAGGCTTTTTCGCAACGGGTTTGCCACGAGAGCACAGGCATAGTGAAGGCCACCACTAAATCGAAGCCAACATGGGAAAGGAAAAGACCCACATTAATATCGTCGTCATCGGACACGTGGACTCTGGCAAGTCCACCACCACCAGCCATCTGATCTACAAATGCGGTGGCATCAACAAAAGGACCATTGAAAAATTTGAGAAGGAGGCTGCTGAGATGGGGAAGGGTTCCTTCAAGTATGCCTGGGTGTTGGACAAGCTGAAAGCCGAGCGTGAGCGTGGTATCACCGTTGACATCTCCCTGTGGAAATTTGAGACCAGCAAGTATTACGTG
>NW_004524626.1:4133037-4135342 GCF_000260255.1 Octodon degus
CATCGTAAAACCTTCAGAAGGAAAGGAGAATGTTTTGTGGACCATTTTTTTGTGTGTGTGGCAGTTTTTAAGTTATTAGTTTTTAAAATCAATACTTTTTAATGGAAACAACTTGACCAAAAATCTGTCACAGAATTTTGAGACCTATTAAAACAAAGTTTAATGAGAAAAAAAAAAAAAAAAAGAACCAAACAGTTCAAAGTGCTGAGCAATTTCCAGGGAGTTATGTATATAAAAGGCACTCTGGAAGCAGTCAAAAGCTGCTGCATGCAAGTTTTTTTCAGATTTTGACAACAAAATAATCAAGATATAAGCTTTCTTTTATTAACAGCAAAAGTACATACAACACTTACAAACAATACTTACTTGTTATAAACACTATTGTTCTTTTTGTCAGGATTTTCTTTTTTTCCTTCTTTTTTTTTTTTCAGAACTGAGGATTGAACTCGGGCCCTTGTGCTTGCCAGGGAAGCTCTTATTCCACTGAACCATCTCCCCAGCCCTTTGTCAGTATTTTCCATTGTGTTAATACTTCTGCTCAGCTATTTTACAATTGTGAAAATGAAGCTCGAGCAACTAGGAATCTTTATAAAATCGAACACTACCTAATGTCTGAAATACTATTTATATAATATAGACATTACTCAAATAGCAAGTATCTATAACATGTTCAACCTAGAATCAACACGCTTGTCTCCTTTATGTAAGTATTTTCTTTTTTCAAAACATGCTCTTTTAGAATTTGCAATGTTTATTCATAAATAGGCACAAAATAATTTAGAAAGACAAATCAATTTGTTGTTCAGAAAAAAATTGCTCATGTATGATGCAAAAGTTTGGCCATGTTTGTTTGTTGCAATTAAGTCAAATGATGTAACACACACACATATGCACACACATGTATATACAAACACACATACATCCTAAGAGATCCACAAGTATGGCCCTTTAACAAGACTTCAAAGTTTTCTGCTATAAAGAAAGTACATAGTAAAACTAAATGTTTGCATGGCATGAGTTAAAGAAGTGAAAGGCTTGTAAATTTACTAGATTTTATTTGTGTTAAATACAACAAATAGAGATTGGACTCAGTACTTTCTGCATTCTAGACAAATATTCTGTCACTGAGCTACAATGCTAGCTCTGGATTTTTAACTGAAACATAATTGCTGTAACAGTGATGGGTTACAGTACCATAGTTCAAAATATGTATACAATATTCAATCCTCAAATTCGGGTCATTATATTTCCCTCTCCTTAAACATTTTTTAATCCTTTGTGTTGAGAAGCTATCAATTCTTCCCTTCTAATTCTTTATAAAAATATATGCAATTAAAAATCTAAGATATTATCTTCAAAATAGTTATTCATAATAGTCACTGTTAATTTTGTATCGTGTTGTTTTGAAATTCTGTATCAGGGGTTCTGCCCATTAGCTCAGGTGTTTAAGTGCCTGCTGAAACAAAGCAGTCGGGATTAGGATGCTGTGGTTCAATCCCCTCATCCTCAAGCCAAAGTAGACCTGCCCTGAAGGCATCCTGAGTGGCTCCCTGCAAAAAAAAAAATCTTTAAAATCCTTCTGAAATTCTGTATCAATTTTATTGCTTTTATCTCTCTTTAAAATTTTCTCAAGTAGTGCCAGCCCCCTCCCTCTCTGGCCTTTCCCCCTCCCCGCCTTTGGCTCACTCCACCTTTCTGTCCCCCACCCCTACCACACGGGTTCGGGCCATTCCCAGGCAAGAAATGCCTTGGTGCCGCATTGGGCCTAATTCGAGTCTTGCTGCCTCCTCCCAGGAGTACCGTGTGCAGCAGCCAGGGGCCAGACCCTGGCCACACCTGGGACAAGGAAATTGGAACTACTAGTTTTAGTTATAAATGATGATCTACAAGAGATGTTTGTTAAAATCTAGAAGACAGACCAAGAGCACAGACCCAGCAAGTGAGTGAGACAACCCAGGGCCCTCTGGATCCTGTATAGACCCAGACCCCAGGCCCAGCATGTGAGTGAGACCACCCAGGGCCTGTGGATCTTCATTCGAGCCAGAGTGCAGCCCCAGTGAGGAATCCTTCAGCAGAATTCCCTGCAAAGAGGCTAGAGGCAAGAATTACCCAGCTGATTCAGAAGCAGAACATCTTGGCAGAGAGACAAAAAGGGTTCAACTCTAATGCCTGCAGCAGAAAGAAGTGGAGCACAGCAACAAGATCCAAACAACACCCACCTGGAGGAATCTGAACTTCATAGATCTGGACCTGGTGCTAAGGTAATAACTCTATCTAAGCTCTACACCAAAGGTCAGAAGACAGT
>NW_004524626.1:4145017-4151420 GCF_000260255.1 Octodon degus
TGTACAGCAATTAACCATTAAGAAGAATATATGCAGTTTATTATTTGTTGAAACTGTACTTTCGATTTGATTTGAAACTGTCTCATTGCTTTATGTTTATCAATAAAACTTTGAAAAGAAAAAAAAATAAAAAAATAAAAAATAAAAACATTTACTTGAGAGACAGTATGGCAACAATTGGTAGGTCATGACAAGCAGTACGTTTTTAGAAAACCAGAATGAGAGGCATTCCAATCATGACCCCACTATTACACATTGCTATATTCAATGTAGTTGCTTAATTCACAGGTATCAGCATATATAGTTACTCAGGGTGAGAATCCTACCAATTAACCTGCTAATTTCAACAACCTACTCATAGTTCTCAGGATCATTGCATTACCCGACTTGTGCAAATAAATGTATGGCTTTGCCTCTGTCATGTTTCCTAGCTTTTCTCCTTTCCCTCTCTTCATTATTCGATCCTCAAGGTCTCGCTTTTTTAATTGTGTTATACCTTTTTGTTTGTGTTTCTTCTTTGAGTTCCTATGCTAGGGAGACTACACAATACTTACACATGTGGGTTTGGTTTATTTCACTTATTAGTGTATCTTCAAATGGCATCCACTTAAATATGAAGGCTTCAAGTTTATCATTCTTTATGGCTGAGTAATGCTCCATTGCATAAAATTACCACATCTTTTTCATCTGTTCCTTAAGTGATGGGTATCTTGGTTGTTTCCAAGATTTGGCTATCACAAATTGTGCTACTATAAACATAAGTACACATATATGACTATGATATGACATTTTCTGTTGCTCCGGGAAAATTACCAGTAGGGGGATAGTTGGCTTGAATTGAACTTCCAGTCCTAGTTTTTTAAGGAGTCTCCACACTGATTTCTGTAATGGTTGCACCAGTATACATTCCCACCAGCAGTGGTAAAACGTTCCTTTTTCCTCGCAACCTCCCCAACATTTGTTGTTAGCTGATTTGTTTATGAAAGCCATTCTCTCTGGGGTGAGATCATATCTCAGCATTGTTTTAATTTGCATTTTTCATGGATGGCTAGTGATGTGGAGCATTTTTTCATATACTTATTCGCTTCTTTTTTGTCCTCTGAGAAGTGTGTGTTCATCTTGGATGCTTATTTCTGGATTGGGTCTTTAAATTTTGGGGCTATTTTTTTATTTCTTTATAAATTCTAGAGAGCAACCTTTGTCTGAGTGCTTATTATTTAACATTTTTTCCAAATTTGTGGGTTGTCTTTTCAATTTGTTGGTAATTTGTTTTGATGTGCAAAAACTTCTCCATACGAGGTAGTCCCAGTTCTTAATTATTTCAAGTATTACCCATGGGAATTGGTTTTTGTTCATGCGCTCTTTTCCTACCCCTATGTCTTCAAGAGTTTTTCCCACTTTCTCTTCCAGGAGATTTAGTGTTTCTGTTTTAATGTTTAGATCTTTATTCCATTTTGAGTTTAGCTCAGTGCATGGTGATAGACCCTGGTCAAGTATTAGTATTTGGCATATAGAGAGCCAGTTTTTCCAGCACCATTTGTTAAAGAGACTATCTTCCAGTAATCATGTTTGGCCCCTTTGTCAAAGATCATGAGGCTGTGTTTGTAGGGCCTTCTGCATCTTCTAATCTATTCCATTGATCCTCAGGTCTATTTTTTTTTTGCCAGTACCATGCTGATTTTATCACAGTAGCCTTGTAGTATAATTTCAAGTCAGGAATTGTAATGCCTCCTGCCTTGTCTTTGTTGCCCAGAATTGCCTTTGCAATTCCAGGTCTTTTCTGGTTCCAAATAAATTTGAGGAATGATTTATCTAGGTCTGGGAGTTATATTGGTGGTAGTTTGATAGGGATTGCATTAAATCTGGACAGAAATTTTGGGAGTACGACCATCCTCACAATGTTGGTTCTTCCTATCCAGGAGCATGCAATATCTTTCCATTTTCTGAAATCCTCTACAATCTCTTTTTTAAGAGTACTGTAATTTTCCTTGAAATTATCTTTGACTTCTTTAGTTATATTAATTACAACGTATTTCATTATACATGTTGCTATTGTTAAAGGTATGGTTTCTCTAATTTCCTTCTCAGTGTGTTTGTTATTTGTGTAGAAAAATGCTACTGATTTTTGGGTATTGACATTGTATCCTGCTATGCTACTGAATTTGTGTATCAATTCTAGTAGGTTCTTAGTGGAGATTTTTGGGTCTTCCAAGTAAAGAATCATGTCATCTGCAAAGAATGATAATTTAACTTCTTCTTTACCTATTCTTACTCCTTTTATTTCTCTCTCTTGTCTAATGGCTCTTGCTAATGATTCCAGAGCTATATTACTGAATATTTTTTAATTGGTGAATTCTGTCCATTTACATTGATGGTTATAATTGAGATGTGTTGACTTACAATACATATGTTATTTACCAGCTATTGTTTACCCCTTTTTCTCCTGTGTTTAACTGTTTGCCCTGTTTGGAGTGTTCCTGCCATTCTCATTCATGGATTTGTGATCATTTTGTTCCTTCTCTGGAAACTTTTTTAGTAGTTGTGTAGGGTTGCCTTTGTCATCATGAATTCTTTAGTTGTTCATTGTCATGGAAATATTTCACTTCTCCATCATTTTTCAAAGAGTTTTGCAGAGAATAGTATTCTAGGCTGGAATTTGTTTTCATAAAAGACATGAAGTTTTCTGCTCTATGCTCTTCTTGAGTTCATGGTTTGTGAAGAGAAGTCTGCCATTATTGTGTTTCATTTTCCTTTAAATGTGATCAGTTTCTTTTCTTTAGTGGCTTTCATATGTTGTTTTTTGTGCTGAATTTCTTGGATTTTGACTATTATGCATCTCTGTGTGTTTTGAATTGGATTGACGTTATTTGGAGTTTGGTACACTTCAGTTAACTGAATGTCAGATTGTTTCCCTATATTTGTGAAGTTTTCTGCTATTACCTCTGCCCATCTTCTTTTTATATCATTTGTATTGACTCATTCTTTCTTACTGATGTATGTTAATCACACCAGAGGTTCATCTTTGCATCATCTTGCAGAGACGAATTATTTTCTCCTACATCTTAGCTGTTTTTAAAATATCTTTTCTTACCTTTTCAATAGAGACAACATCATCTTCGAGATCTGAAACTCTAGCTTCACTTTCATTCTAATGGTTTTGCAAGCTTGTGATTGATAATTTAAGTTCCTCTATATCTCTTTGATACTGTTGCATGCAATCTGTTTTTTTCTTATATTGCTCAGTCAAGGATTCTATCATTTTTCTAATCTCTATTTTTCTGTCCGTCTCTTCTTGAGAAGCAGTTATTAATTCTTTCATTGTAGTTTCCTTTCTTTTTTTACTTCAGAGATTATTTCTGATGTGATTTCCCCTATATGTTTCTGCAGTTGATTCTTTACTTAAGACGCTATTAATTCAGAGATTTCTTTTTTTATTTCAGAGGTTATTTCTCATCCGAATTTCTCTATACCTTTTTGCAGTTGTTTCTTTAGTTTAGCTGTTATTCATTCAGACATTTTAGCTGTATGATTCACAATTTCTTCTGTGTTAGTGTTTTTTGCACTTGTTCTTTGTCGGCTCAGGGTCTGAGGTTGCATTTTGCTCCTTCTCCTTGTCATTTTGTATACCACTGTCCTCTTATCTTTGATGTAGAGCATGGCGTTATTACCTTAGCACCTACTATAACTCTTGCCCAAGAGAGATTATATGGTTAAGGCAGATATTCTTTTATATTTACAGATCTGCAATAAGGAACACTAAAATGTGTAATGATATTTAGCGTTGACAAACTTTTAAACTAATGGCTTTGCATTTTAGACAGTGAGAGCAATAATTATGTCTGTATAGCTAAGTAGATATTAAATTGGGAGTTTGTAATTCTGCTAATTTCCGTCTGATCACCTCCCCTTGATGTACCTGATGTTTTCCATGCAGATTATTTCATCCCAGTTACATTTTGCTCCCTCTCTCAGTCAAGAGAGAAAGAAGGAGGATGATCTTATAGATCTGGGTCTAGCAAAGTGTCTCTGCTTACTGGGTGCAGGTCTACAAAGTTTGAATTCATCCAATTGTGCCTGGCTTGGGTCTTGGTGCTGTACTCAGCCTCTTCCTGCTGCAGCCCATGGAAGTGAACCAGCTGAGCCCCTCTTGCAAGATGTTCTCCTCCTGGATTAGCTAGGTGGTTCTGTCTCCTACTCTCTCTGTATGGACTTCAGCTGTAGAGTTTCACACCAGTCCTGTATGCCAGGCCTGGGCTGTGTCTGGAGGGGTCCAGAGAGCAGGACAGAGGACTCACTCACAAGTCAGACCTGGTCTGGGTCAAGAGGCATCCAGCAGGCAAAGGGGAGTGCAGAAGCTCTCCCACACATCCCGGGCCTGGGCTTGGGCTGCATCTGGATTAGTCCTGAGAGCACAATGGAAGTTCTCACAAGCCGGACTTGGGCTGGTTCTAGAGGTGTTTGGAGGTGTCCCAAGAGCAAAGGTCTCACTCACAGGTAGGGCTTGGGCTTTGTCCAGAGGGATTCTGCTGGTGCAGGGGAGTGTGGAAGCTCTCCCACACACAGGCTGGGCCTGGGCTTCAGCTGCATTGGCAGGGGTCCAGAGATCGCGTGGTGGAAGTTCTCACTCACACACAGGGTCTGAGCTGGTTCTGGAGGGGTTCAGAGGACTTCTGAGAGCACGATTGAAGGTCTCACTCACAGAACAGGCCTGGGCTTTGTCCAGAGCGATCCAGCAGGTGCAGGGGAGTGTGGACACTTTCCCACACACTTGCTGTGCCTAGGCTTGAGCTCCTGCTAACCTGTTTTGAAGCTGTCTTATTGCTATTTGTTTCTCAATAAAATTAATCTAAAAAATAAAAATGAAGTGGAATTTAATTTATAACGTAGTATATATTCGATGACACAAAATTGAGATATTCATATATTCTCACATATGAAAACTTCCACATATACATGAGCAGAAGAACTATTTTGAAATGAACCATGTTAATCATAGTACTCCAGTCCCTATATAAGAAATGAGAGTTTTCACAGAGAATTTTTCAATGAGAAAGTAATGGCTAACATACACACAAATATATTGTTATTGTCTATGTATACTTTACACATCCCTCTCAGGTGAAGCTGGCAGTGCAACAGCAATGAAGTATGAGGTGGTGGAGCTTTAGTGGGGATGACTCCTATAGTTCTCCCAGTACCTTTGTCTCCTACTGGAAAAGTTGGGGCTAAATGGATCCCTCTTGGCACTAAGTCAGGCTTACAGGGCCATTGTGTTGGCCCTAGGTTCTCACCTGGGGAGCACCCATGAATCATAGGTATACATAAAGATATCATATTCATTGGATCCTAGGAAGCAGTAGTGTCCTGGATGTAAGTATGGCATGCTGGCACACTCACTGTTACCTTGGTAACAGTATGCAATGATGGATACTTCTGAAGTATTCACAGATTCAAGAACAAAAACAAAATGAGACACATATCAAGTTGCAGAGACACTGATGTCACAGCAGAGCTTAGCTCTCCATAGTAATGAAGTTGATAAGGAACAGATCCATCTACCAAATGGCTGACACTGGGAACTGTTATGCCAAAGACCACACAAGTGCAGTAGCTCCAGTATCTGAGACATGTCATCAGTCAAGTTCAACCAAAAAGCTATAGTTTAGAATGCATATGCCTGCAGAGCAGCAGCAGTCTGATAGCCAGAGTACTTGCATAGTAACAAAGTGAACATCTCCTTTCCCAAAATGACTCACAAGTAGCCACTCCTGGAGGACAAGAGGTGAAGGGCCACATCTCATAATCAAGAGTTACACATGACCACCATGGTATGCGTTGTTTCAATGTCAAATGTTACTGCTGCCTAATGTGTTGATGCTAGAGATTATAGTAGTACTTTCCATGTGGCTTATACCAGTGACCTCTGTATTTCTTCCTTGTTCTTCACCATCTACTGGTGCACTAATCACATTTCAATCACTGTGATTGTACACTGACCAAGCAACGACCGTGACTCATCCACATGGCTGACACAGACAAAGGTTCTACAATCTGAGATACAAGATCTCAGGATAAATCCTGAGAGGATTTCACTGACCTTATCAGACCCAAAAGCTACAATTCTTGTTGCTTAGGTCCTGCTTTACCTTGGTCTTAACCATCCAGCAGAAAAGTATAAAAATGAAATATAAGAAGTAAAGCCATGCTATTATGTTGAGCTGTAGGGGACTCTGGTCAATAATTTCTGACATTGCCAGTCAAGTGGAAGACCCTATACTATTATGGGCAACTGGACTCTTTTAGATTATTTTGCTGAGTTTACACACCTATAATATTCAAATGATGGAACTAAACAAAAAAGGGGATACAGATGAATGTCCATTTTGTATCTGTGTATTCAAAG
>NW_004524626.1:4157602-4163413 GCF_000260255.1 Octodon degus
GACCCAATGCTATTATGGGCTACTGGACTCGTTTAGAATATTTTGCTGAGTTTACACACCTATAATATTCAATAACGGAACTTAGAAAAAATGGGGTATATCTATGAATGTCCATTTTGTATCTGTGTATTCAAAGTGGCTTGGATAGATATATAGTTGCATTCTCTTAATGAATAGAATGATCTGTTCTAAAGGTGTTTGTAAATAGGATCACAAGTCCGCATCTTGTACAGCAATTAACCACCTAGAAGAATATATGCAGTGTATTATTTGTTGTAACTGTACTTCCGATTTGATTTGAAACTGTCTCATTGCTATCTGTTTATCAATAAAGCTTTGAAAAAATAAAATAAATAAAATTAAAATAGCTATGCAAAAATAAAACATGTATCCTTCACTTATGCTGTTGAACTCTTTTAATAACGCTTCAAGTTACAAAAGTATTCCCTCATGTAGGTCATGCATGGTCGTTCACACCTATAATCTCAGCATTTTCAGAAGTCTGAGGCAGGAGGATCACTAGTAGTTGAAGGCCAGCCTGGGATAACTATTTAATCCAAGGACAGCTTCAACTACATGAGACCTTGTCTCAAAATACAAAAAAAAAAATAGTTTCCTGAATTGTCAAAGATGGAAAGATGGATCATACTCTCTCAGTTAGAATCATGAGAACCATCCAATAAATTGTTTCGGACCAGTAAAGCTATACACGCTTGCAGAATCCTGCCTGGATAGCCAAAAAAAATCCCTCTCATCTTTCTTTTCTTCCTGCATGCCTGAGCCTTTGTCTTCATGGCACTTCAGCACTAATGGAATCTGCATCAACATCACTGGGGGCAAGTTCCTGTGAACTTGGATGTGTTCCCTATCTACACCTGCTAGCTGAGCTATTCAGGCCTCATGTGTACTTGAAAACTATGCTTACTAATACCTTTGACAGGTAAGGAAATTGTCTCTAATGAGGAAATATTCATGGGGAACAACAAACAAACATCAACCTCAAGAAGAGAAAACATCATAAGCAAAGAGCCCAGGGGGAAAGGGTGTGTGTCTTTAGCAAAACAAAATCAACCCAGAGATATTAACCCACTAAGATAGCAAAATAATTTTCTATTTTGCTCCCCTCACTCATGGGAAACTAATTGTTCAGAGAATAAAATGACAATGGAATAATTAAGTTAAAGAGCATTCATATAAATGTAAGTTTGAAACCCTAGAAACAGTGTGTACATCCTTTAATCCTCTTGCCCATAACTACGGTGTCAGGAATGCGTGTATTCCACCATACTTTTGGAGAGGTGATATCCTGATATCACATCCCTGTCATAACTTGGAGCTGAATTGGACCTCGTTCACCCATGGAAGTGAAGACCCAGGTAGCACAGCACCACAAGAACTCCTGATGTGAAAACAAGGTATGGAGCCAGGCAGAGCTCTCAAATGATAACATTTGGTGTTATGAGAGGCGGTAATGCCATGAGGGGAGTCACTTTGCTGAAAATACATTATTCAATCAATTCCTGGTTCTCAGCTGTTTCTCTCACTTCACTCTCAGTTTGCTTCAGCTGTCTTCTAGAGTTCAATCCTAAAGATCTTTCATTCTACACATAGAAATTAACATTCTCTTTGGGTAACCATTACTCAGTGGTTTGTTACTCGACCTCTTACAGTTTGTCTGAAGTCACTACATTTGTCTTCATTCTCCTCTACCCAAAATTTAAAGTATTAACTATCCTTTAAACATTTCTCTTTATGATTCTTTAATACTGTACACCATTTAAAACTTATGTACATCTATAATTCATAATAAATATTTATATGGAGAATATACTAACTTTGATCAACCAAATAATTATTCTTAGACTAATTTTCTGTCACAGATTTTGCCATTCATAATTTTTAGTTGATAATTCCAGTTACTGATCATATTATTTCTCTAATACCTACCACACACTTTATTCAGAAGGTACATCTACTTTCAAAGACTAAATTTTCACATTTAATTTTGGTTGCTTACATAGGTATGTTTTATTAAGATAGCTGATGTGGCATCTGCATTCATATATAATGTTTGAACTTTACTTGGAGATGCTATGAGTATCAGTTTAGCATTATTTTTCTAAAGATTTACAAACCTTTAAAAACGTATTTATATATCCACAAATCCTACTAATTACCCATATGAATAAAGGTTAGTATAATTTTTGTGCATGGAAACTTCTTTGATGAATTAAGCAAATGTGAAAATAATAAATAATCTACCATTTACAGAGTATGACATGGATAGCCCTTAACTATTCTTGTATGAGTTTAATGGCAAAATTCAAAGAACACGGGTTAGCATAATTTTGTTACATATTTAGTATGATAGCATCATAGTGCAGTATAAAATTCTAGATTTATTTCTTTTTTTAATTTTAATAATTTTATTTAGAAAGAAATAGCAATGATATAGTTTCAAAACAGGTTAGTAGTACAGTTATAATTAATACATTGAAAATTCTCTTTGTAGTAGTTATTCCTGGTACAAGATGCAGACATGATATCTTGTCTAAACACTATTAGTTCAAAACCTATTTCTCATTGAACTAAGAGAAAGTATCTGTATATTTATGCTATTTTGGATATACACATATATATTTTTTACTACAAAATTGTCCATCTTTATCCTCTTTTTGTTTACTTTTGTCAGAGATGTGTACTCCATTGCCATTCATATACTGTAGGTGCATGAACTCAGGAAAGCATTGATTATTTTAGATGAATTTTAAAGGAAAACATTAAATTAATATGAGAACAATATAGCCATTATGGAAATCAGTGTGGAGTATCCTTAAAAAGCTAGGACTGGAAATCCCATTCAAACCAGCTATCCCCCTACTGGGAATTTTCCCAGAAGAACTGAAAACGTCATGTCATAGTGATATATATGTACCTATGTTTATAGCAGCACAATTTGTGATAGCCAAATCTTGGAAACAACAAAGATGCCCATCACCTGAGGAATGGATGAAAAAGATGTGGTATTTTTATAGAATGGACTATTACTCAGCTATAAAGAATGATAAACTAGAAGCCTTCATATTTAAGTGGATACCACTTGAAGATATATTCATAAGTGAAATAAACCAGACCCACATGTGTAAATATCATATAGTCTCCCTAATATAAGAACTCAAGCTTTTTCCCCCTGTGGTGCTGCTTGGCCTGCAGGTCTGTGTAGGGCTGCGGATGCGGGTCTATATTACACAGGATGGGTTTTGTTAAGGTTGTCAAGAATAAGGCCTACTTTAAGAGATACCAAGTGAAGTTTAGAAGACGACAAGAGGGAAAAACTGATTACTATGCTAGGAAACGCTTGGTAATACAGGACAAAAATAAGTACAGCATGCCTAAATACAGGATGATAGTTCATGTAACTAACAGAGATATCATTTTTCAGATTGCGTATGCCCATATTGAAGGGGATATCATAGTCTGTGCGGCATACGCACATGAACTACCAAAGTATGGTGTGACCGTTCTTAGCACTGCTGATTAGGAGAGGAGGGTGAGAACCGCACCACGGGCAAGACCAATAAATCCTAGTACTTGCCTTGGTGAACCATCGCCAAAGCCTACCTGCGGCCCAGCACACACACAGCTCACATCTTGCACCAGCCTTCAACACTCTGGAAGAATACCCTTTTTGTATCTTCATTCAGCATCTTTTTAATATCATAGGTTTTATTTTACCATTTTATCTTCTCACAAAATATTATTATAGAGCGTCCCTGTATTCACCCTAACATTAGTCCCAAGCATGATAGCATCTTTTGAAAATGAATGAACTCCTCAGAATGGATACAAAATAGAAATAACCATCTTTAATTTTCACCTCTCAACTACATTCTGCCTCCCTACCGAATTGGTTCTTTAAAAAACACAGCCTGCAATAGGCACCTTTTTTCTCAAGCTCAGAAAAATGATGTAGCCACCTGCTAATATCCAGCAAGCTATTCAGTCTGCATTTTGAGAACAATGCAGTTTTCCACACTTTTTGTTTAGTTTACAGTATTATAATGGAAAGGTCTTGATGCATGAGTGGATTTAAATTTCTTTATAATCATTATGCTGTTAAGAGTATGCCAGAAAATGTTTATAGAGCTATTTAATATGCCTTCTGCTATTTAATATACCAAATGCTTTTCAGAGAAATGCAATTTAAATACTGTGCTTAACATATTTTACTAAGAAACAAATATTGGATTATTGTTCTATAAAAAACAAAGCAAAGTATGGTGTGAAAGTTGGTCTAACAAATTATGCTGCGGCATATTGTACTGGCCTGCTGCTGGCCCGCAGGCTTCTCAATAGGTTTGGCATGGGTGAGATCTATGAAGGCCAGGTAGAGGTGATTGGAGATGAATACAATGTGGAAAGCATTGATGGCAAACCTGGTGCCTTCACCTGCTACTTGGATGCAGGCCTCGCCAGAACTACAACTGGCAATAAGGTTTTTGGAGCCCTACAGGGTGCTGTGGATGGAGGCCTGTCTATCCCTCACAGTACCAAATGATTCCCTGGTTATGACTCTGAAAGCAAGGAATTTAATGCAGAAGTACATCAGAAACACATCATGGGTCAGAATGTTGCAGACTATATGTGCTACCTAATGGAAGAAGATGAAGATGCTTACAAGAAACAGTTCTCTCAGTACATAAAGAACAATGTAATTCCAGACATGATGGAGGAGATGTATAAGAAAGCTCATGCTGCTATACGAGAGAATCCAGTCTATGAAAAGAAGCCAAAGAGAGAAGCTAAAAAGAAGAGGTGGAACCATCCCAAAATGTCTCTTGCTCAGAAGAAAGATTGGGTAGCTCAAAAGAAGGCAAGCTTCTTCAGAGCTCAGGAGCATGCTGCTGAGAGTTAAACCAAATTTCTATGAAGATTTTTCAGATAAAGACCAATAAACTTATTCATCAAGCAAAAAAAAAAAAAACTCAAAAGAAGAAATCCAAATAGAAAGGTATAACACAATTAAAAGGAAAGTGAGAACTTGAGGATTGAACAATGAGGAGAGGGCAAGGAGAAAAGGTGGGAAACATGACAGGGGCAAAGCCATACATTTATACACATGAGATGGGTAAGGCAAGGATCCTGAGAATCTGCAGCATGTTTTTGAAGCTAGTAGTTAATTGGTAGGATTCTCACCCTGAATAACTGTATATGCTGATACCTGTAAACTAAGAGAACAATATTTAAATAAAAATGCAATACCCTTCTCTGAAAAAAACTAAACATAAAAAGAGAATACAAATGAACAACTATTTTGCATCTGTATATTCAAAATAGTTAGGATAGATATACAGCTGCATTCTCTTATTTCAATGAATAGAGAAATTTGTTCTAATAGTGTTTGTGGACAGGATATCGTGTCTGCATCTTGTACAATGAATAACCTCTAAGACAACAATATACAATGTATTAATTATTGAAACTGTCCTATTTATCGATTTTGAAACTGTCTCATTGCTATTTGTTTCTCAGTAAAATTATTTTTAAAAAATATGAGAACCCACAAGCAGAATAAGAGGGCTCATCAATATGAAAAAGCAAAACCTTTATTAGTATAGCTACAATAGTTAAGATATATTATGAATAATATTGTTCTACTGATATTAAGCACAGAAATGTTAAGCTATTGTTAACAAGAATGAATGTAATGTATAACTTTCTTTTTTTTCATAATTTTATTGAGAAACAAATAGCAATGAGACAGTTTCAAATCAAATTGGTAGGACAGTTTCAATAATTAACACAATGCAT
>NW_004524626.1:4163513-4167770 GCF_000260255.1 Octodon degus
AGCTAATATTTTTATGTATATGCTTTAATGATTTTTTCCTTTATAAGAAGTTTTGGACAATTTAATTTTTGTACATCTTGGTATGATTTTATTTAAATGTCCTTGCAAAAGATTCATTTTTCTTGGAAATTTGATAATATAAGTTGAACTAAATTCAGAAATTTTAAATCTTTTTTTAAAAAATGCTTGAAACTATTGTTTGAAGCAAGTTTCAATTCCCCTATGATGAATGCTATCACTATGTATATAGAAAACGTACCAATAAAATAAATAAATAAAATATCAAAAAATAAAAAGAAAATAAAATTTTCTCATTTCTATTTCTTTCTCAAAAAATAAATATAAAAATAAAAATAAAAGTTTAAAGCATAGCATTTTGGAAGTGATTTTGTTTGTTATGATTACAAAGATTATGGAGTAAAATAGGTAGTAAATTGTAGCATGCTATAAAATGTTAAAATATGTTCCACCAGTGTAATTTCATTTTGGTTCCCATTGCTCAATACACCTTGTCTCCCCTCTCTTACTCTTCTTCATTTCTAGTGACACTGTTTTCAAAGACTTCATTACGCTGCATCTCTTTCCATAACTAATACTCAATTTATCTGATTCTCTTAATTTCAAGAGTCTTTGAGCTGATGTTGTTTCAATGGAAATACTTTATGCTTCTTGTTCAGTCTTCTACTCAGACATCTATTATCACCCCTTCAGTCAGCAATGAACACTGTGTCATTCAATTCAGTATTCACTGTTCACTTCATCAATATGAATAAACATAACATACATCTTATTCTGTGTTGTATTAATTTTCTAATTTTTTAAATTTTCAATGAGCATGTCTTTATTCCTTTTTAGTTTTGTTATTAGTATATGTTTTTGATGCAAAATAATTGCATTCATTTTGAGGAATGAATACATATCACATCTAATCATTTTATTTCCCTGCTCCGTTCCTATCTTCCTGTTTGCCCTGATCCCCTGACCATCTCCTCATCTCCACAAAGTCCCCTGTTCATTTCCTTATCATCTTTTACTCTTTCTCTTTAGATTGTTTATATTTTGAATTTGGTGATATATAGATATAGATAATGCACTGAATGAAACAAAATTAAAAGGTAATCTGAAACATGAATGAGAAAAGATAAAAAATACTAATTACTTTATTGGTTATTAGTTCAAGATAAAATTATCAAAGACTTGTGGAAGCAGTAGAATCTGACAGGAAGTCTTCCAAAATGCTTACAGGTAACAGTATCTAAAGTTTTGTTTTCTGTAAAGGAATATGTGTTCAAATAGTTGAAGCAAGATTAAATATGTTTTAATAAAATGCAAAAGAGTGATGCCTTCCAGGTTATGACTGAAGAGGATGCACTTTATAAAAATGTATCTAATCACAAAAAGCCAAAAGACACAATAAAAAAAATCACAGAAATGTGAATGGAAGCTGGAAAAATATGAATGTAAATGTATAAAATGACTTGGTTAGTATCTAAGATTCAGAACATTTACTTCATTTGTGTACTTAAAGCACAGAGTTGCAAGTAAATGATTTCAATTAGTTAACTCTTTCAGAAGTGTATAGGGGTGCAATATGATAATTGATAGACATAAATAGACAAAATTTATAAATGCACCTTCCACACAAGTACCCCTACACACACCTGGAGAAAACTACATAACACAAAGACAATTTGTGAAAGAAAATTTCAACATTTTGCTTTCAAAAACACAGTCAAAAGCAGGAATAAAAAGCCCCACCTCAGTACAAAAAAGAAAAATCTTGCATAGATACTTTGTAATAGAGAAAGAACACCACTAACAAACCCATAGGTATAGTCAGAGTCATAGGACATTGATACCATTCCAAATTGAGGCTCTTAGGCAAATTTCAATTTGACCTACTAAGTTTTGCTGTTAATGCACAGAGATGAGACTTTGAGAAGTATATTTAATGACCTTCTGTTACAATGTGAGATTTGTTAGAATGTCTCTCTTTGGATCTTTATCACCAATACAAAACCATGCCCAAATATGCCTCATCATAAATAGTAATGCTTTCATTACACTGCATCTCCTATAATAACCCCTTTATCTACTTCCCTTAAGTGCAAGAATTTTTAGACTTAGGTTGTTTTAATGGAAGTGCTTTATGCCTCTCATACAGTCTCTTACTCAGGCATCCATTATTACCCCTTCAGTCAGCAATGACCCCTGAGTCAATTGGTTCAATGGTCACTGTTCACTTTAGCAATATAGATAGACACATCATTATGAATGAATTCAGGATAGTGAATAAATAATTGAGAAAGCAAGCAAACAGCAATTCCCCTTCTGGGCTAGGGCATACCTAGTCTCAGGTGATCTTAGGTAGAAATTCTCAATCTCAGTGCTCTTTGCTCTTTTTGTACAGTATCTGCTGAGCTCTCAGACTCGCCTAAAAACAAACATAGAAAAGAAGATTTTGTGTCAAAGTGTAAATTTCCCATTCATTGGATAATGATGGATACTGAAGCTCTAGCCCTAGAAAAGACAATAGTATGGAATTAAGCATCAGTCTTCTAGGCAGATTTCAGACCTCAAAATAAACCATTATGTTGTGTCAAGCCCAAGGCTGGACACTTTGAAGTACATCAGAGGAGAGTTTTAGTTTCCTATATGGGCTCAGTAAACATATTTCCCTCTTGTTACCTCATACTCTACTTTTGGACTCCTACGGGACACTGTTCTGGAAAGACAAGAAATTCTTCCTGTTGAATCTCTATTCCCAAGACACTGGTTTATGCACCAGTAAATTTACTTTTTATTCCCCTCTCTCCATTAACTCACCTGACTTCAAGACATAAGATTTTTTAGGATCTTATCTTTCCTTTGAGATGATGTTTTATGTAATTTAGTACAAGGTCTATAGAGTCTCACTATGCAAATCAGACTTGTGATCCCCTTGTTTTCAGCCTCCCAACCACTAGGATTATAAGCATGTACCACCATACTTAGTCCCAATAGCCATCTCCATTCACACCAGGGGGCGGGGCCTGTGCCAGCATGGCACAACAGGAATCTAACCTGGGTCCCTGCATTTACCTAAGAAGACACTTTAGTCAGCTGAGGTATAAGCCAGTCAAATCTAGGCGGCCCTTAATTTAACCTAACACTGATTAATTATTTTGATATTACTTCTGCAATCTTCAAAGCAATTTTTTAATTTTATTGAGAAATAACTAGCAATGAGACAGTTTCAAAACCAAATGGTAGGACAGTATCAATAATTAATACATTGCATATTGTTGTCTTTGTAGTGGTTATTCACAGTACAAGATGCTGACATGATATCTTGTCCAAACACTAATAGATACAAATCTATAGTATGATAATAATATAATACAAATCTTTCTTCTCATTGAATTAAGAGAAAGTACCTATATGTCTATCCTAACTATTTTATATACACAGATACAAAATACTCCTTCATTTATATCACGTTTTTGGTTTAGTTTTGTCAGAGATGGGTATTCCATTGCCATCCAAATATTAAAGGTGCATGAATTCAGCAAAATATTCCAATATAATCCATTAGTCCACAATAGCAGTGGGTTATCCGTAGGACTGGCAATGTCTGAAGCTGTGGACTTCAGCCTTCCACAGCTCAGCATATTAACATGTCTGCGTTTTTCATACATCGTTTCCACAAATTTCTGCTGGATGGCTATGACCAAGATAAAGTAAGACATATATAACAAGCAATGTAACTTTTGTATCTGACAAGGTCAGTCAAGTCCCCTCAGGACTTATCCCAAAACCCTCTACCGTAGTTTGTAGCTCCATTGTAAGTGTCAGCTATGTGAATGAGTCAGGGCCATTGCTTGACCAGTTTGCTCTCTGTGAAAGTCTGAGAGAATGATTTCTCTCCAGGTGGCTCTTCATATGCATGCTCTATCATTGATTACATTCTTCTGTGGCCCCATAATCTCCTTGATCAGAAAGTTTGAGACACAACTGAGTTAAATGATGCTGCAGTACAGGCTCTTCTATATCCTAAGTCCTCACTGACTTGAAAGACTAGATCCAAAATTGTTGGCTATCCTTGCAGCCCTTCTTTTTTCTAATTTTTGGTATGCAAACTTAGACTTTTAATCCTCCAGAAGAGAAGCTTATTATTACCCTACAACATATGAAGTTGGGTTTAACCTCACTATCTGTCTGAATATCAAACATCTTAGGCATAACATGGAACAGGTATTTTCCATCAAGTATTGATAT
>NW_004524626.1:4177676-4180107 GCF_000260255.1 Octodon degus
CATCTTGTACAGCAATTAACCACTAGGAAGAATGTATGCAATGTGTTAATTATTGAAACTGTCCTACCAATTTGGTTTGAAACTGTCTCATTGTTATTTGTTTCTCAATAAAATTATGGAAAAAATAAAAAAATCACTGTAATTGTTACAAAGAAAATCAAAGCAATTTTTGCTCATGGTTTCAGAGTTTTCTGTTCATGTTAACTTGAATACATTGTTCCGAGGCTAGTGGTGAGACAGAATAGGGGAGTGTGGTAAAGCAAAATGCCACAGGATAGCCAGGAAGCTAAGACAGACAGACACATAAGAAGGAACTGGCATTCCAATACACCCTTTTAGGGCATATCCTCAGTGAACAATTTCCTACAATGAGGTGTCAACATATACAGGTGTCATCACCAATAATGCCATGAGATGGGGACCAGACGTTGAACACATGAACCTCTGAGGATATTTTAGTTCCAAATCATACCATGTAGTATCTTAGATATACACATCTTTCCATGTGAGTATTGCATTGTTTTCCACTGAGGATCTAAGAGCTGATTCAAATTCTTTAATGGGAATTTGAGGCCTCCTTTAGATCTTCTGTGTTGTAGGTAAATGTGGTTTTTATGTGGTGTAACAAAGGATGACATCTGTCTTTCTATATCTGGTTGATGCAATGCATGAGAGACACTTAAAAATAGAAATCCAGATATGGAGATTCCTCAAAAAACTAAAACTAGAACCTAAATCTAACCAACCTCTGCCCCTTCTAAGTATCTTTTCAAAAGAGTTGAATACCACATGTTACAGTGATCCATGCATACCCATGTTTATATCAACATGGCTCTTGATACCTTAATCTTTTTTGATAGCTCAATCTTAGAAGTAACCTCTATGTTAATCAACAGATGAATGGATGAAAATTTGTTGTTAATAAATAATGGAATACTACTTTGTCATAAAAATGGATAAATGTAAGTTATTTGTAACAAAATGAATGCACCTTGAGATAAAAATTTTAAGTACAATAAATCAGACACACAAGTTTAAGTATCATATGGTTTCCCTTAATAGGGGCGCAAAAATTATGATGATTTAAAGAGAAAAATAAAAGACAGCTAATAAGAAACAGAGAGGTGGATTCTTTGCAAAAGAGAAGGGAACAAAGAAGAGACAGTAGGGAGAGGAAATGGAATCTAAAAGATAAAATGTGCTATGCACATTGGCAACTCCCTACCATTAATATAATCACTGTGTATTGCTAATAAAAGTTTAGAAAATAAAAACAGAAGCCCATTCAATGGCTCATCCATTTAAAAATCAATACCACTGAGAATCCCCAGTGCACTACACGAGTCTACATCATATGTTCCTGAAACTTCTGTGAAACATCTTCTAATTCTCTTCCCCAAACAATTTTATACACATCAATAATGATCAATAAATCCTTGCACAACTGTTAATGGAGAACCACAGACATACAGGTATTGTTCCACAACTGTCAGGAAAAAAGGGTACCAACTTTAAGGGTACATAGTAATCACCAGTTTCATACCAGGTACCAAAGAGCAAATATGAAAACAATTGGACCTATTGTTCTCACTGTACAATGTCCTCTTCTATGTCTTCAATAATTTTATTTCTTTGGATCCAATGGTGAATTTTCGGGGCTCTTTCCTACAACTTATTTTGTAGAGATGATGATTTTATAATAAATTACATGATTCTTGAGAGGAGAAAGAACTTATTGCAGAGAAAAAAGTCACTAATGTGATAGGAGTTGCAGCCCTTGAATATGTGTGCACTCTAAGTTCCATAACAGTTTCTTATTTTGCTTTTATTTTTGTATTTTAATGCAAAAGATCTCATATTGTTGATTATCCTTTCAATCTGAAAATAGCTATGCAGAGACCCAGTTCTACCCCAGGTCCACTGAGTGTGTGGAGAACTTCCTGCTGACCTGCGCCAGCGGAACCAGTCCCAGCCCAGCCGCAGTGTGGGCCGGACCCTCTCCCACCCCCTTGGGAGGCCCCCCAACACTCTGCCGTACCTCCCCCAACCCTCCCGCCCAGTAGGAATTTCTGCCGACTTCCAGGAACCCCCAGAACCAGTCCTAGCCCAGGTACGCAGCGGGAAGGAGCTGGGCACAGCAGCCAGACGTGAGCCAGACGCAGCTGGATAAGTCCAAACTCTGTAGAGCTGCACCTGAACTTCAGTACGTGTGAAGATTATAACTACTGCAAAGATCTACAACAAAGGGCAGAAGACAGTGCTACACAAAATGACGAGAAGGAACAAAATGCAACCTCAAAACCCAAGACCTCCCGAACCAAGTGCAGAGGACAATAACACAGAACAATTTGGAAATCACACAGCTGAAAGCAATGAATCAACAGCTTCTGAAATAAAACAGCTGCAGAAAGATATAGAAGACCTCAGATTG
>NW_004524626.1:4189217-4210883 GCF_000260255.1 Octodon degus
TTACAAACACCATTAGAACAAATTCCTCTATTCATTAAGAGAATGCAACTATATATGTATTACTTTCTATAAAGCATCAGGAAATTTGATTCACAGAGGATTAAAACATCTAGAGAGAAACATATGATATGGAATATGAACCAGTAATAGAATAAGAATCTGAGTCAACATTAGTAGAGGTATTATTTTTTTCAAGATAACCTATAATTTCAATGGAATTGTTAATACACTTCTGATATATTGTTCTTCAACCTGGCTAGATGATTCTAAATTGTACCTGGGATAAGATATAAGCAAACAATAAAAACTATGATGGGCAGAAATAATACAAGGTGACTTTTTCCAATAAGCCTTTAAATATATAAAGAAGAGAAAACATCTTTTTAAATATAAGAAAAGATTTTAAATCCTGATCAGCTTTATAACATGAATTATTCATACTCATTTATTCACAAGAATGTGGAAAATGAAATACATGAATTTTGAAATACTAACAAAGACCATTTACATATAATCTGAAGGAAAACATAGAATAAAGTAAAAACTAACTCAAACTGTATCAGTCATACAGAAATCTTAGGAAGAAGAAATTAAATGTCCAAAATAAACAAGATTTGAAGAGCACATGATGGTAGAGAGAATGAATGATTAGAAAATGTGCATAAATTTTAGTTCTATATTTAGAAACTGTAGGCTTTATTTTAAAATAACACATTGGTTGGCTGTGTTTATATTGAGGAATGTGATAATAAAATGAAAGGAAAAACAATGCTGAAAAATAACACTTGTTATTAATATTTTCTACCAAAATTGACTCCTCAGGATCAGAGCATGTGACATGTAAAGATTTCCAGAAAGAAATACAATAATGTGAGGCCACTCATAATAATTGCCAGACCTACCTAGAATTAAGGAATTCTCATTCCCAGATGCATTATGCAGAGCAACCACCAGGGATGCTGGGAAAAGATAATTGCTTAAAATGCAAACAAATTTTGGAGCCTAGTCCCCAAATGTGTGTGTGTGTGTGTGTGTGTGTGTGTGTAACATAATCCCAAGAGAGCTTGTTAAGACACATAGCACTGTCTCCAAACTCAGTGTGGCACTGAGTTCATCAGGAAAACCTGAAAATGAACATTTCTAAGAGGTTCATAAATGTTCAACTGCTATTCAGGGGACACACTTTGAGTCCCTGATTTGAAGTTGATTTTTTTTTTCAAATAGCAATGGTAACTACAAAGACATCAAATTATTAACCAAAAGGATTTCTTTTTTAATAATTTTATTGAGAAACTAATAGCAATGAGACAGCTTCAAAACCAATTATTTGGACAGTTTCAATAATTAATACTACATATTGTTGTCTTAGTGGCTATTCATTGTACAAGATGCAGACATGATATCCTGTCCACAAATACTATTAGAGCAAACCTCTCTATTCACTGAATTAAAAGAATGCAGCTGTATATCTATCCTATTTTGAATATACAGATACAAATGGTCGTTCATTTGTATCCTCTTTTTTTGTTTAGTTTTGTCAGAGAAGGGTATTGCATTGTCATTTAAATATTGTACATACGTCACTGCAGCAAAATATTTCACTATAGGATTTCTTGAGTTCTCTGAACAGTCATATTAGGAAAATAATCTTCAAGAGTAAGAGTGAATATTGTTTTTCTTTCTCCCCCCCCCCCAGGTAATTCTGTCAGCCTCATGGAAACAATAAACCAAACAGGAGTAACAAACTTTCTCCTTATGGGATTCACAGAGGACGCTGACCTGCAATCCCTCCTCTTTGGGTTGCTCCTGCCCATGTACCTGGTCACCATCACAGGAAACCTACTCATTATCCTGGCCATCACCTCAGACTCGCACCTCCACACACCCATGTACTTCTTTCTCTCCAACCTGTCCTTTGCTGACATCGGTTTCACCTCCACCACCATCCCGAAGACACTGGTGAACATACACACTCAGAATAAAGCCATCACCTTTGCAGGCTGCATCACACAGATGTGTTTCTTCATTGTGTTTGGGTGCCTGGACAATTTGCTGCTAACAGCAATGGCCTATGACCGCTTTGTAGCCATCTGTCACCCCCTGCGCTACACGGTCATCATGACCCCACGGTTCTGTGGGCTGCTGGCTCTGGGGTCCTGGATGATCAGTGTCATGGGATCTCTGTCTGAGGTTTTGACTGTTTTGAGGCTGTCCTTTTGTGCTAATACCAAAATCCCCCATTTCTTTTGTGATCTGCCTGAAGTCCTGAAGCTTGCCTGTTCTGACACCCTCATCAATAACATCATAGTATATTCTGCAACCATCGTCTTAGCTGTCTTTCCACTTACTGGGATTCTTTTCTCTTATTCTCAGGTTTTCTCCTCCATTCGGAGAATATCAGCAGCAGGGGGCAAATACAAAGCCTTTTCCACCTGTGCATCTCACCTCTTGGTGGTCTCTTTGTTCTATGGCACAGGTCTTGGAGTCTACCTCAGCTCTGTAGCTACAGTGTCCTCCAAGATGAGTCTGATTGCCTCAGTGGTGTACACCATGGTCACCCCCATGCTTAATCCCTTCATCTACAGTCTGAGAAATGGGGATATGAAGGGTGCTATAAGGAGGCTCCTGAGTAACATGGGACCTCTCACTGAGCAGACCATGGCAGGACCCTGAAGAGTAGTAATGTGCCCAGTACTGAGGACCAGAGAACCTGGCTCCCTACATTCAGTACTGTGTCTACTTCTGCTTTCCCAGTTTGTTAAGCCTTTCTTTGCATCTTCCTTTGGGGTCTTCCATACCAGAAGTACTGTTCCTAAATAGAGATCACCTTTTTCTTTAGTTAACATGTTATTTTAACTTATATAGGTGCAACATGGTATTTAGTAGTTATCTTCAGTAATGACTTGTGAGATTTTTCTGTACATATTATTGATATATAATAATAGCAATTATACGTGAAATACAGTATGATAATCCAATATGTGTACGTAATGTTTGATTATTAAGTAATGGTTATTAGTACCCTTATCTATTATAAATCTTCAAATTCCAATCATGAGTATTTTTATGTATATTTAATAAATTGTTCTACACTATTGTCACTCCACTGTGCTAAAAAAATCATTATGACTTATATCACTGTTACCCAGCTTCCCTCTCATTTTTTGCCACCTAAGCCCACCCTGGGGGAAGGCCTGGTGCAGCATGTTGTGCCAGGGATCAAACCACAGTCTCTGCACATTTGCCTAAACTTGCCTAAGTAGGCTCTTCAGACCACTGAGCTAACTCGCCGGCCCCCAGCTTCTCTCTTAACACCCATAGTCTTACCCTTCTTAATGGCTATTGACAATTATTCCACTATCTAACCTGTAAAATGATTTACTATTCTCCACATATGAGAGGGGTCTTGCAATATTTGTCTTGCAATTCTATTTAATATGTTAAATCTTAATTTCCTAATGTGTATTCCCATGAGTATCAGGACGTGTACCTGCAATATTGTGGATATGATGTGAAAAATCACTTGTACGACCATTTTCTGAAAGCTAAAAATAAAATTAATACAAAGATTTTTCTACCTGATTCACTATCTTTTCAATCACTTAAGATTACTGAATTTTTTCTGCGCATTTACATCATGGATTTCTTCAAGCCCAGAATGGTATCTTATCCAGCTTTTGGACCACAGTGTCTCATACAGGTCTTGGTTACTAAGCCAAAGTAACTCCATTTCTTAGTGTTCCATTGCATAGCTGTGCAGAGAGTCCTTGGTGAGTGGCGAGGCTGTGCCAAACTGCAGCACAGCAGGGTGCTCCACTGCAATGGCTGCACGATGTTTCCTGAGACAGAGTTCCTTATAAGGACAGGATAGGATACATGAATTCTCCAAGAGCTCTTGTCTTCTACTTATATTTTTTGCTATTTATCCTATACCCTTACAAAACCAATAGTTTATCCAAAGTGAATAACAAATTTGTTATCACTGCCATTCTAAAGTTATCCTCAACTTTGTAAGTAATTCTTTTTCTTTAATGCCTTCTTAAGTTTGTTTGTTTTTTGTTTTTTGTTTGTTTGTTTGTTTTTTTGGGGGGGTTTTCTCTTTTGTTTTGTTTTGCAGAACCGGGGACTGAACTCAGGCCCTTGCACTTACCAGGGAACCTCCTATTCTACTGAGCCATCTCCCTGGCCCCAGTAATACTTAATTAATTCATTTACAGGCCAAACTGGATTTGTCTGAGTTATTCTTCAGACTCTCACTGCTCTTTCCACTTACAAGGTAGACGTTTCTTCAACACATCTCCATAAAATTAATGGGACATCCCATAAATATTATTCACATGGAGAGAACCGCAGTCTGCACATTTGCCTAAACTTGCCTAAGTAGGCTGTTTAGAAAACTGAGCTATCTTGCTGGCCCCCAGCTTCCCTCTTAACCCCCATACAAGGGGGTGCCTTAATGTTTTAAAAGATCTGGAGTATAAAATGCAAGGTTCTTTATTTGTTTTTGTTTTTGTTTTGTGAGACAGAGTCTCACTATGTAGTTCAGGATGGCCTTGAACTCACTGTCAAACCCTGATTGCCCTCAACCTCACAATCCTTCTGTCTCAGGAAGGGAATATATCTCAGTACAACAAGCACTTGCCTGGGAAGCCCAAGGTCCCAAGTTTGAGCTCCAATACCACAAAAGGAAAAAAAAATGTCCGCCTGCTTCAGCCTCCTAAATGCTTGAATTACAGGAATGGCTTACAAGGTCAGGACCAGAATTTTAATTTAATAGAAAGCTTCGAGTGAGAAAAAATCATTTATTTATTTATATTGATATTAAAAACAATACTCAGCATATTCCACTACTAATTCAGCATTGTGTATACCATACTCGACAATTTTTCCAATAACTCTTTTGTGATGAATTAGTTAATTTTCTATGACAGTACAAAAACATGAGGCTCACTCTTTAAAAAGGAGAGATGGCCTGAGGAACACTTGCATTTCTGGGGGGATGTTTCAACTGGCAGTTACCTCAGCACCAGAAGCTAGCAGACCAGCTACCTCCATTGCTAGCAACACCATGGGTATTGTGATGGGTGTCTTCACACTCGCTACATGGGTTACATGCCTCTGTGGCAGTGCCTCATGCTTGGTGTGTGGTTGCTCTCCCAAAAGGAACTCCAGTTCCTCTGCATGCTCAGGACTCCTCCACCCCTCCGGAGCCAGCCCAGGCACACCGGATGGGGAAGACCTTCCACTGCAATTTCTGGACTCCTCTACCTCTCTACACCCATCCCAATCCCAGGCCTTGCAAGTATGCAGGAGAGCTACCCCATTCCACTGCACCAGCTTGTCCTCTCCAGACCCAGCCCAGGCCTGGCATACAGGCCTGGTGTGAAACTCTGCAGCTGAAGTCCCTGCAAAGAGAGTAGGGGACAGAACCACCCAGCTAATCCAGGAGCAGAACATCTTCCCAGAGGGGCACAACAGGTTCACCCCCAAATAATGTGGCAGGAAGGAGCTGAGCACAGTAGCCAGCTCCAAGCCAGGCACAACTAGATGAATGCAAATGTTGTACATCTGATCCAGAATATCGTAGGTTCTAAGGTTATAACTGCACCAAAGCTCTACACCAAATGTCAGAGGACAATGCTATACAAAATCACAAAGAGAAGGAGCAAGATGCAATCTGAGAAACCAAGCCAAACTAAAACAAGTGTAGAGGACACTAGCACAGAAAAATTGAGAATCAAAAAGCTGAAATGTCTGAATCAATAATGTCTGAAGTAAAGAAACAACAGCTGAAAAGTATACAGGAACCCAGGTCAGAAATAACCTCTGAAATAAAAAAAACAAATCTCTGAATTACTAGCATCTGAAGTAAAGAAATAAAGGCAGAAATACATGGAGGAAATCTGATCAGATATACTCTCTGTGGTAAAAGAATTAATAACTGCCTATCAAGAAGACACTGATAAAAAATAGAGATTAGAAAAATGATGGATTCCTTGAATAAGCAATACAGGAAAGAAATAGATTACATGAAGCAGAGTCAAAGAGATATAGAGGAATTTAAAATCTCAATCACAAGCTTGCAAAACCGTTTGAGTGAAAGAGGAGGTAGAGTTTCAGATCTTAAAGACGTCATCGCAGCTAATGAAAAGGTAAGAAAAGATCTCTTAAAAACACCTGGGATGCAGGAAAATATAATTCATCACCTGCAAGATGATGCAAAGATGAACAATGTAGATCTCCACACAAACAGATCCAGGCTTAGAACAGGCCCGGTTAGTGTGTGGGAGAGCTGCCTTTTCCCCCTACTACAACTTGTCCCCTCCAGACTCAGGTAACGCCTTGCATACAGGCCTGGGGTGAAACCTTTCAGTTGCAATCCCTGCAGAGAGGGTAGGGGACAGAAACACTTAGCAAGTCTAGGAGCAGAACATCTTGTCAGAGGGGCACAACAGGTTCACCCCAAGGGCAGCAGCAGGAAGGAGTTGAGCACAGCAGCCAGAACCATGCCAGGCACAGCTGGATAAATCTAAACATTGTAGATCTGCACCTGCACTTTAGTAGGTGCTAAGGTTACAACTGCAACAAAGATCTACAACAAAAGTCAGAAGACAGTGCTACACAAAATGACAAAGAGAAGAAGCAAAATGCAATCGCAGAACCCAAGCCCAACCATGACAAGTGCAGAGGACATTAACATAGAACAAATTGGGAATCACACAGCTGAAATAAATGAATCAAAGGCTCCTGAAATAAAGAAACAGATGCGGAAAGGTAGAGAGGAACTCAGATTGGAAATGAAAAAGGAAATCCCTGAATTAAAAACATCTGCAGTAAAGAATCAAATGCAAGAAACCCAATGCCTACCCAGAACAAGTGGAGAGGACACTAGCTCAGCTCAAATGTATGAATTAATAGCGTCAATAGTAAATAAGCAACAGCAGAAAGTCATAGAGGAACTCAGCAGAATTCTTTTCTACTAGCTCAGCTCAAATGTACAAATTAATAGCAACGATAGTAAATAAGCAACAGCAGAAAGTTATAGAAGAACTCAGAGTGGAAATCTTTTCTCAAATAAAAAAGAATTCCCTGAACTCATACCGTCCTAAGTAAAGAATCAACTACAGAAACACAGGGAGGAAACTCACTCTGAAAAAAACGCTGCAGTAAAAGAACTTATAACTGCTTCTAAATAAGACATTGAAAAAAAAACAGGTGATTAGAAAAATGACAGATTCCTTGAAGGAGTAATACATGAAAGAAATAGATCGCATAAAGCAGAATCAAAGAGATATAGAGAAATTTAAAATCTCAATCACAAGCTTGCAAAACAATTTAAGTAAAAGTGAAGACAGAGTTCTGGATCTTGAAGATGCTGGTGCAGCTGGTGAAAAGGTAAGAAAGGATCTCTTAAAAACAATGAGGATGCAGGAAAAAATAATCCATCACCTGCAAGATGATGCAAAGAAGAACAATGTGACTAATAGACATCAATGAGAAAAAAAGAGTCAACACAAATGACATTTTAAAAAAATACATGCAGAAGTAATAGCAGAAAACTTCCCAAGTATGAGGAAACAATCTGACATTCAGGAAACCGAAGCATACAGAATACCAAGTAACCTCAACCCAATTAAAAACACAATAAGACATATAATGGTCAAGAAACCAAAATTCAGCACAACAATAATATACTGAAAGCTGCTAGAGAAAAGAAGCAGATCACATTCAAAGGAAAACCCATCAGAATTATGGCCGACTTCTCTTCAAAAACCATGAAGGCAAGAAGAGCATGGAGCAGAGTAGTTCAACTCCTCTATGAAAACAAATTACAGCACAGACTACTGCATTTTGCAGAACTCTTTCAAGATTGATGGAGAAGTGAAATACTTCCATGATAAACAACAGCTAAAGTATTTCATGATGAAAAAGCCAACCCTACACAGGCTACGGAAAGATGTTGAAGAGAGGGACAAAAATGATCAGAACTCAACGAATGAGATCAGAAGCAACCAACTAAATAGGGCAAGCAATTAAACACAGTAGAAAAAGGAGTAACGACAACAGGTAAATAACATGTCAAGCATAAGTCAATAAATCTCAATTCTACCCATTAAAGTAAATGGACGCAATTCACAAATTAAGAGAAATAGACTGGCACAGTGGATTAGGAAACAAAATCCAACAATATGCTCCATACAAGAAACACATTTAACTCATAAAGACATTCATAGGCTGAAAGTCGAAGGATGGAACACAATATTACAAGACCCAGCACCTCAGAAAAAAGCAGGGGTAGCAATCCTAATCTTAGTCTCAAATTCAAACCAACAATGATCAGGAGAAACAAAGAAGGCCACTATATAGTGGATAGGGGAAAAATTCAAGAGGAAGATGTAACACTCCTAAATATGTATGCACCAAACAAGGGAGCACCCAATTATATAAAGCAAATCTTAATGGACTCGAAAAACTTAATGTCCAATACCACAATCTTAACAGGAGACCTTAACACCCCCTTATCCCAAAAAGATAGATCAACCAGACAAAAAATTAGCAAAGAAATAACAGAACTGAACCAGAGCTTGAAACAAATGGACTTGGTGGACATACACAGAGTGTTCCACCCAGACACAGCTGAATACACATTTTTCTCAGCTTCACATGGATTATTTTCTAAAACCACATCCTGGTCCATACCTCATGCTTAAGTATATGTAAGAAAACAAACATTATCCCATGCATTTTATCTGACCACAGGACAATGAAACTGGAAATAAAGGACAAAAGAAACCAGAAAAAACCTTAAATACATGGAAATTAAATGATACTCTACTCAGCAAACAATGGGTCACAGATGAAATTAAACAAGAAATTCAACAATATCTACAATTGAAAAAAAGCACAATTTATAGTAATGTATGGGATACGATGAAAGCAGTTCTCAGAGGGAAATTCATAGCTCTCAACTCACACATTGGGATAACAGAACAGGAGAAAATAAATAACCTAAGGCTGCACCTTCAACAACTAGAAAAGGAAGAGCAAACCAAACCCAGAGCCCTAAGACAAGAAGAAATCATAAAGATTAGAGCAGAAATAAATTCAATTGAGATGAAGAAAAGAATTCAAAGAATTAAAAAAGCACAAAGTTGGTTCTTTGAAAGATTACATAAAATCGATAAGCCCTTAGCTAAACTCATCAAAAAGAGCAAAGAAGCCCTCCTTTTCATCTAATTTTCGTCTGCAAACTTAGGTTGTTAACCATCCAGAAGACAAGCTTATTGTTATTACCATACAACTTAGGCTGTTAAGCTTAACCACACTATCTCTCCAAATATCAGACATCTTAGGCACAATATGGAACAGGTATTTTTTATCAAGTATTGATATGTTCAACTTTAAGTCCCTACAGAATATGATAAAAAATTTAAAAATTAGAATATATTTTAAAAATAGGCTTCAAGAATTATATACTTCTTATGTTTATACATAAGTCAATAAATCTCAACATATACAACCGTGAAGAAGTCCCACAATATTCCTTTTCCTGTCTTTTGCTTTCATTCACCACCCTCTTCTTTTTTTTTTTTTTTTTTTTTTTTTTGAATTCCACTCCTTGTGCACTGGAGGTTGCTTTATTCATTGGTTAATTTTGCTAGCAGAGCATTGTAAACCAAAGCCAGGACTTCCTCCCAAGTGATCTGGCTTGGGCCGCCTGTGTGGCCTTTGCTCCCTGTGATCCCCGCTCACCCCCTTCTTTTTGAACAACCATCTACCTGAGAGATTTCATAGCAGCAACTGGCACGTCATCACAAGCAGTCCGTATTCAGAAGACCAGAATGACAGGCAATCCAAGTATGAAACTACTATTACAGATTACCATCTGCAGTGCAGTTGCTTCGTTAACAGATATCCGTATATATAGTTAGTCGGGGTGAGAATCTTTCCAACTAACTGCTAGATTAAAAAAAATTTTCTGGAGATTCTCAGGATCATTGCCTTGCCCATATTCTACATATAACTTACATATAACTTGACATTGTCATTGTTTCTAACTCTTCTCCTTTCCCTCTCTTGATTAGTTGGTCCTGGAGATCCTGCTTCCCCTTTACTTGTATTATAACTTTCTATTTGAAAAGTAGGGCTGCAAGGAAAGCCAACATTTTGGCCCTATCCTTCCAAGGTCAATTAAGACTCAGGACATATGAGAACTTGTACTGTAACATCATGTAACTCGGTAGTGTCCCAAATTTTCTAATCAAGGAGATTATGGGGCCAAAGAGGAAAGTGATTGATGATGTAGAGTATGCCTAAGGAGAGTCACATGGAGAGAAAACATTCTCTCAGGCATTCACAGAGAGCACATTGGCAAAGCAATGGCAGTGACTCATCCACATGGCTGACACTAACAAACAATATGAGGTACAGGATCTCAGGATAAATCCTGAGGAGATTTCACTGACCTTATCAGGCCCAAAAGCTACAACTGTTGTTACATAGGTCTTGCTTTACCTTGGTCTTAACCACCCAGCAGAAAAGTATAAGAATGAGATATAAGAAGTAAAGCCATGCTGTTATGTTGAGCTGTAAGGGACTCAGGTCAACAATTCTCACATTGCCAGTGAAGTGGAAGATCCAATACTATTATGGACTATTGAACTCTTTTAGATTATTTCGCTGAGCTAACACACCCATAATATTCAAATAACAGAACTTAACAAAAAAGGGCATACAGTTGAATGTCCATTTTCTATCAGTGTATTCAAAGTGGTTAGCATAGATATATAGTTACACTCTCTTAATGAATAGAGCGATTTGTTCTGGTGGTCTTTGTGGATAGGATGTCATGTCCGCATGTTGTACAACAATTAACCACTGGGAGGAATGTATGCAATGTGTTAATTATTGAAACAGTCTTACCGATTTGACTTGAAACTCTCTCATTGCTATTTGTTTCTCAATAAAATTATGGAAAAAAGAGCAAAGAAAAAATGCAAATACAAGCAATGAAGAAGGAAAAGGGTTAATTACCAGAGACCCAGTGGAAATATGGAAGATTATCAATAGCTACTTTGAGAATCTTTACCCTCACAAAATAGAAGACACAGAAGTGTCTTCTATGCCTACAAAGGTAAAAATTACCACAACTAAACCGACAAGATATAACTACTCTCAATAGCCTAAAAACAGTCAATGAAACAGATGTAATTAAAAACCTACAGACAAAGAAAAGTCCAGATCTGGATGAATTTAGAGCTGAATTCTACAAATTTTTTTTTCCGGAACCGGGGATTGAACTCAGGTCCTTGAGCTTGCCAAGAAAGCGCTTATTCTACTGAGCTATCTCCCCAGCCCTTCTCTACAAAATATTTACAAAAGATGAAGTCCCTATACTCCTAAAACTCTTCCCTGAAATTTACAGGGAAGCAATCCTAACAAAATCATTCCTTGAGGCAAGTATTATACTCATACCAAAACCAGGGAAAGAAGCAACTAAGAAAGAGAACTACAGGCCGATTTAACTCATTAACATACATGCAAAAATCCTCAATAAATTCCTAGCAAATAGAATACAGCAAGTAATCAATAAGATCATATACCATGACCAGGTAGGATTCAACCCAGGAATGCAAGGATGGTTGAATATTCTAAAATCTATAAATGTAAAACACTATATCAATAGAGCGAAAACTAAAAACCACATGATCATCTCCATTGATGCAGAAAAGGATTTGACAAAGTCCAACACTCACTCATATTCAAAATCCTACAGAAAATTGGAATAAATGGCCTCTACTTCAATAGGCTAAAGCCATTTATGAAAACCCAATGGCTAACATAATCCTACTCTTAGATCTGGTACAACACAAGGATGTACTCTATCACCACTCCTATTCACTATAGCTCTGGAATCATTAACTACAGCCATTAGACAAGAGAAAGAAATGAAATGAATAAGAGTAGGTAAAGAAGTTAAATTATCATTACTTGCAGATGACATGATACCTTACTTGGAAGACCCAAAAAAGTCACCAAGAAGCTACTAAAATTAATACAGAAATTCAGTAGCATAGCAGGTTATAATGTCGATACCCAAAAGTCACTAGCATTCCTCTACACAGACAACAAACACAATGAGAGGGAAATTAGAGAACCAATACCTTTTACAATAGCACTGAGGAAAATGATATATCTTGCAATTAATCTACCTAAAGAAGCAAAAGATCTTTTCAAGGAAAATTATACTAATCTGAAAAAAGAGATTGTAGAGGATTTCAAAAATGGAAAGATATTCCATGTTTCTGCATAGGAAGAACCAACATTGTGAAGATGGCCATACTCCCAAAATTGCTGCACAGATTTAACGCAATATATATCAGACTACCACAGACATACCTCACAGACATAGAGAAATCATTCCTAAAATTTATCTGGAACCGGAAGAGACCTAGAATAGCAAAGGCAATCCTGGGCAATAAAGACAAAACAGGAGGCATTACAATTCCTGACTTGAAATTATACTAGAAGGCTACTGTGATAAAATTAGCATGGTACTGGCAACAAAATTGACCTGAGGATCAATGGAATAGATTAGAAGACTCTGAAGCCAATAGAAACAGACTCAGCCACCTTATCTTTGACAAAGGAGCAAAAGATACTCACTGGAAGAAAGATAGCCTCTTTAACAAATGGTGCTGAAAAAACTGGCTCTATACATATCAAAAACTAAAACTTGACCCAGGCCTATCGCAATGCACTAAACTAAAGTCAAAATGGATTAAAGGTCTAAACATTAAAGCAGAGACACTAAATCTCCTGGAAGAGAAAGTAGGAGGAACTCTTGAAAACCTAGGGGCAGGCAAAGATATCATGAACAGAAATAAAATCACACTGGAAACACTTGAAAGAATTAACAACTGGGACCTGTTCTACTGAGAAATGTTTTCACGTCAAAAGAAATTACCAACAAAGTGAAAAGGCAACCCACAAATTTGGAAAAAATCATGGCAAATAAGTACTCAGACAAAGGTCTGCTCTCTAGAATTTATAAAGAACTAAAAAACACTACGGCCCCAAAATTTAAAAACATAAGCCAGAAATGGGCATCCGAGATGAACACACGCTTCTCAGAGTATTAGATTAAAGAAGCGCATAAATACATGAAAAAAAATGCTCTACATCACTAGCCATCCACGAAATGCAAATTAAAACAACACTGAGATATCATCTCACTCCAGAAAGAATGGCCATCATAAAGAAGTCACCCAACAACAAATGTTGGAGAGGCTGTGGGGGAAAAGGAACCCTTCTTCACTGCTGGTGGGAATGTAGACTGGTGCAACCATTATGGAAATGAGTGTGGAGATTCCTTAGAAAAGTTGGACTGGAAATCCTATTTAAACCAGCTATTCCTCTACTGGGAATTTTCCCAGAGGATCTGAAAACATCATATCATAGGGATATATGTGTGCCTATGTTTATAGCAGCACAATTTGTGATAGCCAAATCTTGGAAACAACCAAGATGCCCATCACCTGAGGAGTGGATGAAAAAGATGTGGTATCTTTACACAATGCAGTATTACTCAGCTATAAGGAATGATAAACTCAATGCCTTTATTTTGAAGTGGATGCCACTTTAAGATATACTCATAAGTGAAATTAACCGGACACACATGTGTAAATATCATATAGTTTCCCTAGTATAAGAACTCAAAAGAAGAAATAAATTAGAAAGTTATAATTACAAGTAAAAAGAAAGCAGGAACTCGAGGACTAACTAATCAAGAGAGGGAAAAAAGAAAGCTAGGAAACATGACAATGTCAAGTCATACAGTTATATGTAGAAGATGGGCAAGGCAATGATCCTGAGAATCTCCAGAAGATTTTTGAATGTAGCAGTTAATTGGAAAGATTCTCATCCTGCATAACTATATATACTGGTACCTGTGAACTAAGCAATGGCACTGAAGATGGTAATATGTAATAGTAGTCTCATGCTTGGAGTGACTGTCATTCTGGCCTTCTGAATACGGGCTTCTTCTCATCACATGTCAGTTGCTGCTGTGCTGTCTCTTGGGTAGATGATTGTTCAGAAAGTAGGTGGTGGTGAATTAAGGCAAGAAACAGGAAAAGGAATATTGTGGGACTGTCCTGCTTCAAGATTGTATGTGGATAAATTTTTGGACTTATGTGTAAACATATGAAGTATATAATTCTTTATGCCTATTTTTACAAATATATTCTAATTTTTAAATGTTTTTTCATCATATTCTGTAGGGACTTAAAGTTAAACATGTCAATACTTGATGAAAAATACCTGTTCCATATTATGGCTAAGATGTTTGATAAGCAGACAGATTGTGAGGTTAAGCTTAACAGCATAAGTTGTATGGCAATAGCAATAAGCTTGTCTTCAGGATGGTTAACAACCTAAGTTTGCAGACCAAAATTAGATGAAAAGGAGGGCTGCAAGGAAAGCCAACATTTTGGCCCTAGCTTTCCAAGGTCAATTAAGACTCAGGACATATGAGAAGTTTTACTGTAACGTCTCGTAACTCGGTGTCTCTAATCTTCTGATCAAGGAGATTATCAGGCCAAAGAGGAAAGTGATCGATGATGTACAGTGTGCCTAAGGAGAGTCACATGGAGAGAAAAAACTTTCTCAGGCTTTCACAGAGAGCACATTGGCCACACAATGGCTGTGACTCATCCACAAGGCGGACACTGACAAAGGTTTTACTATCTGAGGTACAGGATCTCAGCATAAATCCTGCGGGGATTTCACTGATCTTATCAGACTCAAAAGCTACAACTCTTCTTGCATAGGTTCTGCTTTACCTTGGTCTTAACCATCCAGCAGAAAAGTATAAAAATGAAGTATAAGACGTAATGCCATGCTGTTATGTTGAGCTTTAGGGGACTCAGGTCAACAATTTCTGACATTGAAGTCAAGCGGAAGACCTAATACTATTATGGACTACTGGACTATTAGAATATTTTGCTGAGTTTACACACATATAATATTCAAATAACGGAACTTAACCAAAAAAAGGGCATACAGATGAATGTCCATTTTGTATCTGTGTATTCAAAGTGGTTAGGGTGAATTATTGAAATTGTCCTACCAATTTGATTTGAAACTGTCTCATTGATATTTGTTTATCAATAAAATTATGGGGAAAAATTTCTAATATCCAATGCCACAGTCTTAACAGGAGAATGTAACACCCTCTTATCCCAAAAAGGTAGGTCAACCAGACAAAAAATTAGTAAAGCAGCAACAAAATTGTACCAGAGCTTGAATCAAATGGGATTACTGCACATATACAGAGTGTTCCACCCAAACACAGCTGATTATACATTTTTCTCAGCTGCGCATGGGTCATTTTCTAACATAGACCACGTACTAGTCCATAGGTCATGCATAAGTATATGTAAGAAAACAGAAATTATCCCATGCATATTATCTGACCACAGTGCAATGAAACTGGAAATAAATGAAAAAAGAAACCAGAAAAAAACCCTAAATACATGGAAATTAAACAACACCCTACTCAGCAACCAATGGGTCATAGATAAATTCAACAAAAAATTGAATGATATCTACAATTCAATTAAAATTCGAGCACAACTTTTTGGAATTTATGGGATGTGATGAAAGCAGTTCTCAGAGGGAAATTCATAGCTGTGAACTCACACATTAGGAAAACAAAACAAACGGATTCTCCACCTACAACAACTAGAAAAGGAAGAGCAAACCAAACCCAGAACCCAAAGACGGGAAGAAATCATAAAGATTAGAGCAGAAATTAATTCAATTGAGACGAAGAAAACAATTCAAAGAATTAAAAAAGCAAAAAGCTGGTTCTTTGAAAGATTAAATAAAATCGATAAGCCCCTAGCTAACCTTATCAAAAAGAGAAAAGAAAAAATTCAAATACAAACAATAAGGAATCAAAAAGGTGTAATTACCACAGACCCAGTGGAAATTCAGAAGATTATCAATAGCTACTTTGAGAAACTTTACTCTCACAGAATAGAAGACAAAGAAGAAATGGACAGATTCCTAGAAAGGTACAAATTACCAAAACTGAATCAAGGAGAGAACCTAGGAAACATGCCAGTGGCAAAGCTATACAGTTACATGTACAAGATGAGTAAGGCAATGATCCTGAGAACTGTCAGCAGGTTGTTGAATCTAGCAGTTACTGGATGGGATTCTCACCCTGACTGACTATATATGCTGATACATGTGAACTGTGCGACTGCACCGAAGATAGCAATGTGTAGTAGTGGGGTCATGTTTGGAATGCCTGTCATTCTGGTCTTCTAAATATGTACTACTTGTCATGACTTGCCAATTATGGCCAGACTGTATGTCAAGTAAATGGTTTTGTTTTTTTTTAAAGATGTTCCATCTTATGCCTAAAATGTTTGCTGTTCAGACAGATTGTGAGGTTAAACCCACCTGCATATGTTATAAGGCAATAATAAGCTTCTCTTCTGGAGGGTTAACAACCTAAGTTTACAGACCAAAAATTAGAGAAACAGAAAGGCTGCAAAGAGAGCCAAAATTTTGGCACTAGCCTTTCAAGGTCAGTGAGGACTCACAACATAGGAGAACCTGTACTGTAGCATCATGTAGCTCAGTTGTGCTGCAAATTTTCTGATCAAGGAGATTATGGGGCCTCAGAGGAATGTGATCAATGATGTAGTGTGTACCTAAAGAGAGTCACATGGAGAGAAAACATTCTCTCAGGCTTTCTCAGGGAGCAAATTGTCAAGTAATGGCCATGACTCATCCACATGGCTGCCACTCACAAAGGATCTACATAGTGCAGTACAGGATTTCAGGATAAATCCTGAGTGGATGTGACTGTCTGTGTCCGATAGAAAAGTTCCATTTTTTGTTATATAGGTCTTGTTTTATCTTGATCTTAACCATCCAGCAGAAAAGTGTAGAAACGAGGTATGAAAAGTGAAGCCATGTTAATATGCTGATCTGTGGAAGGCTCAAGTCATCAGATTTGGACATTGCCATTCCTATGGATAACCCACTACTATTGTGTACTACAGGACTATATTGGAATATTTTGCTGTATTCATGCACGTACAATATTTGGATGGCAATGGAATACCCATCTCTGACAAAACTGAACAAAAAAGGTGATAAAAATGAAGGACAATTTTGTATCTGTATATACAAAATAGTTAGGATAGATATATGGCTACTTTCTCTTAATTCAATAAGAAGAAAGACCTGTACTAATAGTATTTGGACAGAATATCATGTCTACATCTTGTGCTATGAATGACTACTACATAGACAACAATATGCAATGTATTAATTGTTGTAACTCTCCTACCAACCTGTTTTGGAGCTATCACATTCCAATTTTTTTCTCAATAAAATTAATGGAAAAATAGAAAATCGTCACCAACTATTCTTATGAAAACAGTATCAAGACTATATAAAGAACCAAAAAAATTAACACCAAATATAATATTGAATTAATCAGTAAATGAACTAACTAAACAAACACTTATCAAAAGAAGTGCAACAGGCCAATGATTATATGTAAAATTTTTAATATTTTAGTTATTAGGAAAATGCAAATCAAAAGTATATTGAGATCCCATTTTACTCCAGTCAGAATAGCTGCCATCAAGAGTACAATGTGTGTGTGGAAAGAAAATAATTACATATTCGGTTGGAGGGAGGGAGTGTTAGCATAGTGACTACAGAAGTCAGCATAGAGATTCCTGAAAAACTACAGTGCAGCTGCCATGTGAACCAAATGTAACAATGCTCAGTGTATAATCAAAGGAATGTGCGTTATTATAGAACTATGTTTATTGTGGTGCAACTAACAGTAACCAGGCCATGGAATCAGCCCAGATTCTCATAAGAACATGTAATATAGATGAGATATGTACTTAAGTACATACATGATAGGTGGTAGATATGATGATAGATGATATATTTAAAAGTAATAAGATTATAGTTATGTTATTTACAGGAGATAGGTGAACTGGAGACAATCATGTTGAGCAAAATAAACCAGACTCAAAAAAAAGGTTATTTCAAGTTTTTCTCTCCTAAATGAAACTTTAAAAAAGATGACATGAAAGTAAAAACAAGATGATTAAATAGAAAAGCAATCAGTGACAAGAGAAAGGGCTTAGGATAGGCAGAGTAATAGGAATAAGAAATGAAGAACAAAGCATGTCAATGCATGTATAAATATGCAAAAAATGAAATGCACTGTATGGTATAATTTATATACACTAATAAAAATAATCAATTAAAATTGAGTTGTTGTTTTGTTTTGTTTTGGTTTTTTTTGCGGAACTGGGGATTGGACTCAGGCCTTTGTGCTTGCCAGAAAAGCACTTATTCTACTGAGCCATCTCCCCAGCCCCTGATTATATTTTTAGAAAAGTTGAAATCAGAGTAATGGAAATTCCAAGAAAAACACAAAATGAGTGAGATTTACATTTATAATCTGATCAATGAATCACAATTTCAGACTCTAAGGTTAGGTTCCTGCAACCACATATACTTCTTCAGCTCTGAAACTATGGATATTTGTCCAGTTTCATTCGAAAGAGTCTTAACAGAGCTCTCTTTACATCTTGATTCCTCAGACTGTAGATGAAGGGGTTCAGCATGGGGGTGACCACAGTGTACATCACTGAAACTATTGCACTGGAGTGTGAGTTGTGGGACATGGCAGAACTAATGTACACACCTAGGCCTGTGCCATAAAATAAAAAGACAACTGAAAGATGAGACACAAAGGTGGAGAAAGCTTTATTTTTCCCCTGAGGTGATGGCATTCTATGTATGGAGGAAACTATCTTAGAGTAAGAGTAAAGGATGCCAGTGAAGGAACCAGTGGCCAATAGCACAGGTGCAAAATACATCACAAGGTCGTTAAGAAAGTTTTCAGAACAGGAAACTTGGACCACTTGATTGAGTTCACAGAAGAAGTGTGAGATTTCTAAGTCAGTACAGAAAGACAACCGCAAAGCCATTAAGCTTTGCAACAAGGCATGTAGAACACTTATAACCCAGGGCCCTAGAATGAGGAAGCCACAGAGCCTGGGGTTCATGATAACCATGTACTGCAGAGGATAACAGATAGCCACAAAGCGGTCATAGGCCATCACAGCCAGAAGGAAGTTGTCCAACTCTGCGAAGAGTAAGAAAAAATAAATCTGGGTAATGCAGTCTGTATAGGTAATAACTTTGCTCTGTGTCTGGATGTTCACAAGCATCTTGGGTACAGTGGTAGATGTGAAACAGATGTCCACAAAGGACAGGTTGGAGAGGAAGAAGTACATGGGGGTGTGGAGGTGAGAGTCAGAGACAATGGCCAGGATGATGAGCAAGTTCCCAAACATAGTGATCAGGTACATAGAGAAGAAAAGTCCTTATATAAGGGGCTGCAGTTCTGGCTCATCTGAAAATCCCAGAAGAAGAAATTCTGAAATTCTAGTTGTATTCTCCGGTTTCATGTGGTGGATGCAACTATTGGGAAAAAGAAAAATAACATGAGTACTAGTCAAACAAGTGAACATTACTAATAGTGTTGAAATTCTCCAAATTAGGTTTTCTAGTCTATAAATCCATTTTTATACTTTGTTTATGAATCTGGTCCCCTTAGGGAATTCTTAGTACCGTTCCTAATTTGAAATTTCTGTCCCACTTTAAACCTTCTTCCCAGAAAATCTATTTTTTATAGTTTTCCTAAGCTATTTCTTACAATTGAGAAATGTATGCTAGTGATGACTCTGTTCTATGCACTATCTGGGAAATGATTAGCAAAAGCTGAAAAATAAAATGTCCTATATCTCATCAGTTGGGCCGGCCAAATAGCTCATCAGATTACAGTGCCTGCTCAGACACAGGGCCCGGGAGTTCGATCCCAAGGCCTGCCCTGCTGGCCCCGCCCCCCAGGACACACAGAGATGATGATTTAGACTGGGTGAGGTTGCGTGCGTCCCTAATACCAGCACTTGGGAGGCTGTAAACAGGAGGATTCCTACAAGTCTAGTCTATGCAGTGAGACCCTGTATGCCCTGTACACCTTGTCTTAAAAAAAACAAAAACAAAAAGAAGACCCTCAATAGTTGACAAAGAATATATGCAAATAAGATCATCAAACATATCATTACCATTTTCTGGTGAGGATATCATATATATTTGCAAATGCACACTCACAGAATTCAACATATTAAATATATACTAACATTTAAGTATTATATCTCAACAATTATACCTCTACTTCAAAAAAAGAGATGACGATGTAACTTGCAGTATGACCAAGGCTCCTAAAGAAAATGAAAGGTTTGAAAGATAGAAGAGACAGATGATGATGGTAATATATTATGTGTATGTGCATGCATGCCTCTGTGTGTGTGTGTGTGTGTGTGTGTGTGTGTTTGTGTGTCATGCTGGGCATGGAAGCCAGGACTTTATTCATGTTATTTAGGTTCTTTACCACTGGCCTGCACTCCCAGATCCTGTTTTAAGATTTTTCAAGACCACCAAGGAGCCAGTGTAGGATTTCAATGAAAAAGGGGATTTTTATGAAAGATGGTGTCAGAGGGTACAGTGGTGCTGAAATTACAAGATAGAGGGAGCCTTTACCCGCATCATGTATTTCTTGTACAATGTACTGCAAAAGCATCCTGTGAATTACAATGGAGACCTAACTTACTGCCATTGACAGCTGAGCCCTCCTGCCTAATATAACTCACCTGGGGAAAATGGAGTCTGCATAGCTCTGCTCTGAGGAATGCACATATACACTACCATCACTGCTATTTAGATTACTAGTGTATGCAGTGTAACTTGGCCAGATCCAATTATATTGCCCCTAATTTAATTATGACCCCGATTTTCCATTTGTAAGCCTTCTGTGAACAACCATAAATCTAAATCTTAGCACACTTAAAAGCTTCCCAGTCTTAGTGTAAAGAGGCCATTTTCCCATTTTTCACATGTGGCATCTCTTATGTCTTATTCTTGGACTCTGGATTTGAATCCCTTCTTGGGGGGGGGGACCTACAACTATCATTTATCCCTGGTTCTAGTATTAAATATGCAAATCATTTCCATCCCATTCTCTATGAAACCGTGCTTATGTCAATGACACTTTAATTCTTTTCTTCCTGTGATCTGTCTGAGGGTATTGAGTCAAACATACATTTATTTCATTCTACTCAGTCTATGTCATTATAGTGTAAGATCCAAATGCACACAGACCTCACCTGCTTTGTTCATTTTCACAGAAGTAAGTACATATGTAATTGCAATTACATAGAAACGAATTTAATAAAATGAGAATTTACATAATTAAAACAAGTATAAACTAAACAGAGTTTTTTAAAGTATATTTAAAAAATGATTCAAATCTCAAATATTACTGAAAAGAAAAGAGCATCAGAGTGGAAAAGCAATTTTGTAGCCCTAGGTTCCTCACCAGAGACACAGCAATAGTAAGAAAAACATAACTAATCAAAGACATAAAGCAGCAACACCCCAGCCCTAGCTCAGGGGGGCCGGGGAGATGGCTCAGTGGAATAAGTGCTTCCCTGGCAAGCGCAAGGGCCTGAGTTCAATCCCCGGTTCCACAAAAAAAAAAAAAAAAAA
>NW_004524626.1:4211068-4212317 GCF_000260255.1 Octodon degus
GGAAGGAATTGGATTGTGGGATAAAGGTTGACATAAATTCTTTCCTGAAAGAAAATGAAACTGGTCTTCAAGCAAAATCCAGAAGGGTAAGACCCTAGTGTAAAACTACAAAATGTATTTCATATGAACACAAAAATATATGTATATAAAATCTAGAGTGGAAAAAATATATACTAAGGAAAAGACTCAAGAGTAACATGGTAGATATGCATAACTAAATAAAATTTCTTTTTTTAATGGTCAAAAATATCACCCTCAGGGCAACCAAATAGCTCAGTAGATTAAAGAGCCACAGGCACAGGGGCTGGAGATTCAATCCCTGGACCTGTCATGCAGGCCCCGCCCCCAGGGTGCATTGAGAGGGCAATTGAGACTGGGCAGGGTGACACGCACCTATAATCTCAGCTCTTGGGAGCCTATAAACAGGTGGTCCACTATGAGTCCAATCTCATAGTGAGACCCTAAACACCCTGTAGACCCTTTCTTAAATTTAAAAAGATCACCCTAAAAATCAATAGAGAAATAATAATTTGTAGATTTCTTCAAATATTAGAAACACTAAAAAATAAATAATAATCACAGGGAAATCAAAATGATGATAAATACATGAATACTTGCTCCAAGTCAGCAATGGTTTTCTTAAAACTAAAAGAAATATTTTTTCACACTCCAGTCTTGGTGGGACAGGGATCTAAAAAAACTATACATTGACTGTGGTTGCAATTATTGAACAGATAGAAGAAAGGTATTCTTTAATTTGGTAGCAGAAATGTAACTTACTAACATGCATTGCACAGACAATTTGAAGACATATAAAATTAAAAGTACAGATACGATTTAACTCTACATTTCTCAATTTCTACATAATTGACAGTCTGAGCCCAGAGGTTGTTTTTCATTTAAGCACTGTCCTGTGCATTTTAGGGTGTGTTGCAGCATTCTTGACCACTACTGACACCTTCCCTGGCTGACAACTAAAAATGTTTCTGAACTATTCTCAGTGCCAAATGGGGGAGAAAATCACTTCTGGTCAAGAACTACAGTTTGAACTTAGCAAGAAAAAAAGTACTCTTATAGCAAAGATATAAGAAGACAAGATAGGTCATATGCAAGAACATAACAACCACAGTAAATGTAAACATTATATGTCATAAATATGAGATAATAATAACAGCAAGAGTGAAAGTGTGGAAAGAAGATTTAGAAACAGGAGAGAGATGGGTGGGAAAGGTGAAAAGGCATATATATA
>NW_004524626.1:4213442-4215411 GCF_000260255.1 Octodon degus
GTACAGCAATTAACCACTAGGAAGAATGTATGCAATGTGTTAATTATTGAAACTGTCCTACCAATTTGGTTTGAAACTGTCTCATTGCTGTTTGTTTCTCAATAAAATTATGGAAAAAATAAAAAAAATTTACTTTGAAGTGGGTATAATAATAACTGTATGACATTAGAAACGTTACACATTTAGAAGACCAAGATGACAGGTATTTCAACTATGGTTTTAGTATCACACATTGCTGTCCTCAATGTTTAAGAAAAAAATTTAAGATTTCTTCAAAGCATGTAGTAAGTCAACCATACGTCCCATTTTGCATAACTATATCTGTTAATCTGAGCAATATATTTGATGATAAAAATAGATATGTCAATCACTGTTAATCAAATATTCTTGCTTTGAAAATCTGTAGCATATGTATTGATATGTTGCCCTGTTTTCTCTCCTTGCTTTTGTTTCTCTTGCTCTTGTTTTTACTCTTCAAAATAAATGAAAATTATTTTAAAAATAAAAATTATATGAACACAGATGAATACATAATATAGAAAAAACAAACTAAAAATTTATACAAAACAGTGACCATGTTAATTAAATTTGTACAAATACAATGATTTTCAAGGGAATTGTATTCACCCATAAATAATAATAAACCTGAGTCATTTGCAGGATAATGGATGATTTAGAGACCAGAGTGTAAAGTAAAATAAGTCAGATACAGAAAGTTAAATACCTTATGTGATAAACTCAATTATAAATAAACATTAAAATAAAGCAGTCTCATTGAAGTAGGAAAAGGGATGAAAAGTTATGGAGTGGGGAAAGGAAAAAAATATTAAGATAAGTTTAATATTTACCCCTACTGACATTATTCTACTCTCTACTATAATGTTTTGTAATTTTTGAATTTTTGATTGATATATATTAATTGCCCATATTAATGAAGTTCACTGTGATGTTTGAATACATTTATAAAACACACACTGATTAAAACAAGTGAAAACCCAAAATATCTAAAATACAAATATAAAATAAAAATAATTTTATGATAGGAATATGAGTTTCTAATTCAAGATTATATTACCAGAGACCTGAAAATAAGAGAATATGATAAGAATTCTTCTAAAATACATAAAAGTAACATTATATAGAATTATAACTTGTCCTTTATAAAGATGTGTATTAAAATATATTCTTACTCTCACATGGTAAGGAAGAAGGAATACCTTTTAGATGATGGCTAAAACTGATGCCTTAGAAGTACTTCTAGCCACAAAAATCCAAAATAACTCAGTAAAGAAGAACATAAATGGAAAAATAAGTTGGCAATGAATATGAAATATGACTTCATAGCATTAAAAATACAGAATAACCTTCACTAACTTTTTGTCAAAAGTAAGAGCTCACAAGTAAACACTTACTGAATTGCTTCTTTCAGAAAAACAAGTAAGATGGAACTATATGAACAGTTGATACATTCAACCACAAAATTTATAAATAAATTCATGCCCCACAAATACATCTATACACATACAAAAGAACTAAATGTCAAAAGGTTTGTGAAAGAAAATTTTTAAGCTCCAACACTTTAATTGAAAAACACAACTGGAAAAAAATAGAAGTTTCACAGAGTATGAAAGAGAAAGACTAGCATTGATACTTTGTAATAGATAAAGACATAGCTAATAAACACAGTATATTTAGCCTTACAAGTACTAAGGTTAATGCAAAGAAAAGCTCTTAGGCAAAGCTTTATTCCCTTATTAAACAATTTTTCTGCGAATACCCAAAGATAAAACTTTGAAAATGAGGTCTCACTAATTGCTATTGCAAGATGTATGTGAGTATTTCCCTATCTCATTCTTATCAATATAGAAATAAATTCAAATATATTTTAACCTGAGCTGGGGAGATAACTCAGGAGAATAAGTGCTTGCCTGGAAAGCACAAGGTCCCGAATTCAATCCCTGGTACAAAA
>NW_004524626.1:4215511-4231158 GCF_000260255.1 Octodon degus
TCCCTTCATTGTAAAAATCCTTGAATTTTTTTAATTTTTTATTATTTATTTTTCTTTTCTTTTGAAGAGTAAAAACAAAACCAAAAATATTGCAGAAACAAAGAGAGGAATAGGACAACATATAGCAATACATACATTATGGATTTTAAAACAAGAATATTTAATTAACAATGGCTGCTATAGTACCTATTTTTATTGTGAGATCTGTTGCTCAGATTAACAGAAATATTTGTGTAAGATTGGACAAATAAATGATTATTAGGGCTTACTTCCAAGAAACATTACCTTTTCCTATTTTCTTTTCTTCTTTACTTTTTTAAATTTTTATTTTATTTTGTTTTGTTTTATTTTATTTTATTTTATTTTGAAGAGTGATAACAAAAGCAAAAACAAATAGAAAAACAAAAATGGGATAACATGTAACAATACATATGTTACTGATTTCAAAAACAAAAATAGCTAATTAACAATGGTTTTATGTTATCTATTTTTATCATCAAATCTATTGCTTTAAGATATCTTGACCGAAAGTGCCAATTTCCAATTATTTCTCCAATCTTGATATAGGAGAAATAATTGGATATTGGCACTTTCGGTCAAGATATCTTAATTTTTTTCTTTTCTGTGTTCTATTTTTAAAATTAATTTTATTGATAAAGAAATAACAATGAGACAGTTTCAAAAGAGGTCAGTAGTACAGTTATAAGAGTTCACACATTGCATATTGTTGTCCTCAGTAGTTTTTCATAGCACAAGATGCAGACATGATATCTTGTCTAAACACTATTAGTACACATCTTTCTTCTCATTCAACTAAGAGAAAGTAGCTTTATATCTATCCTATTTTGTATATACAGATATATTTTTTCCACTACAAAATGGTCCTTCATTTATATCCCCCTTTTTGTTTACTTTTGTCAGAGATGGCCATTCCATTGCCATTCAACTATTGTAGGTGCATGAATTCAGCAAAATAATCCAATATAATCCAGTAGTCCATAATAGCAGTGTCTTATCTGCAGGACTGGCAATGTCAGAAGTTGTTGACTTGAGACATTTACAGCTCAGCATATTGATATGACTTTACTTTTTATACCTCGTTTTTATACTTTTCTGCTGGATGGTTAAGTCCAAGATAAAGCAAGGCCTATATAACAAGAAATGTAACTTTCGTATCTGACAAAGTCAGTCAAATCCTGTGAGAATTTACCCTGAAACCACGTACAGCAGTTTGCAGATCTTTTCTCAGTGTCAACCATCCGGATGAGTCATGGTCATTTGCTCCCTAAATGCCTGAGAGAATGATTTCCCTCTAGATGACTCTCCTTCGGCATACCCTACATCACCAATCACTTTCATCTGTCGCCCCATAATCTACTTGAACAGAAAATCTGGGAAACCACTGAGTTACAAGATATTACAGTACAGGTTCTCTTATGTCTTGAGTCCTCACTGAACTTGAAAGGCTATGGCCAAAATGTTGGCTATCCTCATAGCCCTTCTTTTTCTCTAAATTTTTGGTCTGAAAATTTAAGTTGTTAACACATCAGAAGAGGAGCTTAATGATATTATTGCCCTATAACACAGGCAGTTGAGCTTAACATCACTGTCAGAATATCAAATGCCTTACACATAACATGAAATTGGTATTTTCCAACAACCATGGATAAGAAATCTTAATTTTTTTCGTCTTTTTTGTTTTAATTTATTTTAAAGAGTGTAATAATTATAGCAGCACAATTTGTTGTAGTGTATAAATATCATATTGTCTCCCTAGTGTAAGAACCTGAAAGAATAAATAAAACCTGAAAGGTATAATAGACATAGAAAGAAACTGAATTTAAGGACTGAATAATGATGATTAGAAAAAGGAGAAAAATAAGAAAAAAAAGGAAGGAGGGGAACACTTTCAAATATATATATACCGGATGGTTGAGATGATTGTACTCATACTTTCCATCAGTTTTTTGGAAATAGCAGTTAATGTTTAATGATTTTTCACCTTGACTACCTCTGTATGCTGGTATCTGTGATCTGAGCAACTACATGGAGAATAGCAATGTGTAATACAAGCCCATGGCTGAATGACTCTCATCTTGGTATTCTAAATGTGTATGGTTTCTAATGTCTTATCAAAGATCCTTAAATTTGCATTATTTTCCTGCAAAAACTTTTAGTTACTATTTCCTCATCTTTTTAAGTTCCTGTTGCCACCAGTCATTGTTAACAATGAACCTGCACTAGTCAGATTTGCTTTAAGATTTTGAATTAATATTGCATCGTGAATTCTTAATCAGAAAAGCAAACAATCACAGCAAGCCCTACTCAATTTTCAGTCAGGCTGACTCTCAAATGACTTTATGTAGACATTCATGGATACCATTATTTAGCCCTCTCCTGCAATATTTACTGTGATCTCAAACTCACCTTCGTACACCTTTAGGAAGAAGTTCTCAGTGCAGAGTGCAAATTCTTCTCTAAATGGCTGAGTTGAAGACTGATGCTCTCTCCCCCCCCCAAAAAAAAAATGTAGCCAAAAAAAGTATGACTTCTCTACATAAACATGAGACTTCAAAAATAAATCACTATGTCTTTTACAACTCAGATCTCTTCACTCTGAGGAACATCAAAAGGGTGATTGCAGCTGCCTATAACATTTCAATGGGCACTTTAATCACTTCTTGCATCATCCTCTGAATTCCATTATTTCCCTGTGGGAACTGGCCTGAAAGGATGAGACATTATTCCTACTGATTCTATGTTCCCATGTCACTGGCTTGTGACTCAGTAAAACTACTTTTGTTCTTCACTGTTAACTCATATGTCTTTCATAGCAATAATCTAGTGCATTATACCTCCTTAGGCGTAGCATATTCTTCTAAGTCTAATATTGAGGAATTTATTTCAATTACATGTCCTAGGTCTCCAAAGCATTGACTTGTAGTATGTAAAAAAGCACCTGCTATATTTTAAAAAGGCACTTGAAACCTCCAGAAAATAACTATCCCTCTTACAGTAAAGGAAAAGATAGTATTCCTTTGGTGTTGAACCTTATCCACTCTTTGGTATTAAGCCTTATACACTGTGCTTCTTGCCTTCTTTTTTCCCATCACTAGCAGAATTTCACAGCTATGACACAAATTAACAACTCATGTTGATTTTAATTTTGAAACGTTTGTTAATTAGGACAGATATCTTTTGATCTTTTTATGCCCTATTTCTTATCGCACAACCTGATACACATTTTGTGACTCTAATATTTAGAATTTCTATTCTATGATAAATATATATGTAGATATAGATATATATATATTATGAATTCCATTCCTGATTGTAGAAATGAGGCTAAAAAATGTAAATGAAATAAGTATGGGGCCTTGACTTGAATTCCAGAATAATACCTTCAGTTATCAAATTCTTTTTTTTTCAAAGTTTTATTGATAAACAGATAGCAATGAGACAGTTTCAAATCAAATCGGAAGTACAGTTTCAACAAATAATACACTGCATATATTCTTCTTAGTGGTTAATTGATGTACAAGATGCGGACTTGTGATCCTATTTACAAACACCATTAGAACAAATCATTCTATTCATTAAGAGAATACAACTATATATCTATCCCAACCACTTTGAATACACAGATACAAAATGGACATTCATCGGTATACCCCATTTTTTCTAAGTTCCGTTATTGAATATTATAGGTGTGTAAACTCAGCAAAATATTCTAAAAGAGTCCAGTAGCCCATAATAGCATTGGGTCTTCTGTTTAACTGGCAATGTCAGAAATTATTGACCTGAGTCCCCCAGAGCTCAACTTAATAGCATGGCTTTATTTCTTATATTTCATCTTCATACTTTTCTACTGGATGGTTAAGACCAAGGTAAAGCAGGACCTATGCAACAAGACTTGTAGCTTTTTGGTCTGAGAAGGTCAGTGAAATGCCCTCAGGATTTGTCCTGAGATCCTGTACCTCAGATTGTAGAACCTTTGTCAGTGCAGCCATGTGGATGAGTCACGGCCATTGCTTGGCCAATGTGCTCTCTGTGAAAGCCTGAGAGAATGATTTCCCCCCATGTGACTCTCCTTAGGCCCACTCTATGTCATCGATCACTTTCCTCTTTGGCCCCATAATCTTCTTGATCAGAAAATTTGGGACACTACCGAGGTACATGATGTTACAGTACAAGTTCTCATATGTCCTGAGTCTTAATTGACCTTAGAAGGCTAGGGCCAAAATGTTGGCTTTCCTTGTAGCCCTCCTTTTTCTCTAATTTTGGCCTGCAAACTTAGGTTGTTAACCATCCAGAAGAAAAGCTTATTGTTATTATCAAATGATTGGCTATCAATCTTTTTTTTTTTTAGTATTGGGTCTTCCGTTTATTTTTTTATTTTTTTTCAACAAATAATACACTGCATATATTCTTCTTAGTGGTTAATTGCTGTACAAGAAGTGGACTTGTGATCCTATTTACAAACACCATTAGAACAAATCATTCTATTCATTAAGAGAATTCAGTTATCAAATTCTGAGATAATAGTTCTCTTTTCCCATGGCAAAATACCTAAAGAAAGTGTGCTAAATATCTATTAAGTATAGGATATCTCCTAACATAAATCTTGACCCAAATTTTAACATTGAGAAGGTGTGAAAATCTACTCTATATCAACTTTATAATACATTAGAAATTATCAAAAATTCAACATCAAATACAAATTCTGATGTGACCTCTTCTATGGATCCAAAGCATCTGCACTTCTGACAACATCCATATTGATGTTGATACTACAAACCCAGGCCTGGGCACCACAGTTTGAGTAACAAGGCTGTAATCCTGTGTGAGAATCGGATGAAGAGGCTTGAGGCTTTTCTCTGTGGTAGAGCTTGTACTTAGCATGCAAAAAGCCCAGGCTTAAATTCTGAGGAACAAAAACAACAATATCATATGTAGATAATTTATATCTTCTCCACAAGTAATCAATATTGCATGTAATTCTGAAAGAAATATATCCATTTTTAAGGACTTTATAAATTTTGCATCAGTCGCTCTACACAATGACTCTAGAGTGAGATCAACCAATATACTTCTTTTTAACCAATATACTTTTAAAAAGAGGCCAAGAAAAATAAAACCTCCAAATTATGTTCATATCTCAGCATCCAGAACTTCTAAACACATGGTAAAGGAAGGTGAAAAGAGAAGGTGATATCAGATTGTTAGCTGAGTAGGATAAGTAGCCTGAATTTTCTTGCTAGTGCTACTGAAATCATAAGAATCTTACAAATGTGGATGAAGGAAACAGAAGAACTGGAGGCAGAGAAAATTTTAAATGCTATAATACTAAGTGCTGTGTGTGTGTGTTGTTATGTATGTTTTCTAAATTGCTTATCAAAATGTTTTTGTAAACTTAAAGCCCTAATAAAAAGGTGGAAATATTAATTACCTTACTTGACCAGTATACTTTGTGTATGTGTATTGACTCTCACTGCACTATAAATATGTAATTTATTGTGGGTCAATGAAAACATTTTGTTTTTAAATAGGTGGAAATGCCAAGTGTCTTGATCACTATACACTGTATATAGGTATATAGCTATCACTATGAACACCATAAATATGTACAATTAATTTTTTTTAATTTTGAGATTTTTTTCATTTGAAAGTAATCTTAATGCTATTAAATTCAAAAATATGCTAATTTAAATACCCAATCCTATTTTATCTAAAACACACATTGCAAACATACAAATGTCTATTCTCTCCACATGTCAGTGCCCATTTGTATCATGGTTTGAAAAGGAAGAATAGATTTTTTTCCCCTTAATCTGTAAGTCAGTAGGTGTTTCTTTACAGTTAACTTTAGCAAAATTCATACAAAATAGTAATTAACAATGATCTTTTTACTTGTTGACTCACAAGGAAACACCTTCAAAACTGCATTTCATTAAAATTTCTGTACTAAAGTGTAGAAAAACTGAACCACACAAATATTGAAAAATTAAAAATTCCTTAATTTTTTATTCCTGGTACCACTACCACAATTTACAGGGCAATATACCAGATGCAATGAAAAGAAAGAAAAAGACAAAGCTACAACAGATAAAAGACCTCAGGAATGTACATCTAATTGACACTACATTGCATTAATCAATAGCTGCACTTTTTGCAATCTGTGGCTATGACAGTCCTGAACCAGAAGGGTTTCCTGTTTAAGCTGCAGTAACTTTTCTGACTATGGATCATCGTTCCTTCTGTGGCAGATTTTTACAGTTCCTCTAATGCATTTGGGACAACTATCTCAAAGTAACCTGCAGCTTTCCTGACAACTCCTCACTCTCTCCTGCTAAGAACTGTAGCCCTTTTCTGTTGTTTTTTAAAACCTTCTGCTACCATATCCACCACTTCCACCACCAGATCCATAACCACCACCATAAGGACTGCCAGAGCTTCTTCCACCAAAACTGCCCCCCTTCATGGGTCCATAATTTGATTGTTGCTGTCCACTGTAATTTCCAAAATCATTATAATTCCCACCACCAACATAGTTACCACCACCAAAATTTCCTCCTTTGTTGTAACCATCGTATCCTCCTCCACCACCACCACCGTATCCACCACCTTGGTTTCCATATCCTGCCACCACCACTGTCTTAGTTACTTTTTACTTGTTGCTGGGACAAATACCAGACACTCAAAATGAAGTAAGGAAAGGTTTATTAAGCTCACAGTTACTGGAGGGTTCAGTCCATATTCCGCTGGCTGCAAGGCAAACAACAGTAGTTCATGCGGCAGAAAACAATGAAGAGCAGAGGAGGAGCAGCAGCTGCAGCAGCATCCATCAAGCCTCTCTCTTCCTTTTGCACTGACTGTGTAGACCAGCGCTCCACAGTGAAGATCGGAGCTCCTCCACAGTGGCTCCGCTGTGAAGGTCAAGCTCCTCCGAAGTGGGGCAGTGGCTGCAAAGATCAAGCTCCCTGAAGACTGAGACTTCTCCACGGAAGCAGGGCTGGGCAGCAGGAAACCAGGCAGGGCGGTTTCCTGCCTTTCTCAATTCCTGGGCCCTGCCCACCTGAAGGGTGAGGCCCCTATGCTGCCGAAGCTGATTCAGCCAAGTTGACACAATGTATCAACTAACACAACCACCATACCCTCCTCTACTACTGTAACCAGAACCACCACCATAGTTTCCACCATCACCTCCAAATCCATTATATCCACCATCACCTCCTCCATAACTACCTCTGCTGCCACCTCCTTCACCACCGTAACCTCCTTTTCCACCAAAGTTTCCACCACGGCCAAAATTCCCTCCACCACCTCCAAAGTTTCCTCCACGACCCATAAAGTTGCCAGATCCACTTCCACGGCCTCTTTGTGATCCAGCAGACTGCATCTCTTGTTTAGAAAGGGCCTTTTTCACGTCACAATTATGCCCATTAATAGTGTGGTATTTCTGAACAACAATTTTATCAACTGTGTCATGATCATCAAAAGTTACAAAAGCAAATCCTTTCTTTTTCCCACTTTGCCTGTCTTCCATAACTTCTATGGTTTTAATCTTGCCATATTTTTCAAAGTAATCTCTCAAATTATATTCTTCTGTATCTTCTTTAATACCACCAAAAAAAAATTTCTTCACTGTTACAGGGGCACCAGGCTTTACTGAATCCTCTCTAGAAACAGTTCTCTTTAGTTCCACTACACGCGCATCAACTTTGTGTGGTCGAGCACACATTGCTGCATCCACCTCTTCAGCACAAGAGAAAGTCACAAAACCAAAGCCTCTGGAGCGTTTTGTTTGAGGATCTCTCATTACCACACAATCTGTGAGTATGCCCCATTTTTCAGAATGTTCTCTTAAACTATCGTCGGTAGTTTCAAAACTCAGACCACCAATAAACAGCTTCCTCAACTGCTCTGGCTCCTTTGGATCATTGCCCTCCTCTCCCCGGCAGTGACAGCGACTGCCCGAGTCAGGCTGGGAACGACTGGGCCGCGGTTTTACCTCCATTTTGAGACCAGACTCGCCTCTTCCAACTCGAGTTCAATATGGACCAATAAATAAAATATTTTATTTTTTTTAAATATTTATTTATTTTTATTTATTACATTTATTTATTGTGCGTGTGTGTGGCCAGCTCAGCCCACCAGGGGGCGGGGCTGGCTGGCATGTGGTGCTGGGGATCGAACCGCGGTCCCTGTGCTTTGCCAAGCTTGTTTCAAGTAGGTGCTTTAGACCACTGAGCCATCTCTCCAGCCCAAATAAAATATTTTAAAAAATGAAATAAGTGAAATTTTTTAAAGCTAGAAAAGGTTTGTACCCACCAAAAAAGAAAGAAAATGAAAAAGGGATAGCAAGTTTACAAATTGCCAGCACATATAAATAACTAAAGGATGAAAAAAGAAAATGTTTATTGTCAATTATTTTACTGTTACACAATATAAAGTCATATTAAATTGCCATAATGCAGCACATAAACTTGTCCAAATAGTTTCAATTTTTGAAAAGGAAAAACTTCATGATTTAAATATTGTAACTTTAGTGTTGATGAACCAAATAGATTAATTCTAACAGTTTCTACAGTGAGTGAATATAAATTTCTTTAAAGTTACTTCCAAGGGCCAGCCAAATAGCTCGGCAGATTAAAGCACCTGCAAGCAGGCAAAGGGGTTAGAAGTTCGATCCCCAGGCCTGCCATGCCAGCCCTGCCCCGAGGATGCACTGAGACACCAATTGAGACAGGGCATGGTGGCACAAGCCTGTAATTCCAGCTCTTAGGAGGCTCTAAACAGGCAAATCACTATGTGTCCGATCTAGTAGTGAGACCTTGAATGCCCTCTATACCCTGCCCTAAAATACAAATAATAATAATAATAATAATAATAATAATAATAGTAACAATAATAATTTAAATAAAAAGTAAATAAATAAAATAAAGTTACTTCCAAAGAACCTTAATGTGAATTATTTTTATTCAGCTACATGGCTTTCTGGATTTATTTGAATTATTCTGTGTAAGGGCATTAGACAGAGGTACGTCTGATGGGCAAGCAGAGATAAAGGACTTTTGGAACCACAACCTCAGGCTTCCCAGAACTCATAGTTAGAGATTAAAAACTAGCCTAGAAGGCCACAATTCTAAGTAAGAACAAAATGAATTGCCTTAAGGAATGAATAATCTGGCTTTTGTCATCTCCATACTCTAATTCATTGTGTAGTTTGATCCTGAGGTCAGTCATCTAAAAGACCACCATGAACTTCCTTAGTCCTTCACTTGTCCCCTACATGAATTCTGCTGAGGGTCCCTTCTTTTTTTCTTTTATGCTTGCTCCTGGTTGTATCAATTGAAGGCCACAGAGGTTTCAATCTAGTGTTGTCGTTTCAGATTTTCTCACACTGAGGGGCCTCAATTAAGGGCAGCTATTCTGGACCTCTTGAAGTATGGATTGAACATTGACTCCAAGTAATGTTTGAGTAAGCTCTCATACTTTTGTGGTGTTCCATGGTCATAAACTGTAAGTAATCTGGTTTTCATAAGTCATCAAAATGTAAAAATAATTATAACTATAGGTAAAAGGACTTAAGACAAATTATCAGACTCCATTCATAAAGGGGGCTAAAAGTCAGTTGGATAAAGTTGCTATCCCTTAAAAATAGTTTCTAAAATTTTTCATACCAGTAAACTCTTAGTGTTCATGTTGTGATTATGTATGTTCTAATTTTACAGAAAATTTGTTCTTGCCTAGAGGATGTCATGCCCCAAGTAATCATACAAAGAAAACCTATAACAAATATGTGATAGGTATGAGCCCAAGTATGAATTGCTTAATTATTATGGTTGTCATCTAACATGGCTGAAGCCAAAAAAACAACAGCTTATCTTCCCAGTGACCACTTCTTCCTTTATCCCCACCATCAGTCCTGAATACAAATTCCTTTTACCTTCCCCACCAGAAGAGAGCCCCAATCAGCTCTTTATGGGTCACTGAGCCTGCCACTCAAACTCTGCCCCTAGCAAAAACTCATAAAATCCCAGGTCCTCTTTGTCTCAGGTCAGAGGACCTGTGCCATCTCCTTGCCATCCTCTCACCATTCTCTCCATGTCCTCAATAAAGCTCTTTCTCTTACTTCTGCTTCTCTACTGTGCTGAAAATAACTGACAGTATGACAGATTACATTTAGATTCCTTTTGCGGAGATCCAACAGATTTTTTCAAAAGAATACAAAATTGTGACAGAAAAAAACAGAATTAGAACTAATACAAGATTTCACTAAACATTACCAGATATAAACTTGCAAGATTCACTTAACAAAAAAAAGAAGTTATAAGAAATTCAAAAGAGAAAAAATAAGCATTAATTATTCCTTTCAAATAACCAGCAAAAATGGACAAAACAATTATCCAAACTATTCTGCATATATATCCAAATATATCTTTTCCCCTTCTTTCATTTGTCTTTTTCCTTCTCCTAGTTTTTCCTTTCCACTGAAAAAATTCTTTCCCTTTTACAGTATTTGTTGTACCTTTTAGATTTTAGTTATTCTTTCAGATTCTCACACTAGTAAGATAATACAATGTTTGCACGTGTGGATCTAATTTATTTCACTTAACAATATAGACACTATCTGCATCCATTTATTTTAAAAAGCCTTGAATTTATCCTTTTTATAGCTGAATAGTACTCCATTGTGTAAAAATACCATATCTTTTTTTATCCATTCCTTAGTTGATAGACCTTTGGGTTGTTTCCTAGATTTATCTATAATAAGTTGTGCTGCTATAAACATGGGTGCACATATATCGTTGTTGTATGATGATTTCAGTTCTTTTGGAAAAATACCTGAGAGGGAATAGCTGGCTTGAATGAGACTTCCAATGCTAACTTTTTGAGGAATCTTCATATTGATTTCCATAATGATTGTACCAGCCTGCACTCACAACAACAGTTGAGATACAACAGATCTTGTCTAGAAAAAAGGTTCATAACACATATCAAGGTCTTAACTAAGCATCCTCAGTGGGTGTTTAGTGACACCACCGCTGATCTCTTTCTCCTAAATGATACAATATAATTAATAAAACTGACCATCCCCCAAAATCAGATGACATTAGACATTCAAGCAGCAACACAGGAGATACTTAAGAAATTATAAAAACTAAGTGTATAGACATTCCTAACCCTTCTGCTAATATCTCAATAGCTGTTCAAGATATTAGATGACAGATCAGTGACATGTAAGACTCAGAATTTGCCTAACACGTACTGTTTTCCTCTTTATGGGAAGACATTAATAAATCATGTATTAATTGAAAAAATAGTATTGAGACAGTTTGAAAACAATTTAGTAGGACAGTTACAATAAATAGTACCTTGCATATTGTTGTCTTCATAGTAGTTATTCACAGTACAAGATGCAGATATGATATCTTGCCTAAACACTATTAGTACAAATCTTTCTGCTCATTCAACTAATAGAAAGTAGCTGTAAGCCACAGCTTGCAAGGATTTATGGACTTTGGTCTTGGGAAACTTGACGACAGTGAAATGCCACTTGCCACAGAAGCTGTTTTGTTAATGGGAGTAGGTATTTTTAGTCATTGGAGAATGCCCCTTGGTTACTTTTTTGTAAACAGAGCATCTGGATACTTGCAAACTCAACTGCTTCGTCTCGCTATCGGCAGACTGAGTGACATTGGGTCACTGTCCTGGCTGTTACATCTGATGCTACAGCTCACAGCGTCCAAATGGCAAAAGCCTTGGGGATACATATGGACGGAGACAATATCAAGTGCACTTTCCAACATCCTTCATCTTCTAGCCAACAGATTGCATACTTCTTTGATTCTTGCCATTTGCTGGAGTTAATAAGAAATGCATTTCAGAGTTTTCAAAGCATTCAGTTCGTAAATGACACAGCACATTGGCAGCACCTTGTAGAGTTGGTAGTCCTTGGTGAACAGGAATTATCAAGTATGGAAGGAATCCCAAGTAAACTTGCAAATTTCAAAAATCATGTACTGAAAATGAATTGTGCTGCTCAACTCTTTAGTGAGAGTGTAGCCAAAGCGTTAGAATATTTGCTGTCATTAGGTCTGCCTCCTTTTCAAAACTGTATTGGTACTATTCATTTTTTACGCTTAATTAGCAATCTGTTTGACATTTTTAATAGTAGGAACTGTTATGGAAAGGGATTTAAAAGACCTCTATTACCTGAAACTTTTAGTGAAATAAATCATGTATTAATTGAAAGAAAAAAAAGAAAAGAAAGTAGCTGTATATCTATCCTATTCTGCATATAAAGATATATTTTTTCACTACAAAATAATCTTTCATTTATGCCCTCCTTTTTTGTTTACTTTTGTCAGAGATGGGCATTCCATTGCCATTCAACCATTGTAGGTGCCTGAATTCACCAAAGTAATCGAATATATTCCAGTAGTCCATAATAAAAGTGTGTTAAAATTTAAAAAATAGGTTAATTATATAAAAAAATTAGCAAAAATGTGGCAGAACTTAACCAAATCTCTGAACAAATGGATTTAATGGATGTATATAGAGTGTTCACACAACCACATCTGAATATACATTCTTTGCACATAGGACATTCTCTAAAACAGACCACATACTTGTCAATAAATCATACTTAAGTAAATGCAAGAAAACAGAAATTATTTTATGGGTATTATCTGACCACAATGCAATGAAACTAGAAATTAATGACAAAAGAAACCATAAAAAACCCTTAAATGCATGAAAATTAAATAAGATCCTACTCAGCAACCAATGAGTTGCAAATGAAATTAATCAATATCTACAGCCCAAAGAAAATGCAAACACAACTTACCAGAATATGTAGAATGCAATGAAAGCTGCAAATTATACTACAAAGCTACTATGATAAAATCCACATGGTATTGGGGGAAAAAAACAGACCCAATGATTAGTGGAATAGTTTAGAAGATGAAAATATAATTACAATGTAATTGTAATTTCAGCCAATTTATCTTTGACAAAGCAGTAAACATGTACACTGGAAGAAACATACCTCTTTAACAAATGGTGCTGGAAAAACTGGCTATCCACATTCTGAAAACTAAAACTACACTCGGATCTATCAACATGCACTAAACTAAAGTCAAAATGGATCAAAGATCTAAATATTAAAACAGAAACACTAAATCAAATAGAAGAAAATGTAGGTGGAAATCTTGAAGACATAAATGTAGGCAGAGTTCATGAACAAAAGCCAAACTGCATGGCAAATACATCAAAGAAAAAAAAACTGGGATCTCATCCTATTCAGAAGTTTCTCCATACCAAAAGAAATAACTGAGTGGCTAGGGAAATAGCTCACTAGAATAAGTACCTGCCTGGAAAGAACAGGGTCCAAAATTCAATCCCTGGTATTGCAGAATGAAAGAAATGAAGAAAGAAAACAAGAAAGCAAGAAAACAAGCAAGAAAGAAAGAAAGTGAGGGGGAGAGAGAGAGAGACACACACACACAGAAGGAAGGAAAGAAAGAAAGAAGAAAGAAAGAAAGAAAGAAAGAAAGAAAGAAAGAAAGAAAGAAAGAAAGAAAGACTGACTCAGTGCTAGCCCAGGCCTGGTGAGTGTGTGGGAGAGCTTCCAGCTACTCTGTAGCAGCGGGACCTACAAGTCTCAGCCCAGGTGCAGGGTGGGTGAGACCCTCTTCCACCCCCTTGGGACGCTTCCCAACACTCCGCAGCACCTCCCTCAACCTTCCCACTTAGGAGGAATTTCTGCTGTGTTCCTGGAATCCCCAGACCCAGTCCTAGACCAGGCCCAGTGAGTGTGTGGGAAAGCTTCCAGCTACCCTGTGCCAGTGGAACCTACTCCTCCCAGCCCAGGCACAGCATGGGTGAGACCGCCTTCCACTGCTTTGGGATGCCATCCACCACTCCGTAGCACCTCCCTACCCCACCTGCCCAGTAGGAATTTTTGCCACATTACGGGAACCCTCAGATCCAGTCCTAGCCCAAGCCCAGTGAGTGTGAGAGGGAGAGCTTCCGGCTACACTGTGCTGGCATGACCTAATGGTCCAAGCACAGGTGCAGCGTGGGTGACACCCTCATTCACCCTCTTGGGATGCCCGACATCACTCCATAGTACACACACACACACACACACACACACACACACACACCGCCCACAGAGTAGGAATTTCTGTCATGTTCTGGGAACCCCAAGATCCAGTCCTAGTCCAGGCCCTGTGAGTGTGTGGGACAGATGCCTCTCCCCAATACTCCATCTTGCCCCCTCCAGACTCAGCTAAGGCCTGGCATACAGGCCTGAGGTAAAAACCTTCAGCTGCATTCCCTGCAGAGAGTGTAGGGGACAGAAACACCCGGCTAGTCCAGGAGCAGAACACCTTGCCAGAGGGGCACAACAGGTTCACCCCCAAGGAAAGCAACAGGAAGGAACGGAGCACAGCAGGCAGAACCAAGCCAGTCACAGCTGAATTAATCCAAACTTTGTACATCTACACCTGAACTTCAGTAGATGCTAAGGCTATAACTGCAACAAAGATCTACAACAAAGGGCAGAAGACAGTGCTGCACAAAATGACAATGAGAAGGAGCAAAATGCAACCTCAGAACCCAAGCCCACTTGTAACAAGTACAGAGGACACTAACACAGAACAAATTGGGAATCACAGAGCTCAAAGCAATGAATCAATGGCTTCTGAAATAAACAGCTGGAGAAAGGTATAGAGGAACTCAGATTGGAAATGAAAAAGGAAATCACTAAATTAAAAACATCTGCAGTAAAGAATCAAAGGGAAAAACATATGGAGGAAACCCAATGCCCACCCAGAACAAGTACAGAGAACACTATCTCAGCTCAAATGTACGAATATTAATCAATAGAAAATAAGAAATATCAGAAAGTCATAGGGGAATTCAGAGCAGAATTCTTTTCGACTAGCTCAGCTGAAATGCACAAATTAATAGCATCGATAGTAAATAAGCAACAGGAGAAAGTTATAGAGGAACTCAGAGTGGAATGCTTTCCTGAAATAAAAAAAAGAATTCTCAGAACTCATAGCATCTGCAGTAAAGAATCAACTACAGAAACATAGGGAGGAAGTCCAATCTTATAAAAACACTGCAGTAAAATAGTTTATAACTGCTTCTAAAAAAGACATTGATAAAAAAATAGAGGAGATTAGAAAAATGACGAATTCCTTGAATGAGCAATACAGGAAAGAAATAGATCACATGAAGCAGAGTCAAAGAGATATAAAGGAAATTAAAATCTCAATCACAAGCTTGTAAAACCGTTTAAGTGAAAGTAAACACAGAGTTTCAGACCTTGAAGGCGCTGGTGCAGCTAGTAAAAAGGTAGGAAAGGATCTCTGGAACACAACTAGGATGCAGGATAAAACAATCCATCATCTGCAAGATGATGCAAAGATGAACAATGTGAGACTAATAGGCATCAATGAGAAAGAAGGAATCAATACAAATGACATTTAAAAAATATGGGCAGAAGTAATAGCAGAAAACTTCCTAAATGTGAGGAAATGATCTGATATTAAGGTAACTGAAGAACACAGAATGCCAAGTACCCTCAACCCAATTAAAAACACACCGAGACATATAATAGTCAAGATCCC
>NW_004524626.1:4231258-4243955 GCF_000260255.1 Octodon degus
CTGTCTCATTGCTATATGTTTATCAATAAAACTCTGAAAAGAAAAAAAAAGAGTGGTATTTCTCACTACACATTTAAAGGTTTTTAAATTGTTTCTGATAGGTTATGACCCTAGTATGAATTGCTGAATTATTATGGTGGTGGTCTAATACAGCTGAAGCCCTTAAAACAACAACTTATCTTCCCAATGACCACTTCCTCCTCCTTCCCCACTCCAGCCCTGGGTACAACTTCCTTTCACCTTTCCCACCCACACAAAGGAGCCTCCAATCAGTTCCTCGAATGTCACTAAACCTGCCCCTCAAACTTGGCCCCAAGGAAAAGTCCATAAATCTCAGGCTCCCGGTCTCTAGTCAGAGGATCCGCCCATCTCCCTGCCCTTGGTCCTCTCCATTTATTTAGAGTTAATAAAGGCTTTCCTTCCCACTATTTCTTCTTCTCTGTTGCACCAACACCTCCGCCATTGCTGTTGCCTCTAAAACCTATCAGTTTCATATCCAGTCAAGTTGAGATTTTTAAGAACTTCATTTTCAATTTGTAATAAAAGTTTACAACTTGATTTTTAAAAAAGAGAGAAAGAGAAATACAGAAACAAAGCAAGGCACCTCAACAATACAAAATATCAACCCTTTATTAACATAGTAGTGGTAGCAGAGATGACTCTCTTAATGACATTAAATATAAATCATATTAAAAATTTCCTAGAAAGCAGTGAAAATAATACACTAGTTTCAAGAAAGCTTCAAGAAAGAGTATTCAAAAGTGGATTGAAATATATAGAGGTAAATATCTCATTCATATGAGAAAGTGACCCTAGTAAAGGGGTCAACTTTTTTTCTCATTAATTTATAGCTTTAATGGAATCCCTAATAAAATTCTAGGAGTTTTTTTCTTCCAACATGACTAGAGATTCTAAAATTCATCCAGAGAACATATTGACACAAGAAATAGAATGATAGTGATAAATAATACAGGGTGGCTTTCACACTTGACTTTTAATTATATTATGAAGATTAAATAATTGAAAATCTGTTATTGACAAAGTTAATCATTTGTAATCATTAATAAGACTGTAAAAAGTGGGGGCTGGGGAGCTTGCTCAGTAGAATAAGCACTTCCTTGGCAAGTGCAGGGCCTGAGTTCAATCCCCCGTTCTGCCAAAAAAGAAAAAAAGACTGTAAAAAGTGGAATACACCACTTGAATTTTGAACACCTGACAAGAGGCCATTAGCTGATTCTCTAGAAGAAAATATGAAATTAAAATTAACCCAAAATATATAGCAACCACAGCTGAATACCTTTCATCTTTTTCTTTTAAATGTGTATCATCTCTAATATCCCATCTATTGTTTTTATACTCTCTTTAAAATAAATTGAAAAAAAGTTCAGCCAGCGATATAGCTCAGCAGCTTAAGTGCCTACCTGTCAAGTGCAAGGTCCTGAGTTCAATCCACAGTACCAAAAAGAAAAAACAGTAAAAAGGACAAGGAATAAAATAAGGTTTAGTGAAAGGAAGAGTTAACATTTAATTGCTTGATCAATCTTGCATGCCTATATCTGGTAATCTGAGCAACAAATTTGATGATATTTTTCTGTCCTTGTTTGAAATGCTGTACTATTTTTATTGTTCTATGTTGTTTTGATTTTGTCTTTGTTCTTGTTATTTGTTTTTGTCTTCTTTCTCTCTAAAATAAAAGTAGTATTCATCAAAAATAAAACTTAAGAAGAAGGTAAATGTACAAAATAGGCAAATATAAAGATACATGTCCATATGGTGCTGACATTGATCCTACGAAGATCATATGGTGGAAAATGTACGTTAGTTTCTGTTTTACATTTAAAAACTCTAGGGTGTATTATTTAACAATTCAGGGTTGCAAGATCTTAGGTAAAGAATATGGCAATTGGAAGAGAGTTACTAATAACAGTGGTTATGAACATTGTCTAGCGGAAGGACCATCCAAAGAACAAGGAAAGAGAAGTGAAAACTTTGCAAAAATCCAGCGCACAATAAAACAAAGACTTTGCCGGTGAATGATGAACCTGCCTAGAAATCGAAAATTTCGTTCCGAAATGCATTAGTCAAAACATACCACAGAAACCAGCAGGGATACTACAGAAGGGAAACTTGCTAAGCCATTAGAGCCTGTTCCGTGTGTGCATGTGTGTGCGCATGTGTGTGTGCATGCGTGTGCATGTGTGTGTGCGTGTGCATGCGTGTGTGCGTGTGTATGTGCGTGCGTGTGTGTGAATGTGTGCGTGTGTATGTGCGTGCGTGTGTGTGTGTGTTTGTATTGTTCATTTGTTCCCCAGAATCCCAACAGAGCCTGTTCACTGCAAGTATGTAGGAGAAAGTTGATCAGGTGCACCTGGATACCGACAGTTCTAACAAATCTCCTGAATATGCTCCTATTGCTGCTCCAGGGAACACTGCTTTGAACCACTGACATAAACCTGGTGTTCTTCAGGTACCAATGATAGCAACTTGTCAGCAAAGACGTCTGGTAACTAATCAAAATGAATTGTTTCTTGAGCTCCCTGAATTTGAGTAACACCTATGATGGCCATCTTGGGAAATCCCTTAAAAGTGAATTTTGTTTTTCTTTCATTCTCCTCCTGGGAATATTCAGTAGCCTCATGGAAACATGAAATCAAACAGGAGTCACAAACTTTCTCCTCGGGAGATTCACACAGGACGCTGGCCTGCAGTGCCTCCCCTCTGGGCTGCTCCTGCCCGTGTACCTGGTCACTGTCACAGGGAACCTGCTCTTCATCCTGGCCATCACCTCAGACTCGCACCTCCACACACCCATGTACTTCTTTCTCTTCAGCCTGCCCTTGGCTGACATCGGTTGCACCTCCACCACCATCCCGAAGACACTGGTGAACATACAGGCTCAGAACAAAGCCGTCACCTTTGCAGGTTGCATCACACAGATGTGTTTCTTCATTGTGTTTGAGTGCCTGGACAATTTGCTGCTGACAGCAATGGCCTATGACCACCTTGGGGCCATCTGTCACCCCCTGCACTACATGGTCATCATGACCCCACAGTTCTGTGGGCTGCTGGCTCTGGGGTCTTGGATGATCAGTGTGATGAGATCTCTGTCCGAGATTTTGACTGCTTTGAGGCTATTGTTTTGCGCTAATACCAAAATCCCCCATTTCTTTTGTGATCTGCCTGAAGTCCTGAAGCTTGCCTGTTCTAACACCCTCATCAATAACATCATAGTGTATTCTGCGACCATCGTCTTAGCTGTCTTTCCACTTACTGGGATTCTTCTCTCTTATCCTCAGGTTTTCTCCTCCATTCAGAGAATATCAGCAGCAGGGGGCAAATACAAAGCCTTTTCCACCTGTGCATCTCACCTCTCGGTGGTCTCTTTGTTCTATGGCACAGGTCTTGGAGTCTGCCTCAGCTCTGGAGCTACGGTGTCCTCCAAGATGAGTCTGATTGCCTCAGTGGTATACACCACGGTCACCCCTATGCTGAATCCCTTCATCTACAGTCTGAGGAACAGAGGCATGAAGGGTGCTCTGAGGAGACTCCTCGGCAAAAGAGTTCCTTTCAGTGAACAGACCATGGCAGGATGAGTGGCAATGTATACTGAGCACCAGAGTGCCTGATCCTCTCCATGTGGTACTCAGTCTCCTGCTTTCCTGCATTTTAAAAAAAAAGTCTTTCTTTTAATCTTCATCTGGGATCTTTCCTGCTGTACACACTTTTCAATGCATTGAAGTTATGCATTGAAACATCATTTTTATCTAGCTTATGATTTTATTTTAAGGGTTGTTGTATGACTACAACAACCCTTTTTCCCAGTTATATGTAGAAATGATTTGGGAAGTTTTATGTATTTTATTGAGGTATAATAATTGCACATATCGATGGAATACGTTGTAATAATGTAGTACATGTATGTTATATGTCATGATCAAATCAGGGGAATTACCATTTCCATTTCCTAGTTATTTTCTATTTCTTTGAATAGTGAAACTTTTCTAGTTTTTTAATATTTTTTAATTTATATTAGTACATTCATGTTTGCAAACATAACAAGTACTTTCATCATAGAGAATTTGTGCCCATATAATAAATCCTTTTTTTCTATTCTCTTCTTTCAACTCTTCTTCCCATCTTCACTTACAAATGTTTTGTTTCTATTTTTCCCTCCTACTCTCTTTTAAAATCTTTTTCTTTCATTCTTTCTCCTTCCCCTTCTATATTTCCCTTCCCATTTGAAAATGTTCTTCCTACTTACCAATATCTAAACTCCATTTTTCTTCTTATTTATCCTTAGCATTTCTCACACAAGAGAAATAATACAATATTTAAATTTGTGTGTCTTGCTTCATGCAATATTGTGATTTGGAGGTACATCCATTTTACCTAAGAATATCTCAAGTTTGTCCTGCTTTATAGCAGAGTAGAACTCCTTTGTGTATAAATATCAAATATTGTTCATGTATTCTTCAGTTGATGAGCATTTGTGCTGTTCTCAATATTTACATAATATAAATTGTACTGCTCTAAACATGCATCTATCATTGTAATATGATGCTTTTAACTCTTTCAAGAAGATACCAAGAAGGAAAATAGATGAGTAAATGGAACCTCTAATTTTAAGGAATACTGTTTCCACAGTGGTTGTACCAATTCACACTCCCACCAACAGTGGAGAATGGTACCTTTTCCCACAGCCCCTCCAGCATTTGTTATTGGTTGACTGCTTGATGGTAGCTATTCTTTCTGGGACAAAATGGAATCTCAGTATTGTTTTAATTGCATTTCTCAAATGACCAGTGATGTTGAACATTTTATATATGTATTTGCCATTTGTATTTCTTCATCTGAGAAGTGTCTATTCATTTTAGATACCCATTTTTGAACTGAGGCTTTAATTCTTTAGTTTTTATTAAATATATAATAATTGTTATGCACTGTAGTCATTTTAGAACATTATGATGTATTCCTCTTATGGAGTTATATTTTGGTTCCCATTATCTAAATTCCCTTTGTCACACACACACACACACACACACACACACACACACATATTTATTTATTTATTTATTTATTTATTTATTTATTTAAAAGAAAAGAAAGTCCCTACATTATGGTGGGAGGTTTTTTTTGGCAGAACCAGGGATTAAACCCAGGCCCTTGCACTTGCCAGAGAAATGCTTATTCTACTGAGCCATCTCTGGTCCTTATTTTCTTGAAAATACATTTACAGAAATGTTCTCTGACATGAATATTAATAAAATTAACTTGAAGTTTTTACTCTTCTTACCTAATTTCTTTCCATCATACTAACTTTATTGAATCTTTCTCCACACCCACAGCATGGATTCTTTGATTTCCAGCACTCTATGCTATCCACCTCTAAAACCACAGTACTGAGTTTCATTCTTAGTTAAGAGCTGGTGTGTAGTAGGTATTCAATGAAAGGAGAAAAAATTAATTTAATATAAAATAAAACCTGGACAAAAAATACAAAGTTATTAATGTAACAAAAAGTTTTTAAAAGAAATTCAAAGTTATTTGTATTAGTAGCAACAACACTCAGCCTATCTCATCACTATACCAGTGTTTTATACACATTACCTCACTGATTTTCCAATAACACTTACGTAATGTATTAGTCAACTTTCCAATGCTATAAGAAAAAACCTAAGTCTGTGTTCTTTATACTAGTGATTCAGAACTATTTTTGGCATGAGGAAATGGATTTATGGCACATAATTTTTCTAGGAATGAGAGGGAATGTTTGGCAATGATTCAGAGGAGCATACCACATAGGTAACTTACACGCCGTTCACAGCAGGGATCATACTTCTAGGAGAATCTAATGCCACTGATCTCAGTGAATGATGAGTGGCTGGAAACATTCACTTCAGTCTCTCTCTCACCGCTCACCTCCTGCCATAGACTGGTACCAATCCATAGCCAGGCACTGTAGACCTTTCCTGTACACCACGTTTATTTATCTCACAGTTTTGGAGACTAAAGCATCCAGGTAGCATGATTCTGGTCTTAGGATATCTCAGACTTCATCATATTGTGGAGGATATGTATGAGAGCATTTTGAAAAGGAAGAGAGCACATAATGAGACCCAAAAGCATAAAAATATGGGGGGAATGCCAGGCTTGCTCTTTGTAAACATCATGCCCTATAAGAACTACACAAATTCCTTCTCAGAGCAGCAACCCTGCACTTGACTCCACTTCTCAAAAGTTCCACCACCTTCCAGCATTATCATACTGAGGACCAATCTCTCTACTCATGAACTTTGGATCACCACACTTGAACCATCTCCAGAGCATGGCACGTGATGCATTTCATTTCTCCTATTTACACATAAAGAGGTGATCATTGTAACTGAGTAACTAGCACAAGTCACAGATGTGATGGCAAAGCTCCAACTCAGGGATGTCTGAATCAAGCTACTCTCTTAGGCATGGTACAATGGAACCTTGAGTCTAAAATTATTGTAATAATAGTAATTAAACTTTAGAGAAAGTGGGAGACCTCTAATTTAAATTTCCACTTCAGGAATACCATGCTCCAACCAAAAAATGTTCTTTCTAAAATGTCATCATGGAATTTATGAATACTTTAATTCTACTTCCTTTGACAATTAATATGGACCCTTTATATATGTTTTGTGCTTATTCTTTGTTCTTGATTTAAGTATAATTAACAAATAAAGGTTTCACATATCCCAGATCACAATGCAATGACTTGGTATCATACAAACATTCTAAATTTATTTGTTTTTATTTTTCTCAATTTTTGATTTACCTCCTTTCATTGCTTTTCTTAGATGTTTTTATTCTAACTGATTTTAAACAATTTATGTCTATATTTATATGCTTTGTCATAACTATGTTCTCTAGACTGACTTTGTACTTCATTTTCAGTTTTTTTTATCTACGTATATTCAACATACTTGAATCTACAATTATGTTCTGTTTTATTTATTTCTTGTCCTTCTGAATTATTGCTCAGAGGCTTAATTTCTTCTACTGCAAGTCTATTACAAATGAAGATCTCTCTAACATCATCTTACTATCAAGATTGATATTAACACAGGAATTTACCTTGCTTTTGCTCCAATTAGTAACTGATTATAAAAACACCATAAATTTCAGCATAATTTCTTTCTGTATCAATTTTTGCACTGCAGATTAAATGCAAATATTTACACTGTCATACATCCTCAGCATTTTTCATTTTTCATTTTTGAGACAGAATCTTATTAAGTCACTAATTTGCCTGGGCTGGACTTAAACCTGTAATCCTCCTGTCTTAGCCTCCCAGAGTACCTCCATTAATTTGTATGCTACTTTTATAATAGCTTCTAATTTTACTGTATTTTTTATTTTATGCTATATGGATACATCTATTGGGACTTAAAGACATTTTACAATATCTTGATCTATACAAGTTTTAGACATGTTTTAAAGGAAGACAAATCTTTCCTTAAAAATTATTGTGCTTCAATGTCCTTTGTGGAAAACATGGTTAATTTACTTAGCATTCACCCTCAGTTTTCTGTTTAATAACAGAGCAATATGTGTTTGCTTGTGGTGGTAATACACCCAGATAAAAACATCAAGACAGACATTGCTATGTGGTTTCATCTCCTATTACTGATGGAATCAATTATAAAATGTTGATGGGATAAGAGAACATCACTCATTTCCAGTTCCAGAGATCATAGGTCCAAAAGTCACCTCAGTGGGACAAAATTAAGGTGTTTAGGACTCTGCTTGTTTTACAAAAACTAAGTAATAAGCTCTCTTCTTACATATCTAGAGACTGCTCACATTCTTAGCCAACATCTTTTCTTCTATCTTCAAAGTCAGCAATCCCAAATTGAATCTCTTTCTCAAAACATCACTCCGACTCTGAGTTTCCTACCTTTCCCTTCTATATCAAAGGGTCTTTTGAACATACTGGACCCATCCAGAAAAATCAAGGAAGTCTCTTTTTTAAGATCAGATAACTAGCTTTAATTTTGCCTGCAATTTCAGTTCCTTTCTTTCTTTGTAGCTTAAAATATTTACAGGATCCAAGAATAAGGATGTGAATATCTTTGTAAGGTTGGTATTGCCCTGCTACACTGTCATAATTTTGTCCAAATACATGTCAGTTACACATAAAGGATTTTTTTAAAAAATCAGGATTCCAAAATTCAAAGACACAATCCAAAAATAGGCATCTGAGATGAATGTACACTTCACAAATTAAACAATACAAATGGCAAATAAATATATGAAAAATGTACAACATCATTAATCTTTTAAGAGATGTAAATTAAAATAACATGGAGAATCCATCTTACTGCAGAAAAAAAGGGATGACATCAAGAAATTAACCAATAAGAAATGCTGGAGGAGCTTCGGGGGAAAAAGAACCTGACCCACTGTTGGTGGGAATGCTGCCTGGTAAAGCCACTATGGAAATCAGAGTGGAGATTCCTCAAAAACCTAGTATTGGAGTTCCCATTCAACCCAGCTATGCCCCTGCTAAGTATCTTTCCAAAAGAACTGAAATCATAATACCACAGTAACATATGTTCACCCATGTTTATAGCAGTGCAATTTGTCACAGCTAAATCTTGGAAACAATCCAAATGTTCAACTGAGGAATGGATAAGGAAGATATGGTGCTTTTTACACAATAGAGTATTACTCAGCTATAAAAAGGATACACTGGAGGCTTTTATAGGTAAATTGATGCGACTAGAGACTGTATTAGTAAGTGAAATAAATCAGACCCACATGTGCAAATATCATATTATCTCACTAGTGTGAGAACCTGAAAGAGTAAATAAAATCTGAAAAGGAAAGAATCTGCTCAATGGGAAGGAGCAAGGGATGAGAAAAGGACAAAAGAAAAAGTGAAAAGATATATTTATGTATACACACAGGATAACTTGGATAATTGTTCTGATTTCTGCTGGCCTTTTGAGAGGAGAAATTAATGCCTAAATTTCTTATTTTATTTTATTTTCTTCTTTTTAATTTCTTATAACTTTTTTGTTTTGCTTTATTTTGTTGGCTCAGCCCACCCTGAGGGTGGGGCTGGCGTGGCATGTGTTGTCAGGGATTGAACCACAGTCCCCTGTGCCTGCCTAAGCTTAGATTGCTGAACTATCTCACCAGCCCCTCTTATAAATTTTTAAACCAAATTTTCAGGTTTATATGTGGTAACCTAAACAACTAATTTGAATATAATACTATGCAATACAACAACCACTGTCAAATTCCTATTACTTTGTTTAATGAAATTTTGTATCATTTCTGAAGGTTTTTTTTTAATCATTCTGTATTCTTTAAAAATAAAAATAAAAAAGAATATGTAAGATGATATATGCTAGACAGAGCTTAAAGAAAAACATATATTTTCCTAATTAAAATAATAGCAGTAAGCTCGCAAACATGATGTTGAACAAAATAAGGCAGACATCGATACAAAAAATGCACATTGTGGGATTTAATTTTGAATAATATGTAAGTGACAAAAAGTATGATATGCTATTAAAATTATGCATAGTGGTAATGGTAGAGGTGAGAGGCCTGACAAAAATTGAGAACACAAGGAAATTTCTTGGAAGTAGGCATGCTCTGTTCTTTATTCTAGGATCTGCTTAATTGTAGAACATTCACTTTGTGAAAATTCATTGAGGTTTTGATAAGGGGAGTGTGAGAGAAAACTGGGCCATTCCTGGATCACAGTACCCAAACCCCCACTTAAGACCCATACACAGAATTAAAACTGAAGCAAGACAGACACTGTCCTCTCTGAGACAGATAGCCTCTCGCATCCAGATCAGAAGGCAATTCAGTTGTGTCAGAAAAGAGTAGTTGCTCTCCTACTGTTTTGTAAAACACCAGAAATGTCATGAGGTCCATGCCAACACCCTATACTGATAAAGAGGTCCCTCTTCTGTGCCTGTTGGTGGTCTTGGGGACTAAAGGCAGATCTAGACAGAGAGATATGCCTGTTAGCAGAGAGATGGCAAACATCAACTGGCCTGAGGTATTGGGAGCCACTGAAGTTGGAAATTGATTATGTATGGGAGGGCAGGATGAGGTCTTATCCTAAAGCTACCTCTGCCTTGAGAAAAACATCCTGCCTGGACATTGTGGGCTGTTAGTTGCTAGGCAACATTGTGTCTTGTAACTTTGCAAAGGTATAAATAAATGCAAAGGACCCCAAGTAGTAGGGGATCCTTTGCCAATCAGGCTATTATCTCATCTTTATTTTCTAAATGCTCTCACAATTTTCTCCCAGGGGCCACTAAGAGTCCAACAAATCCCTACATTTGGTGCCTGCAACAGGGACCCCTGGTAAGGAAATATTAATAGGTGGATGTTCTGAAGAATTTTGCTGGCAGCAGGGTAGGGAAACAGATGGGTGGGTCAATAGCGCCGGAGTGTTATACTGACAATTATCAATTGAAAAACATGGGGTGTGGAGGTCTACTGATCTTTAAAATATATTTTAATTAATTTTATTGAGAAACAAATAGCAATGAGACAGTTTCAAAACTGATTAGTAGGAGAGTTTCAATAATCAATACATTGCAAATTGTTGTCTTCATAGTGGTTATAGTACAAAATGTAGACATGATATCCTGTCCAGAAACACTATTACAACAACTCTTTCTATTCATTGAATTAAGAGAAAGTAGGTACATATCTATCCTATTTTGAATATACAGATACAAAATGGTCATTCATTTGTGTCCTCTTTTTTTGTTTAGTTTTGTCAGAGATGGATATTCCATTGCCATTTAAATATTGTAGGGGTGTGAATCCAGCAAAATAATCAAATATAGTCCAGTACTCCATAATAGTAGTGGGTTATCTTTAGGACTGGCAATGTCTGAAGTAGTTGACTTGAGCCTTTTAAAGCTCAGCATATTAATATGGCTTTATAATTTTTTAAAATATTAACTACAACAAGATTTTCTCATAAAAGATTCTCCTGTTGTGAAATTAAATTAAGAAACAAAGGTTTTTACATGTTTAAGGTAATTCATTATTGTGAATTTCATGGTATACTAACTGTACTCATGATTCTAGACATACAGAGCTTGCAAAATGTAAAACAAAAATTGCTCACTGTGATAAGATGTTTCTCTCAGATTCAGACCTCTGCCTTTAAGAAAAAATTTATGATGTATATCCCATTAAAGAATGACAAATTAGAGCACCTTGGGCCACCCCCCACCACTCTGCAGTACCTCCCCCACCCCACCCAATAAGTAGGATTTTCTGCCGAGTTCCGGGAGGCCCCAGACCCACTCCTAGCCCAGGTCCGGTGAGTGTGCGGAGAACTTCCTGCTACACTGTGCCTGTGGGACCAGTCGCAGCCCAGGCGCAGCGTGGGCCAGACCCTCTCCCAGCCCCATGGGCCGCCCCCACCACTACGCAGTGCCACCCCCACCCAGCCGAACGAGTAGGAATTTTTGCCCCGTCCCGGAACCCCCAGACCCAGTCCTAGATCAGGTTCCGTGAGTGTGTACAGAGAGCTTCCTCTTCCTCCTAATATACCTTGCCCCCTCCAGGCACAGCTCAGGCCTGGCATACACATCTGAGGTGTAATCCCGCAGCTGCAATCCCTGCAGGGGAGAGTGTACAGGGTAGATCCAACCAGCAAGTCCAGGAGCAGAACATCTCGCCACAGGAGCACAACGGGTTCACCCTTAAGGGCAGCAGCGGGAAGGATTGAGCAGAGCAGCCAGACCCAAGCCACACGCAGCTGGATAAGGCCAAACTTTGTAGAGCTGCACCTGAACTTCAGTACATGCGAAGGTTATAACTACAGCAAAGATCTACAACAAATGTAAGAAGACAGTGCTACACAAAATGATGAGAAGGAAGAAAATGCAACCTCAGAACCCAAGCCAACCGTAACAAGTAAGGACAACACTAACACAGAAAAAATTGGAAATCACACAGCTGAAAGCAATGAATCAGCAGCTTCTGAAATAAAGAAACAGCTGCAGAAAGATATACAAGACCTCAGATTGGAAACGAAAAAAGAAATCCTTGAAATAATAACATCTGAACTAAAAAATCAAATGCAGAAACATAAGGAAGAAACCCAGCGCCCACCCAGAACAAGTGCAGAGGACACTAGCTCGGCACAAATGCATGAATTAAGAGCGTCGATAGTAAATAAGCAACAGCAGAAAGATAGAGAGAAAATCAGAGCGCAATTCTTTTCTGAAATAAAAAAAGAACTCTCAGAACTCATAGCAGATGAAGTAAAAAAGCAACTACAGAAACATAGGCAGGAAACCCAAACTGAAAAAAACACTGCAGTAAAAGAATTTCTAACTGCTTATAAAGAAGATATTGATAAAAAAAAAATAGAAGAAATTAGAAAAATGACGGATTCCCTGACTGAGCAATTCAGGAAAGAAATACATCGCAAGAAGCAGAGTCAAAGAGATATACAGGAAGTGAAACTCTCAATCACAAGCTTGCAAAACCATTTAAATGAATGTGAAGACAGAGTTTCATATCTTGAAGATGCTGGTGTAGCTAGTGAAAAGGTAAGAAAGGATCTCTTAAAAACAACAAGGATGCAAGAAAGAATAATCCATCCCCTGCAAGATAATGCAAAGATGAACAATGTGAGAATAATAGGCATCAATGAGAAAGAAGGAGTCAA
>NW_004524626.1:4247363-4251394 GCF_000260255.1 Octodon degus
TTTGAAACTGTCTCATTGCTGTTTATCAATAAAACTTTGAAAAAAATTAAGAAACAAGTTTCCACATGTTCATGGTAATTCTTTATTGCTCACCTCATTGTGTGTTAAATATATTCATGATTCCATATACATAGGTTTTCCAAAATGTGAAACAAAGATTGCTCATTGTGATAACACATTTTCTCTCAGATTCAGACCCCTGTCTTTAAGAAAACTCATGATGTGTATAACAAATTATGTAAAATGCTTTATGTGTTATACAGAACTACTTTGTTAATAACATTAGGTTTTGTCAAAATGAAAATTTATGTATGTCACAAAATATTATGATGTTCATGTTGCCGTGTTACATATAATTTTCATTTCTAGAAAAAAAAGAAATGCTAATTACCTAATTATGACTTGTACCAATATGGTTGTTTTGTTAAGTATGCCAAACCTAGAGACATACATTAAAGGCAGTCTAATGACTGAGTCAGTTTTGGTTTTGGGTGGTATTAAATAAATTCACTAGTATAAAAAAAAAGAATGACAAATTAGATAAAATCTTCTTATATAGATATAGATATAGATGATATAGATATAGATATAGATATAGATATAGATATAGATAGATATAGATATAGATGATTGGTTAAAAGGGTTATGTTATGTCAACATGAAAATTTAAGTAGTCACATAGTGTCATCAGGATGTTGCAGTGTTATATATGGTTTTGATTTCTAAAATTCTGTGTGAAAATACATAATTGCTGTCTTTTAACATTCTATAGGTATTTAAATTTTAAAATATCCATGGTTGTTAGAAAATAAGTTGCATTTTATGTCTAAGATGTTTGATATTCAGATAGGTAAAAACATTAAGCTTATTGCCTCCATTACAAGCTTATGTCATTAAGCTTCTCTTGTGGATGTTTAACAACTGAGGTTTGGAGACCAAAAATTACACAGTTGTATGGGCTAAGAGGACAGCCACTGTTGTGACTCTAGCACTCCAAGGTAAAAGAAAACTCAGGACATAAAAAAAAACTGCTGTGACATCCTGTAATCAGTTGTGTCCCTGGTTTTCTGATCAAGGAGATTATGGAACCACAAAGGAAAGTGATAGATAATGTATAGTGTGCCTAAGAGTCATCAAGCCTTCACAGAAAGCAAATTGTTCAAGCAATGGCCATAAATCATCCACATGGCTGACAATAACAGAAGATCTAAGAGGTGCAAAACACAGTTCTAAGGTAAATCCTGAGGAGAGTTAACTAATCTTGTTAGATAGAAAAAAAATCATGTTTTTATATAGGTCTCAACTTGGCCTTAACCATCCAGTAAAATACTGAAACTACTTGAGATATAAAGGTAATGCTACAATAGTATGCTGTAAAAGGTTCAAATCACTAACAACTTCTGACAGTTTCCAGCTGCACTGATAACTCACCAGTGTTGTAGACCGTTGAACTATATAGGGTCAAAATGATGAATACAAGTACCAAAAATCCTTGGACTGGCATCAAGAGCAAAAAGGTCTTCTAAAGAGCTCTCCAAATACAATTTCTCCAACTACAATGGAGCACACATCATTCACACAACAAAAGAGAGAGACAGAGACAGAGAGAGGAGAGAGAGAGAGAGAGAGAGAGAGAGAGAGAGAGAGAGAGAGAGAGAGAGGAGAGACAGACAGACAGAGACAGACAGACAGAGACAGAGAGAGACAGAGAAACAGAGAGATAGAGAGACTGAGAGACACTGAAGATGGAAATTGATCATGTGTAGGAGGGCAGGAGGAGGCCTCATTGTCTAAAGCACTCAAGCCACCACAGTCTTAAGAAAAATATCCTATCTGGACATTGTGGGCTATTAGTCTCTAGGCAACATTGTGTCTTGTAACTGCACAGGTATTAAATAAATGCCCCTACTGTTGTTTGGGGATCCTTTGCCAATAAAGCATGACCCACCACATGACCTAAAATATTATCTCTTATCTTTTTTTCTAAGTCCTCTGGCCATTTTCTCCTATGGACCACTGAGACAGCAACAAATCCCTACACTGTGACTCTAGTGCAGGGGAGTTATGTGCACACTCTGACTTAATGCTATAACTGTATAACAGCTTTTATTTTTATTTCTATCTTTATTGTGGCTTTTGTTTTCTTGCTTGTTTGTCTGATTTGGGTTTCTTGATTATTTTTGTTTTTATTTTTCTCTTCATATTTTTCTTTCTTCTAGTTCTTGCTTCTTTACTACTACTTATTTCTACTTTAGTTAATCCTTTAGGGTTTCCCCTTTTGATGTGCTCCTTCAATTTACTGTCTCCCTTCTTCCATTTCTGACTTTCTTTTCTATTCTATTTTCTCCTCTCGTCCTCATTTTCCTGCCTCCTTGCCTACCCCTCCTTCACCTATATAAAAGTATATTTGTAACAACAGCTTGTACAATAATAAATAAGGTCCAGCCCTATAACTTTAAAAGTATGATTCCAAGGCATGTCAGGGTAATCTCTAACAATATTGAGCCTAGACACAAGCAAATGAACCTACAAGTATTAACAGGTTCTAAGGATCCCACCCCCTCTCTCAATCTCTAAATATACATTCACCTCTCCAAATGCCTCCTCCTGCCTACAAAAAGACTCTGAAGCCCACTCAACACTACCCATAAATCTCAGCTATAAAAGTAATTCTGAGTCCAACCTCCAGTCTATTTTTTTACCACTACTAGAATTTCTCATACCTCCCTCTTTTCCTACTAATATATTGCCTTCCTTTTCCTGTTTCTTTCTCCCACACACACACTGCATATTGAATACTTCTAGTATGGTCTCTAGTGGCATCTATTTACCTATACTTTTTTTTTCTGCAGTACCAGCAATCGAATTCAGGACCTTGCACTTGCCAGGCAAGCACTTATTCCACTGAGCTATTTCCCAAGCCCCAACTATTTACCTATAAAACTCAGTTTACCTTTTTTATAGCTGATTAACGCTCCATTGTATAAATGTATCCTTTTTCCCATAATTTTATTGATAAACAAATAGCAATGAGACAGTTTCAAATAAAATAGTTAGGACAGTTTCAATAATTAACACATTGTATACATTCTTCCTAGTGGTTAATTGCTGTACAAGATGCGGACATGATATCCTAACACCATTAGAACAAATCACTCTATTTATTGAGAGAATGTAACTATATATCTATCCTAACCCCTTTGAATACACAGATACAAAATGGACATTCATCTGTATACACTTTTTTTGTTAAGTTCCATTATTTGAATATTATAGGTGTGTAAATTCAGCAAAATATTCTCAAAGAGTCCAGTACCTCATAATAGTATTGGGTCTTCCACTTGACTGGCAATGTCAGAAATTGTTGACCTGAGTCCCCCACAGCTCAACATAACAGCATGGCTTCACTTCTTATATTTCGTTTTTATACTTTTCTGCTGGATGGTTAAGACCATGGTAAAGCAGGACCTATGCAACAAGAGTTGTAGCTTTTGGGTCTGATAAGGTCAGTGAAATCCCCTCAGGATTTATCCTGAGATCCTGTACCCCAGATTGTAGAACATTTGTCAGTGTCAGCCATGTGGATGAGTCATGGCCATTGCTTGGCCAATGTGCTCTCTGTGAAAGCTTGAGAAAATGTTTTCTTTCCATGTGACTCTCCTTCGGCACACTCTACATCATCGATCACTTCCCTCTTTGGCCCCATAATTTCCTTAATCAGAAAATTTGGCACACTACTGAGTTACATGACGTTACAATACAAGTTCTCATATGTCCTGAATCTTAATTGACCTTGGAAGGCTAGGGCCAAAATATTGGCTTTCCTTGTGGCCCTCCTTTTTCTCTAATTTTGTTCTGCAAACTTAGGTTGTTAACCTTCCAGAAGATAAGCTTATTGTTATTACCATACAACTTAGGCTGTTAAGCTTAACCTCACTATCTGTCCGCATATCAAATATCTTAGGCATACTATGGAACAGGTATTTTTTATCAAATATTGATATGTTGAACTTTAAGTCCCTACAGAATAT
>NW_004524626.1:4251494-4252045 GCF_000260255.1 Octodon degus
CATGACAAAGAACAGCTAAAGAATTTCATGATGACAAAGCCAATGCTACACAGTCTACTGAAAGATGTTGGAGAGAGGGAACAAAAGGATCAGAACTACACGAATGAGACCAGAAGCAACCAAATAAATAGGGCAAGCAATTAGATACAGGAGAAGAAGGAGTAAACAAAAATAGGTAAATAACATGTCAATCATAAGTCAATACATCTCAATTCTAACCATCAATGTAAATGGACTCAATTCACCAATTAAGGGAAATAGACTGGCACGGTGGATTAGGAAACAAAATCCAACAATATGCTGTTTACGAGAAACACATTTAACTCATAAGGACATTCATAGGCTGACAGTCAAAGGATGGAACAAAATACTACATGCCCCAGCACCTCAGAAAAAAGCAGGGGTAGCAATCCTACTCTAAGACAGTGTCAACTTCAAACCAACAATGATCATCAATATAAAGAAGGCCACTATATACTGCTTAGAGGAAAAATTCAAGAAGAAGAGGTAACACTCATAAATAGGTATGCACCAAACACGGGAGCACCCAA
>NW_004524626.1:4253149-4256428 GCF_000260255.1 Octodon degus
ATAAAAAAACATTTAAAAATTAGAAAATAATTTTAAAAATAGGCATAAAGAATTATATATTTCTTATGTTTATGCATAAGTCCAAAAATCTCACCATATTCAACCTTGAAGCAGGACAGTCCCACAACATTCCTTTTCCTGTCTCTTGTTTTCCTTCACCACCCCCTTCTTCTTGAACAACCATCTACCCAAGAGACATCATAACAGCAACTGGCATGTCATGACAAGCAGCCCATATTCAGAAGATCAGAATGAAAGGCTCTACAAGCATGAAACTACTATTACAAATTACCATCTACAGTGCAATAGCTTAGTTCACAGTTATCAGTATATATAGTCAGGGTGAGAATCTTTCCAATTAACTACTAGATTCAAAAATCTTCTGGAGATTCTCAGGATCATTGCCTTGCCCAACTTCTACATATAACTGTATGGCTTGACTTATTCATGTTTCGTAGCTCTTCTCCTTTCCCTCTCTTGACTAGTTAATCCTTAAGATCCTGCTTTCCTTTTACATGTATTATACCTTTCTATTTGTATATCTTCTTTTGAGTTCTTGTACTAGGGAAACTATGTGATATTTACACATACATTCCTCCCATGATGAGGAGGAGGAACCGGATCCTCCAGTTTCCAAGATTTAGCTGTGACAAATTGTGCATCTATAAACATGGGTACACATATATCTCTGTGGTATGATGACTTCAGTTCTTCTAGGAAAATACCCAGGAGGGGAAGAGCTGGGTTAAATGGACCTCTAAGTCTATGCTTTTTTAATAATCTCCACACTGATTTGCACAGTGGTTGTACCAGAGTTCACTCCCACCAACAGTAGAGAAGGGTTCCTTTTTCCCCACAACTCCTCCAGCATTTGTTATTGGTTGTCTTCTTGATGATAGCCATTCTTTCTGGCATAAGATGCTATCTCTGTTGTTTTAATTTTAACTTCTTGAATAACCAATGATGTTGAACATTTTTTTCATTTTTATTTAACATTTGTATTTTTATCTAATAAGTATCTATTCATCTCAGATGGCTATTTTTGGATTGGATCTTTGAATTTTGGAGATCTTTTTTTTAACTCTTTATGTGTTCTAGGTAGCAGTCCTTTGTCTTATAGAGAGTCAGCTTAAATTTTTCCCAAGTTATGAGTTTTCTTTTTCTCTGTTGGTGATTTCTTACTTTTCAAGGAAATGGGATCCCAATTGTTGATTCTTTGAAGTATTTCCCGTGCAGTTTTGTTTTTGTTCATGAACTCTCTGCCTACCCCTATGTCTTCAAGATTTCTACCTTCTTTCTCCTCCAGTATATTTCGCATTTATGTTTTAATATTTAAATATTTCATCCATTTTCACTTTAGTGCATGATAATAGACTTGGGTACAATTTTAACCTTTGGCATATGGAAACCGAGTTTTTCCAGCACCATTTATTAAAGAGCTTTCTTCCAATGAACATGTTTTCCACCCTTGAGAAAGATAAAGTTGCTGAGTGTGTTTGTAGTTGTGTCTGCATCTTCTAATCTGTTCCACTGATTCTCAGGTCTATTTTTTCCAGTACCATACTGATTTTATCACAGTAGCTTTGTTGTATAATTTCAAGTCAGACATTGTGGTTCCTCCTGACTTTCCTTTGTTGCCCAGGATTGCTTTTGCTATTCTAGGTCTTTTCTGGTTCGAAATAAATTTTAGGAAAGATTGCTCTAGCTCTGTGAGGCAAGTTGGTAATAATTTCATATGGATTACATAAAACCTTACAACAATTTTGGGAGTATGGCCATTTTCACAATGTTGGTTCTTCCTATTAATGAGCAAAGAATATCTTTCCATTTTCTGAAATCCTCTTCAATCTTATGTTTCACAGTACTGCAATTTTCACTGTATAGATCTTTCACTTCCTTTGTTAGATTCATTCCTAAGTATTTCAAAATGGCCCATACTCATAAGTGAAATAAATCAGAATCATATGTGTAAAAATCATCTTTGCAATGAACAAGTTAATAAAATCCAAAATGTACAAGAGATATTGTGAATTGGGAAGAAACTGTTCAAAAAAAAGACAAACATAAAGGAAAAGGAAATATATGTATACATAAATAATTGAGATAGATATACAGCTAGTTTCTCAATTCATTGGAAAAAAAGATTTTTACTGATATTGTATAGAAAAGATATCATGCCTATATCTTATACTCTGAGTAACTACTAGGAAGGCAACCATACACAATGTATAGACTACTGTAACTGTACCATTCACCTATTTTGAAACGATTTCATTGTTATCTTTTTTCTCTCTCTAAAATAAAAATGGCATCATAATGGCATACTCAGAGAAATCTAAAAAACAATAGAGAACAAGAAAATTCATCTAACATCTACTAGATGATTATGAGACTATCAGCAGAAGGCTACTTGGAATTAGAGGGAAATTGAGAGAATAACACACAGAGAATTTTTTAACGTTTATATAAATCATATCAAAAAAGCTTTGAAGTGTGGAGAAAAAAACGGAACATATAGGTAAGTGAGCAAAGCTTACCAAATGTCAAATAACCATGATGACAAAAAAAGTGCCCCGCAACAAGTCATAGTCAAAATCATAGAAGTTCACCCATAACAGAAACTTTTTTTACATTAATTGTGTGTGTGTGTGTGTGTGTGTGTGTGGCCAGCTCAGCCCAACTGGGGGCGGGGCTGGCTGGCATGTGGTGCTGGGGGATCGAACTGCAGTCCCTGTGCTTTGCTAAGCTTGTTCTAAGAAGGTGCATTAAACCATTGAGCCATCTCTCCAGCCCCCATAACAGAATCTTTAAAGCTTCTGAAAAAAGCAAAACAAATCACTTATAAAGGTGAACCAAATAGAATTATTGAAGTTTTTTTAATACAAACTTTAAAGGCCAGAAAAGCTTGTCACATAGTGTTTCAAGCCATAAAAAAACGTCCAAACCAGAATAATATATCCTTCAAAACTCTTATATCTTTCAAATGCAATGGTGAAATAAGCACATTCCACAGCAAAGAACATTTTAAGAGACATGTGAGCACCAAACTAGTACTCCAAAATTACACATGAGGAGTAGGATTTTCTGCCGAGTTCCGGGAGCCCCCAGACCCAGTCCTAGCCCAGGTCCGGTGAGTGTGTGGAGAGTTTCCTGCTACCCTGCGCCGGCGGGACCAGTCCCAGCCCAGGCGCAGCGTGGGCTGGACCCTCTCCCAGCCCCTCGGGCCGCCCCCCACCACTCTGCAGTGCCTCCCCCACCCCGCCCGCCAAGTAGGATTTT
>NW_004524626.1:4276651-4283383 GCF_000260255.1 Octodon degus
CCTATGTTTCTGTAGTTGCTTCTTTACTTCATCTGCTATGAGTTCTGAGAGTTCTTTTTTTATTTCAGAAAAGAATTGCGCTCTGATTTCCTCTATATTTTTCTGCTGTTTCTTATTTACTATCGAAGCTATTAATTCATGCATTTGAGCCGAGTTAGTGTCCTCCGCACTTATTCTGGCTGGGCACTGGTTTTCTTCCATATGTTTCTGCATTTGATTCTTTAGTGAAGATGTTATTAATTCAGGGATTTCTTTTTTATTTCCAATCTGAGGTCCTCTATATCTTTCTGCAGCTGTTTCTAAGGACTTTTTTTTTTCTTTTTGTATGCCTTCAGGGCACTTTTGCATGGCTGGAGTGTTGTGGGGATCGAACTACAGCAAACTGAGGCTTCCAGCATTGTGGAAGCAGCCACTTAAAGAACTGAGCTAAGGCTGGGCCCCCTCTGCAGCTGTTTCTTTATTTCAGAAGCCATTGATTCATTGCTTTCAGCTGTGTGATTTCCAATTTTTTCTGTGTTAGTGTTGTCTGTACTTGTTATGGGTGGGCTTGGGTTCTGAGGTTGCATTTTGTTCCTTCTCATCATTTTGTGTAGCACTGTCTTCTGCCCTTTGTTGTAGAGCTTTGCTGTAGTTATAACATTCACACGTACTGAAGTTCAGGTGCAGCTCTACAAAGTTTGGACTTATCCAGCTGCGTCTGGCTTGGGTCTGGCTGCTGAGCTCAGCTCCTTCCCGCTTCTGCCCTTGAGGGTGAACCTGTTGTTCCCCTGTGGCGAGATGTTCTGCTTCTGGACTAGCTGGGTGGATCTATCCTCTACACTCTCTACAGGGATTGCAGCTGCAGGGTTACACCCCAGGTGTGTATACCAGGCCTGAGCTGTGCCTGGAGGGGGCAAGGTGAAGTAGGGGGAAGAGGAAGCTCTCCCACACACTCACAGGACCTGGGCTAGGACTGGGTCTGGAGTTTCCCGGAACGTGGCAGAAATTCCTACTTGGCGGGCGGGGTACGGGATGTACTGCGGAGTGGTGGGGGGCGGCCCGAGGGTGTGGGAGAGGGTCCGGCCCACGCTGCGCCTGTGCTGGGACTGGTCCTGCCGGCGCAGTGTAGCAGAAAGCTCTCCACACACTTACCGGACCTGGACTGGGACTGGGTCTGGGGGTTCCCGGTATATTCTAAATATTAATCCTCTATCCAAGGAATAGCTGGCCAAATATTCCATTCTGTAGGCTGTCTCTAAATTAAAGATGATAGGGAATAAGGAGATAGATCTTTTGCAAAACTGAATGGGACCAAGAAATGGAGGGAGGAGGGAGAAAAGGGAGAAGAGGGAAAAAGAAATAAGGTGTGTTATGTACATATACCAAGTCTCCACAATAAACATAATTATTATGTACTCCAACTATGCATTAGTAAAATAAAATAATAAAAAGATAATAGTGGGGGACCTTAATACGCACTGGCACAAAAGGGCAAATCAACAAAACAAAAAATTAACAAAGGATATCAGAACTGAGCCATGCCTTTAAACAAATGGAGTTAATAGGCATTTTCACATTGTTCTAACTTACTACAACAGAATATACATTCTGCATTATTGAGCAGTACATTAAACTTTCTCCAAAATCGACCACCACTTACTAATATATAAAGCCTGCTTGTGACTGACATTGTCAGATACAAAAGTTACATTTCTTGTTATATAGGTCTTGCTTTATCTTGGTCTTAACCATCCAACAGAAAAGTATAAAAGTGAGGTATAAAAAGTAAAGCCATATTATTATGCTGAGCTGTAAAAGGCTCAAGTCAACAACTTCTGACATTGCCAGTCCTATGGATAACCGACTACTATTATGGACCACTGGACTATGTAAATACAAAAGAATAAAAATTATTCAATATTCACTATCAGATCAGACTACACTGAAACTAAAAATCAATTGCAAAAGAAACCACCGAAATTTTACAAACAAATGGATATTAAGTGGCATACACCTGAACACTCAAATCATTTGCAAAATATCCATCTCTTTTTCCTATTATCTACCTATTATTTTGCTCTTTAAATGATTCATACTTTGACTTTTTCATAAGAGAATCCTCTGTGAATTTTAATCTTGTTTACATGTTTAATTTTGCTTTAGCTCTATTTTCAGAGGAAAATGAGTAATGATGATTAGAAATACTTCACTTTTGATACATATTACATATCAAAGACTTGACAAATGTCTATATGATACAAGGGGCAAAATCAAACTTCAAGAGAAAGAAAACATTCTCTGACCTTCAAATTTTATATGCATTTGTTGCATTTTCATAATCTTAATTCCTAGCAGTACCATGGATTGTGATAATTTGTTGCAGAAACTATGGAAGACTAATAAAGGCCATAGGAAACATTTATGGCCTTCCTGAATAGACCAAGAGAGACCTCCACTGCTTGGTGACCACAGTACCCCCAATGTAGCCTGTGTTCTGTTCATTCAACCTCCTCCAGGGATGACATACTCTCAGTATATTATTCAAACCAGAAAATAGACATTAGAGAAATGCTGATAACTAGACCACAAACCAGACCAGAGTTCCTTTTTTAAGAAACACGGGAAAGAAGAGGTCACATGTCTGCAGGTTATCTGTGTGCTGGGTCAACAGAATTAGCACTCATTTGGTGGCAAGCATTTTGCAGATGACTTACTCATTGGTTTGAGTAGCACCTGACTCTGCAATTTCACTATATTCTCCTTCAACTTCACTGTCCCCTGGGCTAAGTGTTCATGTGTTTGGATGATGAGAAATGACTCCTGACCCTGCAGGATACACTCATGATTATGGCAAGAAGAAATGAAACGGTCACAGGCTCTATCTCATCCTTGTGAAGCTCTGTCTCTTCTTTGTGAATTCCAGCTAGATTTCAGTCTCCCCATTTCACAATCATCTTCCCTTTTCATAATGCATCCAAAAAGCAAGTAATCTACTTCACAACAGACTGCCTGCATTTGAAAATAAAATTTATGTCTTGTTCTGCCTGCCACAGTGCACATGAAAGCATGAAAACATAATCTCATCCATTTCACCATTCTCCACCACAAATAATGTTTCCCTTAGCTCAGGGGACAAAAGCATTTATATCTAAAAACCCAGAGTGCTATAATTTGGAATTTCCCTAAAGACCCATGTGTTAAAGTCTTGGTTCCAAGCTCAGTGCTACTGGGAAGTGATGGGAATTTTGAAAGGTTGAACCTAGTAGGAGGTCTTCAGGTCCTGAAGCATGGTCCCAAAAGAGAATGCTAGACCCCCATCCTTTTTCTCGTCCCAAGTACTATAACCTTATTATCTAAGCCATTTGTTGCATCGTGGTAAGTTGATGAACACAGAGAAAATAGGGGTATAGGAGGTTCCACAAGTCAAAGATGGACCCTTTGGTCCCTTGACCCATCATATCTTCTGTACACAGAACCTTGTAGAGATGCAGACCTTTGGCCATGGGTGGGGTGAAGTTCCAGATGGAGGCTAAAACTACAGATGGAGATCAAAATGCCTGGAAAAGTTCCCTGGTGTTCCATGGTGAATTTGAAAGCAAAGGGGCCTCCTGCCCTTGTGTGAACTGTTTCTGACCTCTGACCATAACTGTCTCTGTGATGCTTACAAATAAATTACAGAAAATCTGACTGCCTTTCCCCAGGACCAAGTTTTAACTTCTTATACTGTTTCTCAACTTCTCAACTTGTTTCTTAACTTCTTATACTCCAGGGCTGTGTTAGAACCCTAAAGAATGAAAAGGGAGGTGTCCTAAAACATATCTGCACTTGGATTTCCCCCTCACTTAGGAGTATGTGCTGAAGTGAAACTCAATTTGATTTAGAAAAATTTATCATCTTTCTTAATTGAAGGAGTCATAAAGTTTAACTAGAATCATGTTGATCTCTGTGCTTTGATTTGAGTATGCCCTTCAATATTTCTTGTCCCTCAGTGTAGCAGTATTGGGAGGAATGACCCTTTAGGGGATATTCAGGTATGGGGACAGAACCCTCTGTCCCCTCTGGGGACAGAATCTATTTAACATCCATATAATAATAATAATATGGATGTTAAATGGATTAATATCCATAAGACAAAAACAAGTTAATGGGTTCAGCTCTATTTTCTCTTGCTTTTGTGTGCTTTCTCTTCTGGCTTCAGCATGAGGTCCTCACCAGATACATCTGCCCAATGTTGGACTCCTTAAAGTCCAGAACTATGAGCTTAAATAAACGTCCTTATTTTATAGATTATTTAGCCTCAGGCATTGTGCTATAGCAATATAAAATGGACTAAGACACCTATATTTACTTATCTTGTATCTTTGATGCCCAACCTGATTCTTTAGGGTGCAGGACTCCTATGGAGACTCAGTGGAAGTGCAGGTCCAGAGTCATGGGTCAATTAATTGTCCCAGTTATTAGACCCAGTTAATCTTCCCAAGAGAACCTAATTCCTTCATTTCCAATCTTGGAATCTGTGCAGTAAAGTGTTGATTTAGGTCTTGGGGTGCTCAAAGCCTGCATATCCCAAAGAAAGAGCTGGTATTGATTGCCTCCTGGGAGATGATTTCTGACTTTCTGAACAACTGAGTGTCTGTGACTGGTTGCTTCAAGCCATGCCAGAGAGTCTATAACATTATGATCTATGATGAATCACTGTTTGTTCACATGAGACCTTGGGCCAGGCTGTATCAAATTGACCTACATAGTAAGTGAAACATCTGCAACTAAGCTCGTCCATGTGATCAAGGCTCAATTAAACTCTGGACACCACAGCTCAAATAAGATTCCTGGTGGACTGTACACCATGCACCTTGGCACGTATCACTGCTGAGAGAAATAAGTGCTGCCAGTGATTCCTCTGGTGGGCAGATAGTTACAGGAAACTCCTATGTGGTCTCTCCTGGACTATGTTTGATCCACCTATTGTCTTTGTTGATTTTAATCTTTATCTCTCACTGTGATAAAACAGAATCATGAGTACAATGGCTTTTCTGAACTTTACAAATTGCTGCAGTGAATCACTGAATGTGCTTGGGGATCCCAACACAAAGGCCATGAATATTGTTTTATTGTGAGAAAGTTGTTCCCTATACCCTCTTCAGTTGCACCACTTCTTGAGAAAAGTGACAAGAGTTGGCCTTTCTTCTTGTTGAACCTGAAGCTTCCCTGCTCCCAAATCAAGGACAAATGTTCCCCCTCTTTTCTTTGTCACACCCTCCCACAAGTTCTCAACATAAACCCAGAGACAAACAGAGACCTTGAACACCTTTCATTCCTGATCCTTTATCTCACTGTGCCCCCCAACAAGCCAAGCAAAATGTAGGTTCAGCCCATGGTCAGCTGGATAGCAGACTGTCCCCAGGACTCCCCTTCTCACGAGGCAGCAGGCTTGGAGGACCCTCACATGGCACTCTCATTTCCACCCCGACCCCTGGACACTCCCTTCTCTTGTGCCATGAGTGACTTGTAGGGCTTCCCCAGGCTGGGAAGGGTGAGCTCAGCTTCCTGCAGGTCCAGCTCCTGCTGGGATAAATGCTCAATAACAGCCGCTCCAATCGAGTCCCCCAACACATTTGTCATCGTGCGAAGCCGGTCACTAGTGGAGGAGAGAGAAAAGCTGCCATTAATGGGGGATTGAGAAGCCACAGGGAAGAGAGCACAGCAGGGAGTAGACTCCCTGGGGCAAGGGAGTCTAGGCCCACATTACAGTCCAGTCCATGACTACATGACCTCAAGCTGATCTCTCCCTATCTTCTCTTTCTCAGTTTCCCTCCTAAGAAACTCAAGTGGCATTAACTCTGAGATGTTAGATTTGTTCTTAGCACCGTGATTCTTCTATAAAAGATGCCTTATCTGATGCAGAAAATTAGGGGTCACAAGCTGAAATGCATATATAAAAGTAAGGTAGTCACCAAGAGTAAGCCAGGCTAGGATTGGGTGAACAGAGGTGACAACCAGCACAAGCTGCAGTGCCCAAATGGAACTCCATTCACCTGACAGCTTGCATATGGGGACAGAAGCCCAGATTTTGTTTTCATATGAATATACTTGGGGTTTTTTTATGAAAGAAGAAAGGAAAAGAGGAAAGGAAGTAAGATGAAGAGAAGAAAGAAAGAAAGAAGAAAGAAGGACAGAAGTTAGGAAGGAAGAGAGGGAAATAAGGAAGGAGGGAAGAAGAGAGGGAGGGTGGGAGGGAGGATAACAGGGAGAAAGGAAAAGAAGAAGGGAGAGAGGGAAGAAACAAAAAGATCCCTATCCATCTGAAAATACTTTTCCTGTTTTCTTCACATGTAACATTCTAAAACATTTTAGGCCATAAATCCATCAAAAGTAGCCCATCAAAATTATTACATCCTACTGTACCAGCCCAGCCACCAGGGAATTCAGAGACAACAAATAAGACTGGGCATGGTGGAGCACACCTGTAACCCCAGTGGTTTGGAGGACGAAGAACAGGAAGGATCACTACAAGTCCAATCTGTGTAGTGAGATCCTGTAGACCCTGTACTAAATACCTAAAAAAATTATTTTATCCATCATAACCGAAATATTGTCAAGCAAAATTCATTATTGAATGTTGTAAGTATCCTGTGTTTTCTCTCCATGTATAAGATGTTTGTCTTTAAAGATAAAATATTTTCACTATAAAAGATTAATCAGCTGTTTGGGGGGAAGTTTGTTTCATTTTGTTTTGTTTTGTTGGTTTTTTGT
>NW_004524626.1:4283483-4290279 GCF_000260255.1 Octodon degus
TTTTTCTTTTGGCCAAACCGGGGATTGAATTCAGGCCCTTTCGCTTGCCAGACAAGTGCTTATTCTACTGAGTCATCTCCCGGGTCCCAAACAGCTGTTTTTAAAAGTTGGGAATAATTTTTAAAAGATTTGTCACATGATTTCTACATGAAGCAGGTCAAAGAGAAGCTGCTCCATCTCATGGGTGAAACCCTCTTTGTGTTTTGCACACTACTTTCCAAGGATAACTAATTCAGTGGACTTCAGGGTCCACACACCAACACCTGCTTCTCTTCCAGGGACCCCTTTTTCTCTTTAAAACTCTAAAACTCTGTCTCCACTGGATCCTGCAGGGAAGAAGTGGTCAGGTAAAGACCACTCATCTCAGATTGCATTAGTTCTGAAATGCTGGGTTTATTCTTAGCACTGTGATTCTATCTTTTAACACATCTCATGTGACACAGACCCCAGGGGCCAAAGAGCACTCACAGGAACCAGTCCACTGCTATGATCAGCGTGATGTCTTCTGTGGGCAGCCCGACTGACGTGAGCACAATGACCATAGTGACCAGGCCCGCCTGGGGGATGCCGGCAGCCCCAACACTGGCCGCTGTGGCAGTGATGCTTCAGAAGGAGAGAGAATATAAAAATTCAGGAGGAAAGACAGAAAGGAAGAAGGGAAAGGGGTCAGCTCTCCCAAGATGCCTTAAAAATTAAATTCTTAAGCCAGAAAGAAAGATATTGCATGTCCTCACTTATATATGGAATCTTCAAAAGTTAGACTCATGAAAGTAGAGAATAAAATGATAATTGCCAGAAGCAGGGGATTTGGGGAAAATGGAGATGTTGGTTAAAGGACACAAAGTTTAGATTATAAAACATTCACGGACAGCATGGTGACTATAGTTAATACTGTATTGTATACTTGTAATTTTGAAAAAGAATAGACCTTAAGCATTGTATCAAAAGGGAAGGAAAGGACTAAAAGAAAAGTAACCATGTGAGATGATGGATATGTTAATTAGCCTGTGATAATCATTTTACAAAGTATCTATATCTCAGATCACACTGCACACCTTAAAAACATACAATTTTTATTCATTGTTATACCTCAATAAAGCTGGAGATCAAAATAACTGTCTATATTTGCATCTAAAATGTATTGCTGGTTTTGTAAGAACTATACATGTTTTTTATTATTTTTTCATTATTTAGAGAATACTTTATTAGTTTCTGTAATCAAACCCACATAGATAAGACCTTACATATTTAGTACAGTGCGTTACCCCTGTACAAATGGAAAAAAAATTAAGTTTTAATGTTTCTTGACCAATATGGCTGTTAATTTCTGTACAATGCCAACTCAATACGGTAACCTGGGATAACTTTTTCCAAAGTTGACAGCACAGTTAAAGTTTCCAAAAATTCAAATTATATATATATGTATATATATATATTTATATATATATAAAAAGACCAATAATAGCAGTATGTTATGCATCAATAGCAGCAACAGCTTTTCCAGGTTCTGCAGTCATCCAAACAAAATTATAGACATCCAGCACACTCCTATACATGTTTTTTAAGTGCATGCTTATAACTGCAACAGTTCACCTACCGGCATTTCAAAGTATATATGTAGGATAGTTTTGATAATTGTCCTGCCAATTCCTGCTGGTCTTTTGGTTTTTAGTTTTTTAGACTTTTTGTTTGTTTTACTGTATTTTGTGCAGGGTCTCACTACACAGCTAAGATTCATAGTGATCCTCCTATTTTCAGCCTCCCAGTGCTGGGATTACAGGTGTGCACCACCACTTCGAGTCTCAGTGGATGGCTCAGTGCACCCAGGGGTGGGGCTGGTGTGGCCAGGGATTGAAACTTAGTCGCTGCACCTGCCTAAGCAGGCACTTAGTCCATGGAGCTATCTTGCCAACCCACCTGCTGGTCTTTTGAAAGAAGCAGTTAATGCTTAACTTTTTTTTCTTATTTTTTTTCCTTTTTAATTTCTTATAACGTTGTTGTTGTTGTTGTTGTTATATTTTCTAACCAATCTTACAAGTTTATATCTGGTAACCTACACAACTAATTTGAGATAACATCTTGCAATACAGCAACCATTATTGAATTTCTATTGCTTTTTAAATGAAATTTTGTATCATTTCCATTTTTTTAATATTTGTATTCTTTTTTTTTCTTTTTGCAGAACAAGGGTTTGAACTCAGGCCCTGGCGCTTGCCAGGGAAGCCCTTATTCTACTGAGCCATCTCCCCAGCCCTCTATTTGTATTCTTTTAAAAATAAAATAAAAATAAAAATTTTGGTATTCTGTTCATTCATTACCTTTAATCACCTCAAGTCTAAAGGATATTTTGTTGTATGTGTAAAGTGTATTATAGCAGTGTAGTAGTTAATAAAATACTATTTTTTATTTTGGAAAAAAAAATTGCAAATGGGAAGATGACCAAAGGATAGAGCTGGGAAGAAAGAGGGAGGAGAAGAGGATGAAAACATATGAGAGGTGTTATGTTCATAAATCAGCTCCACATGAGAACTGCAATTGTTACATACTGCAAACATAGATTAATAAAAGCAAAAATTGGGAGTGGGGAGACAAGCTTCAAATAGAAAAGTACTTAAATACAACTCATGATACTGGAGGTGCAGAGATTCTGGGCTACATTCAACCTAAACCTGCCTGTTCCTAGATCCTATTTCTTGCTAAAATAAAAATTGTTAACTTTTTTAAATAAATTAAAAGTAGGGATTCAGACAAGACAAACTAGATGTTAAATCTGTGTCAACTGATTGGCCAGTATGGCATGTTAAGAAGGACTCTGAAAGCCACTGAGCTTACCAGGAAAGGCGTAGTGCCCCACAGGTGTCACCTACACCTCTGCCTGTTGGCCTCTGAAACAGCTTTTAAAATCCTACAATCATAAACATGGAGCCACAGCAGAGGCTTGTTCCAGATGGCTCTATCGGAACAGTGATGGAGCAAATGCTTGGACCACAGACCATACCGGCCTTTGGAGTTCACACGGCACTCCTAAACTGCACAAACTTGGACATGAACTCAGAGCCTTCATTTCTTCATGCTTAGGGGGAGAAGCATGGGCCCGCCTTCTTAGTGAATGATAAAAGATCACAGGGCTAGAACATAACAATTGGTTCAGAGGTATCAGTTATTGCTATCAAAAAATATAAAATTTCAATTTAAAAGTCACCAATTTCTCCTCTGTTTATCCTATTTGGATTTGAATTCCTTGGGAAAAGAAAAAAGAGTACAGAGTTTTACTAGTGGGGTCTTAGGAGGAAAATTATTACCAGCATCTGAAAGGAGGAATTCTTTTGCTTCCTAATGCTGGACTACCACAAACCGTGATCTGCATGTGCCCTCTGGAGGCAGCCAGCTCTCTGAATGGGATGAGCTAATTTTACATGGATCTAAGATGCCAATTGAAAATTCCTCAGATTGAGTTTAGATAAGCAGCTAATCACTACCTGTGATTAAGTATTACCCAGTAAATCTCAAGTTGGCCCATGTCACCACATCTCCCCAGAGGTCCCAGAAGGTAGAAGTGAAGTTCAATCTCCTGGTACCTTTAAAAACACTCACTGAACAGTTTCCCACCCTCTCCCTTTTCCTAAATTTCCCTACTCCCACTAGTGTCAAAGTTTCCCCATGAGAAGTATTCATTATAATATTTGGGGTTCTGGCCAAAAAAAAACAATTCAAAGTGTTCCTTTGAAATTGTCTTTATGCTACTCCTCTCTGCATCCTCACTTTCCCCTAGAAAGGGATGAATGTCCTACCTGCCACATGCCCAAAAACACTTGGCTGGATTGGTTAAAGAGTGTTTGAGAGTTTACACACCTATAATATTCAATAACGGAACTTAGAAAAAATGGGGTATACAGATGAATGTCCATTTTGTATCTGTGTATTCAAAGTGGTTAGGATAGATATATAGTTGCATTCTCTTAATGAATAGAATGATTTGTTCTAATGGTGTTTGTAAATAGGATCTCAAGTCCGCATCTTGTACAGCAATTAACCACTAAGAAGAATATATGCAGTGTGTTATTTGTTGAATCTGTACTTCCGATTTGATTTGAAACTGTCTCATTGCTATCAGTTTATCAATAAATTTTTTTTAAAAAGAGTGTTTGATAAAATCCATACTCAACTTTCATCACCTCCAAATGCTCCACAGCTTCCATTGAGGTTACATTCTAATGAATTTCAAATGCACTGAATACACCTAAGCACCACAACCTAGAAATTCAGTAGAATATCTGTTGTTTTCCCTTATATGAATAGGATCTGTAGTTCAGCATCTCAAGAGAGTCTTACCACATATCTTTAGCCTGGGGAGAGGTTCAAATTCATATTTGAAGTATGGTTTCCACAAAATATGTGTGGCATTCATACTGCTATAAAGTCAAAATATCATAAATTTCCAGGCATGGTAGCACTTGCCTGTGGCTCCAGTTACTCAGCATACTGACGCAGGAAGATCACTTGAGCCCAGGAGTTCAAGACCAAACTAGGCAACACAGTGATACTCTATCTCATTAAAATAAAATTATTAAGCCATCACAAATCAGGACTGTCTGTAATAGAGATTACCACAGAAGAACATCCTTCCCTAACAAATCTTGCATTCCACAGGGATAGGTAGACAATATGCAACATGAGTAAGTGAAATACATACTAAAGTGGGTGGTGCTATAGAGGTAAAAAGCCAGCCTCAGAAAGCCAATATGTCCCATGTTAGACAGGGATTCCCTGAAAAGATGACATTAGGACAAAGAACTGAAGGAGATAAAACACTCCTTCTATTTGTCTTTAAGTTGAGTATCCCTTATCTGAAATACTTGGGGCTAGAAATATCTCATGTCTGGGGCTATTTTTCAGATTTTGGAACACTTACAGACACATGATGTGTTATCTTGGGAAAGGGCTGAAAATATAAACACGAAATTTATTTATGTTTCACACATACCTTGCACACGTAGCCTGAAGGTACTTTTTCAGTTTTTATTTTTATTAGTACATGTTTGCAGTACATAATGATCCCAATACCCTGGGGGAGTTGGTACATGCACATCACACACCTCAGCTCTCTTTTCACCCTCTTCATATCTCCTCTCTTCCTCCTCCCTCAATTTCCTGTTCTCTTTCCCTTTTGAAAAATATCTCTCACTCTTTCCTACCATCCATCTTTTAGCTTGCTCCTTATTTACATTTTGAGTTTTTCTTATGAAAGGAACCATGCAACACTCAAGAGTATGTCTCTGTTTTATTTCACTTAACATCGTAATCTCAAGGTGCATCCATTTCCCTGAAAATTACTCAAGTCTATTCTTCTTTATGACAGAGCAGTGCTGCTGGTAATTTTAAACAATAGTTTCAACAAAATCTGTGTATATTCCACCATCAAAGATCAAGGGTGGGATTTTACACTTATAGTGTCATGTCACAATTCAAGACGCTTGTTTTTGGAGCACTTCAGATTTCAGATTTTCAGATTAGGAACATTCTATTTGTGATGGCTAAATCAGAACCAAAAATGGAGCCCAGGGATCTATATTTACAATAAAATCCTTGGGTTCTTGTACTGTACCAGCCACTTTCAAAAATCTAGGTCAAAAGAAACTCTACCAAAATACCATATGAGAAAAGAAAGGATCATCACCAGGTCTTACCAGCCCTAATAGACACTTCTCACCTCCAGCTTCAATATCTAAATATAATTTAGATATAGAATGTTCCTCATATATCCAGAGGTGGGGCTTTTGGAAGATAACTGGATCATGCGAGGAGCTACACTCATGGATGAATCTATAGCTGAATAGAGGAAGTGGGGCTGGTCAGAAGAGGTAGGTTCCTGGGGACATAACCTGGAAAGCCATATAACCCTTTCTGGTTCTTCTGTTCTGCTGCTCGCTGGCCACCATACTGTGAGTAGCTTCCTTCTGTGGGATTCTTCCACGGTGTCCTTCCCACCTTGGATCCAGCCAACTGTGGACTGAATCCTCTAAAAGCTGTAAACTAAAATAAACCTCTCTTCAAGTTGTGGGTGCCATGTATTGTGTCCATGGCATGAAGAAAGTAATTTAAAACAGCCTCGTTATGTGTGTGGTACTGGTGGCTGAACCTGGGGCCTTTATCATCCCTAGTCTTTTTTTGAGATGGTCCCACTAAGTTGCTAAATTGCCCAACTTGGAATTTGGCAATAGTCCTACCCCAGAGTCCCAAGGTTCTGGGATTACTGGTGCACACCTCCCCACCTGGCTCAGAAGTCTCTTGTAACTTCCAGTCATGGCTTTGTCCTCCCCCCAGCCAAGCTGATGACCTCACAGGCCTTGCCCTCCAGCAGGTCCCACCCAAGCCCACTCACCTGATGGTGGTGATCTGGCCCAGGTTGAGCTCATAATTATTGACTTGAGCAATAAAGATGGCAGCCAAGGCCTCATACAGTGCAGTGCCATCCATGTTGACAGTGGCCCCCACGGGCAGCACGAATCTGGTGATGCGTCGGTCCACACCCAGGCCTTCCTCTAGGCAGCGGAAGGTGATGGGCAGGGTTGCAGAGCTGGGAAAGAGAGCCCTGGGTGTGAGAACAGGCAGTGGGAGGGCAGAGCTGGAGCAAGAATGTGCAAAAGGGTCAATAATTTCTGACATTGCCAGTTAAACAGAAGACCCAATGCTATTATGGTCTACTGGACTCTTTTAGAATATTTTGCTGAGTTTACACACCTATAATATTCAATAATGGAACTTAGAAAAAATAGGGTATACAGATGAATGTCCA
>NW_004524626.1:4290504-4316429 GCF_000260255.1 Octodon degus
AAAAATTTATGACGAACATGTCATGAATCTCTCTGTAATCTCAGTATTTTACAGAAATGTGCAAAGATACATGTATGAAGATATTCATTGTGTCATTGTACCAATAGAAACAACATGGATATGTAACAATGGATGAAAGGATGGATATGTTTATATATCTTAATATAAAGTTATATATATTTATAATTTATGAATGTAAGTTTAGTAACTTATAGTAGCCATACAAATAAATAATATGTAAATGAGTTGCAGGACTGTATGTTTAGGGGTTTTTTTTTAATAGAAAAAAGGTGAAACAAAATTTGTAAGAGTTAATACAATAACTATATTTAATGTATTTATATGTTTAATTTTATCCATTTTTTCATAAAACTAAACAAAGAGCCAAGCATGGTGGTATATGCCTGCCATCCCAGGACTCTGGAGGCTGATGCAAGAGGACCACTGGGAGTTCAAGGCCAACCTGGGTTGCTTGCTTGAAATGCTTAGTGAAACTCGGTCACAAAAGACCTCCTCCCAAAAAAAATCTAAACAAAGATAGCCCCCAAACTCTCTTTGTGTGCAAAATATAACAAGGTTGAGACCCTTACGTGCCTTATAGAGTAGCCCACCAAGCAAGAGAACAGTGATGAAAGCTAAGATGAGGAGAGGCGGATTGGGGCTGGATTTTTTTAATCATTTATTTATTTATTTATTTATTTATCTATCTATCTATCTGGCGCAGGGCCTCACTATGCAGCTTGAACTCAAGGTGATCCTCCTGTCTCAGCCTCCCCAGCCCTGGGATTACAGGCATGCACCACCACCACTTGGGAATGGAATTTTTGAGCTCTAGTTTTCAAGGCTGATTATCCCCCAGACAGATCTTATTCTCAGGGAAGGAAGGTACCCCTAAAGCTGTTTGGAGTCATGCAAATGAACCATTCCTACACTGTTTACTCTGCCTGTCTTATGTTCCCATAGGAACCTCAAAGAAGGCTTTGACCTAGGCCTTTTCCTCTCTCGACTGCTTCTGCCTAATATCTTCCCCGTTGTCTTACATGATTAATTGATTTCTCTTGAGAAATGTAAGTAATAAATTCTCTTTCTGTGGCAAAAAAAAAATGTGCAAAAGGTGGGAGAACCATTGAGAACATGAAGTGGGCAGGAAAGGACTTGTGCAAAAGGAGGAGGGCAGAAGTATGACAGAGGCTGGTAACCTTACATGGGAAGGAAGGACTCCAGGTGATGCAGAGAGAACTCAGCAATGGGGATTTCCTATCAGAAAGTCTCCTGACCCACTTAAAGTGAATGATTGAAGACCAGTAGTTTATGCCACTGGTCTACTCCCAGTGGTTGAGGGTCTGACGACTTCTACACTGTAGGACTAAGAGAAGGGTATTATGGAAGACCTCTATTCCCCACTTCCCAGGTTCACATAGAAAGCAACCTAAACTCCTCTACCCTCTCTGCCTCTCCCCATCCACTTCCCAGAGAAAGGAGAAAGACTTCATTGATTGTTGAGTTTAGTGAAAGGAATGGGCATCCCATTGGGAGTCAATTTATCCACAGACATGCACTCTATCTCATCAGCCTTGTGTCATACAATAAGAATCCTGGACCCACAGGGAGAACCTTTGGGTATCTAACTCCCATGAGGACCTCACAAGTTTAATTTAGAGAGTACAGTGATGCCAATCTATTTGGGCATGCACCAAAAACCACATTCTTCAGTCACCAATGTAGGCAGTAAACAACGGTATTTTTCTTTCATCTGTTTGGATCCTGCATTCTTTTTTCAAATTGCTCTAAATTTGAATGATCAGAGTTTGAAAGGAGCTCCTCATTAACCTTTTAAAGGAAAAACAAAAAAACAGGATAAGGAAGTCAAGAGAGTCCCAAGAACCCATCTCAAGTGATAAAAAGACGCTTTGAGCTAGAAAATTACTGAGTGCAGAGGAAGTTTCACCTTAAATTCAGAATGGACACCTACCTGGTTCTCTTCTATATAGAATGGAAAAACAAGGAAGGATAAAAGCATACCAGGAAATCCATCCCACGATAAAGCCCAGTTGCCTACCTCTAGAAGCCCCCAACATTCCTGTCCAACCAGAAGAGATGTCTATGGCAGGGGAGGAGAGAACCCCCAGGAGTGCCCATGAAGGGTAAGGAATGGAGCCAGGGGGGCAGAAGAACAAGGCCATACCTGGAAGATGTGCCCATGGCAGTGATGAGTGCCTGCAGCAAGCCACCAATGAAGGGGAAGGGGTTCCGATGGGTGATGAGGAAGTAGATGAGGGGCAAGACGCCACCAGCATGGAGGAACAAGCCCACGATGACAGTCAGTGTGTACATCCCCAGCTGACCCCCGAGCACAGCCATGTCTTCCATTTCAAGAATCTTCCCAGCAATCAGGAACAGGATGCCCACAGGTGCATACCTAGTAAAGTCACACGTCTGTTAGATGATACATCCCTCACATTTTTTTTTTTTTTGCATTACTGTGGACTGTACACTGGGTTTCTCACACTGAGCTACAGCCCCATCTCTTTTTATTTTGAGAAAAAGTCTCACAAAGTTACCCATGCTTAGCTCAAACTTGCAATCCTCCTACCTCAGTCTCCCACATATTTGGTGTGCATCACTGTGCCTTGCTTAAAGACCCTTTCTAGCCTCTCCCAGAGGTCTGAAGGTAGAATTTCAAGGCTTGTCCCATTTAAAGCCTGGACATAGGCAGTGCCCACCATACTGTACCCTACTCCATACCATTTCCCATACATTGGCCATCCCATTTCCACAAGCACATCCAATTTCCTCCCCGCACTCATTCACAGCTGAGTGCAACAGCAGAAACAAACGTGCACGCTGGGGCTTACAACCTTATGAAGTCTTCATCCCAGCTGCCCCCTCCCATTCAAACCCTTCCAAATCAAATATTCATGACCCTCAGGACCTCTTTCCTATATCCTCCTGAGACATCCCTTCTCTTTGGCCTTGTGAACATCCACTGTGTACTGCCAACTCTGTTCTCATTTATAACCCTTATGCTCCTATTATCTTTCCTGTCAGAAGATATTCTCACTCACCCAGCCAGGGCTATTTCACTGTACCTCCCACATCTCAAAACAACTTTCCTATCAAAGTCATCTATGTATTCTTCATTTAATCAACTAGTATCCATTGAGGATCCATTATGTTCCAGGTACACTCTCGCTGTCCCCATGTTTCCTACAATGGGCTAAGGATGCATGTCCCCCCCAAAACAGTCATATATTGAGAAGCTAATCACCAATGTGGATGTGGAGACTTTAAGACAACATAAAGAAAAAATCTCTAGGATAGATATATAGTTGCATTCTCTTAATGAATAGAATGATTTGTTCTAATGGTGTTTGTAAATAGGATCTCAAGTCCGCATCTTGTACAGCAATTAACCACTAAGAAGAATATGTGCAGTGTGTTATTTGTTGAATCTGTACTTCTGATTTGATTTGAAACTGTCTCATTGCTATCAGTTTATCAATAAAATTTTGAAAAAAAAATAAGTTAAGAGAAAAAAAAAAGAAAAAAGAAAAAACCTCATGAGTGGGATTTGTGCTTTTATAAAAGAAACCCAAGAGAAGTCCTTCATTCCTTCCACCATGAGAGGACATAATAAGAAGATAGCTTACATGCCATCTTCTTACACCCCACACTATACAGCAAAGCTGTGGGCACCTTGATCTTGGACTATTTGCCCCAGACCCTGAGTAATTTTTGTTACAACAGCCCAAATGAACCAAGACACAACCAAGGTGCACATAAAAATCCAAACATCAGTCCCCTCTAATCCATGAAAGACATTCCTCAGATGCCTGAAACCATGAATACTAACATCTTTTCTCTACACATAATACACCTATGATAAAGTTTAATTTTTCTGGAAGAAAAGGTAATAGAAATTTATTTATTAGTAGCAAATGTTTGCAATATATAATATTTACATTCCTTATGTGGAGTTGATACATGTATACAACACATCTTAATTCCTCTCATGCCTTTCCATCCCTTTCCCCCACCCCTCTATCTTTCAATCCCCTTCCCATTTGTAAAAGATCTATCTATACTTTCTATTATCCTTTATTTTGCGCTTTACTTATAATTTCAGTTCAATTTATAAGTTAGGCACAGTTAGAAGTTAAACAATGTAAAGAGCAAAATAAAAGCTGATAGAAAATGAGATAGATCTCTTATGGAATACAAGGGGGCCAACAGATGGAGGGAGGGGAAGAGGAAGGGACAATAAAAAGAGCTAAGATGTGTTGTGTACAGGTACCAACTCCCTATGATGAATTCAATCATTCTGTACCACTGTTTCCAAGCTGGACTGGGGGTGCACTTTGATGATGACTGCAAAATTATCTCCAAATCACTATGTCTAGCTCTATCTGTATGCCATAGAATCCCCTTCTCAACCACCTTACCTCCTCCTCCTGCTTCATCCTCTGCAACATTCCTCAGTCCTGGAGCCCTTGTGCATGACTTCTTGCCTCTGATGCTCAGCTACTTGGCGCATCTGCACATTCTGTGCAACAGGCCAATCATCCTGCTATATCTCCACGGTTCTCAATTTGATTGAGCCTTCAATATTCTCTGTTAATCCTCTGCATAGCCTTAATAAAGTCACCCTTCCACCATTTTGGCCTATAGCCCCATAAACAATTATGAATCTAATAAATTTGAAATCATTTGGGATGATGCTATGGTTTAGATAGGACTGCATTGTGTCCCTCAAGGGTTCCTAAAGGTTCATGTATTGGGATTTTTGTCTCCACTGTGGCAAAATTAAGAGCCAGTGCCACCTCTAAGAGGAAGAGCCTGGTTGGAGGTCTCTCCCGGCCCTTTCCTTTCACCTGGCTTCTGCTATGCCTTGTGATCTCCCCTTCACCATTAACTCTCACCATGGCAATGCTTTCTGTCAATGAGTAAATCATTGAAAAACAAGGAGGCCTTTTAGAGCTGAGCCGCACCAACCCCCTTTGCCTGATGCGCTGCTCCCCTCTGATTCTCTAATTAGAGTCCACATGCCATTCAAAGCCCCGCTAAGAGTTGACCTTCTCCATGACTCCCTCCTCAGTTCCCCCAAGTTTCATTCACCACATAGCCCTCTATTCCCTGCTCACTTCTGCACATTCAAACACTTTGCTAATGTCCCCTTACTCCAAAACCTACCACCTGGTGTGAGATTTATTTAGTATGCATTCATCTCCTCCCAGTCTGTGCATGCTCCTTGAAGGTGAAGAATGAATTCAAGGTACCTCTGTATTTCAGAGTTCAATACAAAGTCACCCTGGGAAAATACCTGCTGGATGAAGGGAATGCATAGTGAAGGAATGACAGAAATCAGAGAATGAATGAATGAATACATTAAGGAATAACTAGTGAGGAATAAATGAGGGAAAAAAGAGCAAAAGAAACATGAGTGAATGGACAAATGAATGAAGGGACTATCTGGGAGGAAAAGAGAGAATAATAAATACATAGATGAATAAGTGGGTCTAGGAAAGAGTCCAAATAAATATCTGACTTAAGTGAGTAACTAAATAAATGACTCTGCTATGTAACTAATACATGGACAAATTTATGAGTGGAGGCATGAGTGAATTAACTGATGCACAAAAGAATAAAAAAACAGGAAAATATGAGTGTATCAATTCTTATGAGAATAAAAATAAATGAATTAATTGAGCTAATAGTATTTAGACAAGATGTCATGTCTGCATCTTGTACTATGAGTAACTACTACGAAGACAACATGTAATGTATTAATTATTGTAACTGTCCCACTAACCTGTTTTGAAACTATCTCATTGCTACTTCTTTCTTAATAAAATTAATATTTAAAAAATGAGTGAATTAAGCTTAATCTAAATGAGAGTATGGATGATGAATAAAATATTGCAAAAATAAACATATTGCAAAAAGATGTAAGTAAATGGATGAACGAATGAATGAGTTGGTGAGTAACTTAACCAATACTTATAAGGATGAATGGTTCTGGGGAGATAGCTTGGCAGTCTAAGTGCCTGCCTGGCAAGCACAAGGAGCTGAGTTTTGATCTTGAGTACCACACAGGCTGGGCCTGCCCCAAAACCAGGCACGGTGGCTCATGCCCATAATCCCAACACTGGGGAGGCTGAAACAGGAGGATCACTGTGAGTCCAAGTTGCATAACAAGACCCTTTGTGAATGAATGAATAAGAAAGTGAGTGAACCAATACATAGAAGAATGAATATGGGTGAGAAAGTTGAGGAATGACTTAGACAAATAAGTGAAGGACACTTGAATAAGGGCATGAACGAGTAAATAAATGATCACAGAAAATTATGAAAAATGTGGGAATTAACAAATAGGTCAGTAATGAATTGGCCAATTCATGAATGAAAGACTTTGGTCAATGTCCCCTTATAGCCCCTTCTGCAACTTCCTCACTGCCCACCTGGTCCTAGCCCTGGCTCCTTTCCCATGGTCACTGCTGTCTACCCAGACCCACCCACACACTCACCATATAATGATGCCCACTAGCCTCATAATAGCCTCATTGAGGCTGTCGAAGAAGTCCCTCAGGACTCGGCCCTTGTGTTTCATGCCTCCAATGACCAGTCCAAAGGCCACAGAGAAGACCACGAGGCCCAGGGCATTGATGCCATTGGCAGATCCAGGCACAGGAACAGTCTCTTCAAAGCTCAGTACCTCCTGTAGGGTACCCAAGGCCCGAGTGACATTTTCCAGGATGCTCGTTTCATTCTCCACTGATGATGGAGGAGAGATGGAAGCACCCAGGTCAGACCCATTCTCTGTCCTCACGATGGTCCTGGTTACAATCCTTGTGCTGTACTGTGTCTTAAACTGAAATACAGAAAGATTGGGCCCAAACTCAGCTCAGTGGCTACAGAGAATCACCAGCAGGAATTCCTGAGAACACTGATTCCTGGTTCCCACACCATGGAAAATCTTACTCAGGACATCTGAATAAGTGAATGAATGATTAATTCAAATAACTTGACCAATTCACGGAAGTGAATGAAATACTATAGACATAATGTAAAACATTGTGGAGGTTCCTCAGAAAGTAGAAATAAAACTACCATGTGAGGGGACAACCTGCTCGGGCCCCTCTTCTGTCCAACTCTTGGACAGGAGCTTTCTTTCCCCCAATAAATATATTCTGCTCAGAAAAAAAATTTTTTTAAACTACCATGTGACCCAACAAGCTCACTGCTGGGTATGCATCCAAAGGACACGAAGTCAATATCTTGAAGAGATACAGATTGAACATCCACAATTCAAAAATATAAAATGCTCCAAAATCTGAAACTTTTTAACCACCAACATAATGAAAATTCCAAACTGATCTCATGTGACAGGACACAGTCAAAACACAGGTGCACTAAAAATATTGTGTAAAATTGCTTTCACATTATGTTTGTAAAGCATGTATGAAACAAATGAATTTCATGTTTAGACTTAGTCCTACCCCCAATGTATCTCACGAAATAAATGAAAATATTCTAATTTTTTGTAAATTTCTAAATCTGAAACACTGCAGGTCCCAAGCATTTGAAACAAGAAATATAGTCAACCTATATCTGCTTTCCCATGTCTTCTGTAGCCCTACTCATAATAGTCAAGAAATGAAATTATTACATACATATATATGCCAGAATATTATTCAGTCTTTTAAAAGAAGGAAATCTTGTTATTTGCAACAACATGGGTAACCCTAGAGAACATTATGTTTAGTGAGATATGCCAGGCATAAAACATCAAATACAATTTGGCCTCACTCATATGTGAACTCTAAAAAAGTTGGTATCATAGAAGCAAACTACAGAATAAAAGTCACCAAAAGCTGATATTTGGGTGAAGGATTGGAAGATGTTAGTCAAAGTCTATAGAATTCCAGTTAAGTAGGAGTAAAAGGATCAAGAGATCTGTTATACAACATATGGCTATGCTTAACAGCAATGTATTGTGTACTTGAAAATCACCAAGACAATAGATTTTTCAAGTGCTCCTACAATGCTTAAAAAAGATTAAGTCCAAGAGATAATATATATGTTAATTACCTTGACTCAGCTATGCCACATGAAAACATTATGTTAGAGCCTATAAATATGTACTGTAGGTCTTCCATATTCATTGTTCTGCATTCATGGGCTCAACCAACCATGGTCAAAAATACTGGGCAAAAATTTGTTTCTGTACTAAATTTGTACAGACCCTTTTATTGTCACTACTCCCTAACCGTAGAGTGTAACTATTTCATAATATCTGCATTGATCAGGTGTTCTAAATCATCTAAGGATGACTTAAAGTATACAATAGAAGATGTGCAGGTTTTGTGCAAATAGTTTGCCATTTTATTCAAGGGTTTTGAGCAGCAACCAACTGTGGAATCTGCAGAGGATAATAGAATCAGGCCCCTGCCAATACCAAGGGATGAAATAAGGGGATGCATGGATGAGTGAGAAAGTGAATGACCAATGAACAGAAGAATGAATAGAGTCTGCATTTTGTTCAGGCTGTCTTGGCAATGCTCAGCCAGACTGTGGGGTCTCTGCCTTCACTATCCAGGTCATAAGTCCTGAAATCTTCACCCAGCCTCATGCCTCCTCTAGTCCTGTGCCCAGACAGTCCATGGGCTAAATCATTCTCTCTCACCCTCCTTTCATGGTAAGAATATATATTCTTTCCCCCAGACTCCTCCAAAGATCCCTAACCCACTGCTCTCTCAGGCCCTGCTACCCACCCTCAGCCTTGGGCCACCCAATCAGCAGCAAGCCTCCCACCCTCCAAACCTTGTCAAACTGTATACTTCACCCTGACCTGTTTGAAGCAGGCCTCCACAAGGTTGGGTGGAAACATATTTCTGCAGAGAAACATCAAAGACAGGGATGTGGTTAGACCTTGAAAGAAAACCTGGGATGATCATTGTAAAAGTACCAGCAATAATAATCACAGTAGACATAGGCCTGTGTAGCCTAAGTCAGGCACTCAGCAGTTTAAAATAAATGATTTCAGCACTACAATCACCTAGAAGTGAATGCCACTAACATCCTCATTTTACACAACAAGAAACCAAAGTACAGAGAATGTACATAAGTTATCCAGAACCACACACCTACTAAAAGATTCAGAAAGATCTTGCAATGTTTTGTGTATGGCTTGTCTCCTCCAAAACTCATGTTGAAATTGGATTGTGGACTGTGGTGGTAGTGGGAGGGAAAGCCTTCAAGAGGTGACTGAGTCATGAAAAGTTCTCACCTCATAAATGGATTAATCCATTCATGGATAATGAATGTATGGGCTAATGGACAGTGGCTTTTTATTAAAGCAAGCTCCCTCTGGTACCTTTACTCTGTCTTGCCCCTGGGGTGTCCTCCACCATGTCATGAGCCCCTCACAAGATGCCAATGCATATGCTCAGCCTTCTCAGCCTCCAGAAGCAGAAGCCAAATGAATCTGTTCTCTATAACTCACTCAAGTCTCAGGTATTCTGTTACAACAACAGATAATACATTAAGATAGACCTACAATCCAGGTCTATCTGAGCCTTATTAGACCCTGTCACCACAAGACCTCACTTCAAACACACATGCCAATGATACCTTAAAAAAAAAATCACAAAGTTCCTAGACTCTCCCAATTCCACGTTTACCCATGTCAGGGACGAGAGTAGCAATATGACTATCTCCTTGATTCTGAGTGGCAAAATCTGCTGCACTAAAGGAATCAGCACCCTCCCAAGGAATTAGAAACTACACAAACAGCAGATGTTCAGACCCCAAGATGCTATAGCTACAGCCGCCCCAGTTTAAGGGTACAAAGGCTATATGATAGGTGAAGCTCTCTTGCAGAATATATGCAAGACTCCAGAATAAAATGTGGGTACCAAAAATAAGAATTTAGTAATGCATCCATTTCCTGACTAGATCTACCTGTCCCTTTTTTGTCTTCTTAAATGAGTTGTGTGAACTTCTAGAAATCCCATCAAAATAAGAAAGAACAGCACCTGACCAGGTCCATGAAGGCATCAGCTGTGGGGATGGCCTCAATTCGGCCCTCACGGTGCAGCCCCTCCTTGGAGCCCTTCCCAGGATGGATGATGGTGACCATGAGGATGCCAATGAAGACTGCAATGACCGTGGTCACCATGTAGTACACAGCTGCCCGCATCCCCATCCGCCCTGTCGCCTTGTTGTCCAGAGATGCCATACCTGAAAGACAGATAATTCAGCCCTCCTTGTGCCCATCTGGACCCCACTACCCACTCTCCTATCCATCCAAATAAGCTCAACAACCACCTCACCAGGCACCTGCTCCTCCTACACCCACCTCATAACCCACCCAGAACATATTCATTCACACCACCAGCCCACCCCTTTTCTATTTCTTTATACATCATCACATCCCTTGCTATTCCTTATCCCAAATGCAACTCCACTGAAAGTTATTACTTTCTTTCTACTCCATGCCAAACTTACCAACTCTCACCCACCCTCCTTTGACCCCTATGTTGCACCAGTACCTCATTTTCATCCCACTCTTCTTTGTCCTAGTCATCTCACATGAACTCTCCCCTAAGCCCACTTCATTGTGCCCTTTAGATACTATTGGTGCTCCACCCAGATGTTCTTGACAACCCAATGCACCTGTTCTTCGCTGAGTGTTGGCTCCAAGCAATTCAGGATGGCCTCCTCTCTTAAGAACTGCCCTCAGCAGAATAGAAGCAACTCACCTAGTAAGGCTTCAAGGGCAGCCTACAACCAATGATTGGCTGCTACAGAGATTCAAAGGATTGGTTCTTTTGACTCAGGTAGGGTCAGAATGGGCAAGAGGTATTCCATGCTACTATTCATACTCCACAACTTCCCATGTGATCAGGCTGAGATCAGCTTTCTTCCAAATATAGATCTTTGTTTAGCATCTTTTCCACAGAATCCTGTTTCCCTCACTTCTTTAAGGGTTTCTCACTCATAAGTCATTTGTGCAAATATCCTCATCTTAAGCTCTATATTTGTAGGAAACACAGCCTACCTAAGAAACCATCTGCTCATTTATAGCTTCATTTTCATGTATTTCTCCAAAGCCAGGGGCCAGCAAACCAGTGGCCAAATAAAGACCACTATTTGGTCTTGTAAACAAAGTTTTATTGGGATACATGCAGGTTCTATATTTCTATGGCTGTTTTGTATTGCAACAGCTAAACTGAGTCATTGTAATAGTGACCAAATGGCCTCAGAAGCTGAAAACATTGGCTGAGTAGCCCACGATGGAAAACATTTGAATACACCTAAATAATACATCTACATTCCCATCCCACTCCGTTCTCTATCCTGACACCTCCACCTCATTCACCTACACCCTCCTCCATATCTCATGCCCACCCACCCCATCCCATGTCTTCTCTGGCTGCTTTTCCCTCTACAGCCTTTCCTTCAAGCCTTCTGGATAATATGGCTAAATTACAAGAGCATACCCTAAGACAAATGGTGTGAGGGCTAGAACCTGCATCTGATTGGGATTGGCTTTAGCCAAGGATCATGGGCTAAGTGCAGGCTCCACATCTAAGATGTTGAGTTGGAAAAATGATCCCATACTTGGGATGGCTTTGTTTTCTGCTCAAACTTGGCCTCTGCTTGGGTTTTGGAGGCCAACACTGGCTGGGTTCTCTCACCTGTGACCAGGCTGGAGACAATGAGGGGCAGCACCAGCATTTGCAACATCCTCATGAGAAGCTCACCAGGAAAAGAGAAGTACTTGATCTGCCGGTAGGTAAGCTGGTATGGGCGCAAGGCAAAGGCCAGACTGACACCTAAAGCCAAAGAGAGGGCTGTGGAGTGGAGTGTTTGCCACTGAGCCCCAGGTAGGACCCATCCATCCCAATGATGAGTGTAATGGACAGTAAGAAAAAGAAACATACTGAGTGTATGTATTTGTGCATGCATTGTGTGTGCACGCAATGCAGAAATGTAAGAATTTGTGTCACTATGTAGTATGTCTGCACCCATTCAAGCTCAGATGTGCATGCATATATGAATGTATGTTCCACTGTAAGCACGTACATGCCTGTATGAGGCCAGACACATAAACACACACATGCATTTCCCAAGCTATGTGCTGTGTATATTTACAAACATGATTGCTTGGGTATTTGAGTTCATAAATGTGTGGATGTCTGCTCAAGAGAACATATGCCTTTGTTCACATGAACTCAGACTTTTGCTCACAAGTTCTAACACAACTGGCCCTTCATGTCCTCGGGTTCCACATTGTGGAATCAACCGAGTACAGATGGAAAATGCTGGGGAAATTTTGCATATTACGGGACCTAGATGCTTTTTTCTTGTCACTGTTCTCTAAACAATACAATATAATAATTACTTGCACAGAGATCATTGTAGCAGATATTCTAAATCATCTGGAAATGATTTCAAGTATAGAGGAGTATGGCCCTAGGCTATATACAAATATACTACTTTATCTAAGAGACTTGAAGGACTTGCGAGATAGCTTAGAGAACTAAGCACCTGCTTAGGCAAACAGAGGGACTGGGATTCGATTCCCAGGACCACATGCTGCACCGGCCCCACCTCCCCCCTGGGCTCCCCAAGGTGCACTGAGCTGGCACCAAGACCAGACATGACGGCGCACACCTGTAATACCAGCACTGGGGAGGCTGAAAACAAGAGGATCACTATGAGTCCGAACTGCATAGTGAGACCCTGTATCAAAAAAAGGAAAAAATAATTCAATATCTAAGGATTTTTTTTAATGAGCTTGATAAAAACATCATACATTCATTTGTTTGGTTTTGTTTTTTGGAGTTTTTTGTTTGTTTGTTTTTTGTTTGTTTGTTTTGTTTTGTTTTGTTTTTGGGTGAAACCGGGGATTGAACTCAAGCCTTTGTGCTTGCCAGGGAAGCGCTTATTCTACCGAGCCATCTCCCCGGCCCCGTGAGCTTGATAAAAACAATTTTAGAAAATCTAAGGGTTGATAATCCGTGGAATTTGGTATTCATGAAGATCCTGAAACCAGTCTCCCTCTGAGGATATCAAAGGCTGTATATTCATGCAAGAGCACATGAGAGTTTGTGTTTACACCTGTAAATCCAATCCTGTACATGCATAAAACTGCTTCTGCTCTGTGTACATACGTAAACTGTGTCTGAACAAGCCTGTGGACATGGATCATGTGACATTGTATGTGCATAGGTGTGTCCTTTAAAGAGAACTAAGGGTGCTTCAAGAAGTCCACAAGTGAGAACGAAGGGGTGGCGCCAAGAGAGTAACCGGAAGTGCCCTCCCACTCCCACCTCAGGCAGGCGTAACTCACCGATGACCACAGCGCTGACAGTGAGCAGGATGAAGGCATTGCGACGCAGGAAGCGCAGCACGCGCTCGCGGGTCAGGGTCTGCAGGCGCAGGCGAGTACGCAGCGCCCTCTGCTGCAGACTGTCCCGCATCCGCTGCAGCCAGCCGGCCCTGCCCAGGCGGTGGCCGCTCTCCCGCAGGAACAGACTGTTGCCGTGGCTGCTCATCGTCTATCTGCGGGGGACACAGGAGCCCGGGTCTGGTGAGGGAGGGCACGGAAGCCAGGACGTACGCAAACAGACCTGCTAGGGTGGTGGGAAGGAACTTTGGAAGACAAGGGAGGGGCCGTGTCTGTGAGGCTGGGATGCCTGGGAGTCCAGAGTTCCAGCTGAGGTCCTGGCACCAAAGGTTTAGGTCTCCAGAATTATTTCTGGACATGACTGAGAAGAGGCAGGGCAGAAACCCACAAAATAATGGACGCTGTTGCCATTTCCTGCTTCCAGACACCTCTTCATTTTACGGAGATCATAACAGCCCACCACGGAGCTGGCCCAGCCCTCACATCAAACTAACAAGCCTTTGCTAAATGCCAATGGCAGAACCCTAAATAAGGCACTTTGGGACAGCTCCCTTAAATTAGCAGAGTTTGATGTCTGCTCCTACCACCCCCTTTGACCTCTGAAAAGGACAAAAATCACTGGACAAACTGTAGGTGCCCAATAAGTGTAACTGTTCAGCATTCCCACGGGAGCGACAGAGAGGGGAGTCACTTGGGACAGGAAGGGTGACAATTCTTAAGGACTTACCCTGGGGTGACAAAAACCATACTAGGTTATTTCCCAAAATTCACTTTTGTGTCTCCTCTTTACGTTTGGATTTCTGTGCAACCTTGTTTACTTTTTTTTTCCTTTATTAGTATCAAAAGTGGAAACCTTAGATCACAAATTGAAGTGGTTTTCTATAGAGTTTTGTTGTTGTTGTTGTTGTTGTTGTTGTTGTTGTTGTTTTATTGAGAAGCTTAAGACTTGGATTCATCAAATAAAACCAATTTCTGAAGGGAAAATACCAAAACCCACAATAGAAAAAAATATCTGGGCCATAGCAGAACCCAGAGAAATGCTTCTATGATTGAGAAGTTCTAGTTGCTTCATAACTGACCTTTTATAAAAATGACCTACTGAATTTGCAACTTGTGGGTCTTGGTGCTCTGGTCTGTAGGACAAACTAGGAAGTCTTCAAACCTGGAGCTTAATTATTTTTCATTTCTTCCTTTTCTTTCTTTCTTTTGTCATCCTAGGGATTGAACCCAGTGCCTTTACACTGAGCTATAGCCCCGGCTTTTTTTTTTTTTTTTTTTTTTTTTTTTTTTTTTTGACAGGATCTTGCTGAATTGCTCAATTTGCAAACCATCTGCCTCAGCCTCTAGAATACTGAGATTACAGCTATGTACCACTATGCCCAGCTTATATTTTTCATAAATACTAAATTAAATGCCCATAAAAATAAAAATCTGCCCATCTGTTTCTCATTTAAACAGCTCACATGTACAGGGGTGGGGAGGTTAGAAACTGTGAGTATCATGAACCTGAGGAGCTTTTCCCTTCCTGGATCCCTTCTGTTAAAAATGTTTAAAGTATATTAAAATTATACCTTATAACTGCAATGGTATAAAGATAAAGATATACAGTCTTGACTTACAATGTTTTGACTTTCCAATGGTACAAAATGTGATACACATTTGGTAGAAACTGTACTTTGAATCTTGCTCTTTCCCCCAGGCTAACTATGAGCCGTATAATACTTCCTGGTGACTTTTATTTTCTTTTTGTATCAGAAACAAAACTCACGACTTCACACTTGCCAGGCAGGTGCTATGCTGCTGAGCTACATCCTCAGCCCATGCTGGTGACATCTGGTGTTGGCAGCAAGCCACAGCTCCCTGTCCGCCCATCAATCACAAAGGCAAACACTGACACTCTACCATGGTGTGTTTCTAAATTGTGGTGCTTGGAGGCAGATTCCATACGCTTTGGTGTTATTGTTGTTGTTGTTGGGTTTGTTTTTGTTTTTGTTTTGCTTTGTTTCAGTGCAGGGGATGGAATCCAGAGCCTTGCACATGGTAGGCAAGCACGCAAATGCTCACCACTGAGCTACGCCCCCACCTCTGCTCTGCAATGCATTTTTACTTACAAAATTTTCAGCTTACAGTGGGTTCATCCAGACATCACACTAGCACAAATCAGAGCCTCTGTGTTATTTTAGAGCTATGTAGAGGTGAGGACTGCTTAGTATTGAGGAGGTATTAAATACCAATTAAGGGCTGAGAAGACAGCTCAATGGCACAGTGCCTGCCTAGCAAGCGCAAGCTCCTGCATTTGATTCCTGGTGCCAAAATTAAAAAAAGAAAGAAAGAAAGAAAGAAATCTAAATGCCACTGAATGCCATTTTCCAACGTTTGATTGTTATGCAAATTTTGCTTCAGTTTAAAGAATGGATTTGTTGATATCACATTTTAAAACATTTTCTTTGACCTAAAAGTTTCATCATTGTTTTTTTTGTTGTTTGTTTGTTTTTCATTTTTCTGATTTTAAAAGAAATTAAAACGCCTCCTTCAGTCCCTGAAATTGTCATGAGCTTTAGACAGTGGGCCTTCCTACCTGGGAGGAGGAGCAGTTAGCCTGGATGGAGCTCTTAGCATCCCTGTGCCTTACACACTGGGATTCTGCCTACTCTTCTGGGCTGGCTGTCAGCCTCTGCCTCTCACTGGCATCTTTTTCAGTCTGGCCAATGAAGAATGGTGACCAGAGAACAGCTCCCTGTCTGGCAGCAGCTATGTTTCTCTGCTTATAGCCACACCTCCCATAGGACAGTCTTCTACTACAAAAGGACTCTCTCTGAGTCCTTCTCCTGCCTTGTCAATCCTAGAAATGGCAACATCTCCCAGATGCTGGCCCCAGGGCAACGCCACCTTTGTTGACTTCTCTTAAAAATCATATCTTTGTAAAGTCACAGTACAAGTCTGTAACCCTAGAACTCTAGGATGCTGAAGCAAACAAACTGTAAACTTGAGCAGATTAGCCACTTAGCAAGATGCTGTCTCAAAGCTAAAAATTAAAAGAAGGTGAGGCATGCAATTGGAGCTCAGTACAAAGGCCCTGCATTCAATCCTCAGTGTGGAAGAAAGGAACTAAACTCCTAAGTAAGACCCAAATTAGACGGGCACACTCTAGAGCCTGAAGTCTTTTCTCTCTTTCCTTTCTCTTCCTTGAAAAATGTAGTATGGTATAGTTTGTTCCCCATATTTGCCATTCTGCATCCATGGAATCAACCAATCTCAGATCATATTCAAGGTGGAGTGCAAGCTTAGCATGTGCAAACCCCTAAGCTAAGTTCCTAGAACCAAAAATAAAATTATGGCTATACTGAGAATGAGCATGTACAGCTTTTTTCTTTCATTAGTCCCTCACCAATATAATGTAACAGCTATTCAAATAACATTTACACTGGATTAGATGTTCTAGTCATCTAGGCAGGATTTAAAGTATATAGGAGCAGGGGCTGGAGAGATGGCTCAGTGGAATAAGCACTTCCCTGGCAAGGGCAAGGGCCTGAGTTCAATCCCCAGTTCTCCCCCCCACCAAAAAAAAGGAAATTAAAGTATATAGGAGGATGCATATATATCTTATGCAAATATTATGTCACTTTACATAAGGGAATTGAGTCTCTAAGGGTTTTGATATCCCTAGAGATAATTGGAGCCAATACCTGCACATACCTAAGGACAACTGCACAGAGTAGCAGTTGACAAAGTACAGTCTGCAGGCCAAATTTGGCCCACTCTCTAGTTTGCAAATAGTTTTATTAGCACAAAACCAGGTCCTTTCATTATGTAGTATCTATAGCTGCTTTCAGGCTACAATGACTGAGTTGAATTCTTGGAACATAGACTGTGTGAGCTGAGAAGCTGAAAATATTTTCCCTCTAGTCCTTTAAAAGAAATGCTGGCCCACCCCCACTCCAAGCCTAGAGAAAAGCATACACTAGCCCTTTATCTCAAATACCTACTCCATCTTTAGGAACTGGCCTAGCACTGACTCATGGCTTACCTGGCTCCACATACCTGATTCTTAGAACATCCCAGGGTAGTTACAGAACAGATGTCAAATGTGACAGATAAGTGCAGAAACTCAATGAGCACAAAACAAGGAGAGAGAAAAATGCTGAGGTGGGAGACTGTCTTACCAGCTTTTTTTAGTTCTGTCTGCACTGCTCTCAATATATGACATTGTGATTTGTCAATTTAAAATAATGATAATTTTTTTTATTTTTCATCAAAAGTACAATAATTGTACACATCTTTGGGGTGCAGTGTGATCATTTCAGACATGAATATCATGAGTAATGATCAAATTAGGGTAATTAGCATTTTTATCTCTTTAAGCATTTAACGTTTCTTTGGGAGCTTTTTAAACTTTTCTTTTCAATTCTTTATAAAACATATACTTAAATTATAAATTGTAATCATCCTTTTATGCTATAGAACACCAGAACTTAGACCACCCACCTAACCATTCTGTTCTCATTGTCTGGCTCTCCTTCATCCACTTTTCCACTTGTTATTGACTGCTATTGTCACTCTCACCTTGTAAGACATCAGCTTTGTTACCTTGCATGTTTGGGCGGGAATAGTTGGCACTTGCCTTCCTCTGCCTAAAGTATAATATATTTTTTGTACTGGAGGCTGAAACCAGGACCTTCACACTGAGCTACTTGCTCAGCTGTTTTTTATTTTTTTTATTTTGAGATAGGGTGTCACTAAGTCAACAAGTTCCCCAGAGTGGTCTTGAACTTGTGATCCTCCTAGCTCATCCTCCCAGAGTACGGGAATTACAGCTATATGCCATTACACCTGGCTAAAATAGCATTAACTTTTAAAAACACGTGATTACCTACAGTTTTCTCAGGACCTTAACATCCACTTGGGCCTTCCTGGATCTCTATTGGCCCCTCAGGGGATTCTTTCCTGGCCCAGGCTCTGTTGTCTCTAGCCTGTCCTGATTCTAGATCTCTTGACCCTCTTGAGCTTCCTTGCTCAAAAAAATAGCCCTTCTAGCATCCCATTTCTATAGAGAGGGGCTCAAGGGTGGTCTCCCTCCTCATTCTCCCAACCTCAGGACTCAGATGTGATGATACATTCTGGCTACACTGGAGACAAGAGGAAGAAATGCAGGGCCTCCTGATCCCTAAAGCTGAGCAAGTGTTACAACTCTTGCCACTAAGAGGTTTCTGCAGATAACAGGCTAACTGAGCTGTATAGATGCAGGCAAAACATAAAGGACCAGTGCTGGGATGAACTTCCTAAGTCACCAGCAGCATGGCCACGTAAGAGTTGGGAAAGTGTTCACCAGCCCTAAAGGAGCCAGGATGATTTATGTAATAAAGTTTGTAGGAAAAGAAACTTAAATGTTGACATGGCTACAGGGAAGGATAGGACAGCACGAAGCAAGCAAAGTCCTGGAACAGAAGGTACAGCTGTAAAGAGATGCTTTTGCTGCTTCTTGGCTGGCTGGTCCCACTGTGGTCATTCTGGTGATCTTCAGCACACAGGACTGGAATGTGCAGCAGTTTGTCTTTTCTTTCCTTCTTTTTCGTGTTGATGTGGCTTGAAGCTCTAAGTTAAAACTGCCTTCTCTTTACTGGCCTCTAACTTAGTATGCCTCATCAGATGCTGCCGTCACAAGCTCAGTGGATAGAACAAGAACGCGCTCTGCACAGTTTGTCTCAGTGCTGTGCCAGCCAGAGGTGTGTGAGGAGAGGGAGAGATGGAGTGGCAGTCATATACACTGCACACACAAACTTGCACTCACGACTTCACATGCCTGTTGTGCACAACCAACATACAACCCCACACATCACATACACTCTTCGAACGCACAATCCACCCACACCTTCAGAAGTTCAGCTCTGTGCGTGCAACTGTAGCCACACAAATCACTCACAGAGGCACACACTGCCATATTCATGCACACCATCGAACATAACTGCATACATATTTTCATATTCTGCACAACTACCCTTTACAATTTAAACTCCATGCAATGATTTTTGCACATTCCCTCCTCTGTCTCTGTCTCTCTCTGTCTCTCTCTGTCTCTCTGTCTGTCTGTCTCTCTCTCTCTCTCTCTCTCTCTCTCTCTCTCTCTCTCTCACACACACAGTTTACAAGATAAAACACAAAATATCATTCACATTCATCCTGACAGCCAGACCACACTCAGCTAGCTCTTCCAGAGGGCAACTCCACGCATAAAGTCAGTCTCACACACGTACACACGCACATCCATTCACACCTAAACCTCCTTTACAGCGGTGGTCAAAGTCTCACCCACAGCAGATGTCCCTTGAGTTGATAGGTTGACCCCGATAGAAGAAGAAACCCTGAGAACACAGGCGGCCCCAGACTCAGGAAGGGGTCAACCGGAGCTGGGGCCCGCGGCTGAGGAGGTGGGGAGATGGGCGGCAGACCCTGCAAAACCAAGGCGATGGAAAACTCAGCAGGGCAACCTGGGGTATTGCTGCAGCGACCACCTCAGGGGCAGTAAGAAGCACAGATTAGAGGTCCGCCCTCCTGCCTTACTCTAGCGTCCCCCATCCGCACCTGCCCGGAACCCCAGGGCCCCAGCACGCACCACTGTCGCCTCACTCACCGGCGCCCGGAACGGCAGGGGCGGCCTGCCTGCCTTGGCCTGCTCGCTGCCCCGGATGCAGGAGCCGGAGCCCGGCAAAGCGCCCGGCCAGGGCCGCTGGGACCCGCCAGGGACGTGCAGCGCGGACTGCGAGGCGAGCGACCGCGGAGGCACCGGCGAGCAGCCGGGACTCGGCGCGCAACCGGCGGGATCCGGGCTGGCCGTGCGCTCACGTGGGCACAGGGGCACTGGGGGCCCGGGGGAGGGGGCGGGATCCCCTCTGGGATGGCCCCCCGCCTCCCACCCCGCACCCAGCTCAGGATCCAAAAGCCGTGCGGGAGCTGTGGGACCGCGCGCTTGGAGAGCGGAAGGAGGAGGGGACGCGGGGTGGAGAGGGTGGTGCCCTCTCTTCGCTCAGCCTCCGCCCCTGCTCAGAGCCGCGCCCCCCGCACCGCCCACAGGGCTTGCCCCGGCTTGGACCTCCCCCGGGTCTGCGCTGCAGCGTCGGGGTCCTGCCCCTCATCCTCCTCAGAGGCCTGTGGAGGGACCGCAGCTCTCCCTTTGGATGCACTTTCCGTCCTGGGCCGCTGTGCGCCTTTGGGTCAGCTCCTCTCAGTCTCTGAGCCTGCCCTTCTTGTCTAAACAAGGGAGATGACTTGGCCGACCCCAGAGAAAATTAAAGCTGAGAAAATTAAAGAAGCGCAAGGGTGTGGAAAAGCTCCGTGCATGTGAAGAGCCGAGCAAAAGACAGGAGAATCATCATTGCTGATCGGATTGTAATTAATAAAATGCTTTTCCACAGTCAGGGCTGTAAAGTCTATCTCCTTTTCATCTCAGCACCAACTTGGTGGCTTTCAACATCTTTTGCCTTCCCTGTGAGCTAAAGCCATATAGAAGAAGGCTGAGCCTGGAACCCAGCATGTGCATAAAAATTCATGCTCATTATGGTTACACTGTAAGACACGTTCATTATTATTACGATGTAATGATGTCATGATTATATTGTATCTTTTTCTTTTCTTTTCTTTTCCTGCATTGGGGATTGAACTCAGGACATTGTGCATACCAGGCAGATGCTCATGCCACTGAGCCGTACCCCCAGCCACTATGATTATATTGTAATACATGTACGTTTTACTGGTAACACGTGCGCTATTGTTACTATTGTTGTTAACTGAACAACTGTTGATGGCAACCTGCATTAGGGAGCTCTTTATTCATATTTCACCTGCGTTCCCTAGTGAAGTAGTTATCAAGGCTCCTATTTGCTGAAGAAGAAAAAGGAAGGCGAAGAGGTTTGGTAAACTGCCCAAAGTCACAGAGCCAGCTAGCTCAGACAACCACCAAAGAGAGCTTTTTAAAATGCTGGTTCCTGGGCTGGCCATATAGCTCAGCAGATTATAAATGCCTGCTTAGGGAGATGCAGGGATGGGGTTTGATCCCTGTCTTCCCATGCAGTGCTGGCACCACCCCCAAAGGAGGTTGAGGCTGCTTTTGAGAATGGGCGTTGTGGCATACACCTGTAATCCCAGTACCTGTGATGCTGAAACAGGGGGATCACTATGAATCCAATCTGTGTAGTGAGACCCTGTAGACCCTGTACTAAATATATAAAAATAATAGGTGGTACTGCCCTGGGTCCCCTATCCTCACTCCAGCCAGTGTGCAGACCTGGTGTAAAGGCCCTTTGTGAAACCCTGAGGCAGAACTCCCTGCAGAGAGGCTAGAGGCAAGATCCACTCAGCTGATCCAGAGCAGAACATCTTGCCAGAATGGCACAGGAAGAAGTGGAGCACAGCATCCAGACCCAAGCCATATCCATCTGGACAAGTTTGAACTTGGTAGATCTGGACCTGGTGTTAAGGTAATAACTCTACCAAAGCTCTACAGCAGGGGGCCGGGGAGATGACTCAGTAGAATAAGCTCTTCCCTGGCAAGCACAAAGGCTTCAGTTCGATCCTTCATTCCAAAAAAAAAAAAAAAAAATCTCTCCAGCAAAGGTCAGAACACAGTGCTATACAAAATGACAAAGAGAAGGAGCCACATGCATTCTCAGGCCCCAAGCCCACCCAGAACAAATGCAGGAGACAATAGCATAGAAGAAATTGGACAGCATATACCTGAAATCTCTGAAATAATATTATCTGGAGTAAAGAAACAACTGCAGAAAGGAATAGAGGAAATCAGATCAGAAATAATTTCTGAAGTAAAAAAAGAAATGATAACTATAATGAAAGAAGTACTAAGTGCTTCTATAGAACACACTAATAAAAAATAGAGGAAAATAGAAAAATTATGGAATTCTTGAATGAGAAATACAGGAAAGAAATAGAATACAGGAAAGAAATAAAATGTATGATGCAGATTCAAAGTGATAGGAAATTAAAACCTCAATCACAAGCTGGCAAAACTGTTTGAATGAAAATAAACTTTCAGACCTTGAAGACACCATTGCAGCTAATGAAAAGGTAAAATAAGATCTCTTAAAAACAACTAGGATGCAGGAAAAATAATTCAACATCTGAAAGATGATGCAAAGATGAACAACATGAGACTAATAGGCATCAATGAGAAAGAAGGAGTCAATACAAATGATATAAAAAGAATATGAATGGAAGTAATAGCAAAAACCTTCCCAAAAAAGGTGAAACAATCTGGCATTGGGGTAACTGAGGCATATAGAACTCCAAACAACATCAATCCAAATAAAACCACACCCAGACATAAAGTAATCAAGATCCCAGAATTTCAGCACAAGAGCAGTATACTAAAAGCTGCTACAGAAAAGAAACATCACATTTAAAGGAAAAGCCATCAGAATAACGGTAGATTTCTCTTCACAAACCATCAAGTCAAGAAGAACATGGAGCAAAGTACTACAAGTTTTACAAGAAAACAAATACCAGTCCCAACTACTACACCCAGCAAAACTCTCTTTCAAGTTTAATGGAGAAGTGAAATACTTCCATGACAAAGAATAACTAAAGAATTTCATGACAACAAAGCCAACCCTACACAGACTACTAAAAGATATTCTAGAAATAGATCAGAATGACCACAACTCCATGAATGAGAAAGGAAAGAACCCATCAAATAGGGCAAACAATTAAACACAGGAGAAAAAGAGGTATACAACAGCAGTCTTTCAATTATTCTTTTGTATGCAGCAGCAAAATATTGCCATCAGCATACTCTACAAGTGACTTCCCTGCACCCTATGGGTCATGATTCTGTTGGATTTTCAAGGTGGATATCAAGGAAATAGCGGTAGCTCAGTCCCACAAGTGACCCCTGTCCACCAGTAAGCATCATGGACACTGTCCATGTTCCCCCCATACTAGAACTTTGTGCAATATCCTATTGCCAAACTGTTAGAAGTGCTGGTCATATATTTGCCATTCCAGTATTTTGGTTATGTTTTATTCTTAGTAATTCTTTACTATCCTGAAAATTTTTTCTTAGTTGATATTTTTGGATATATTAACCTAATCAAATACTATGTGAGTACTCTGAATTGATCATAGATTTGTACATATGATACACTACATGCTGACCTCTTAGTTGGACTCACAATTTAATTTTAATTTTTGAATATTATTTTGAAATATTTAATTTAATTTTGAATTAATTCATATTTAATTTTCTCAATATTGTTTAATTTTAATTTTTGTTTTATGATTTATAGTGTTTCTTTGACTTACAATCTACTTATGAGACATGGTATGATATTTTATCTTAGTATTAGAAACTTTAGGGCTGGTGAGATGGCTCAGTAGTCTAAAGCACCTACTTAGAACAAGCTTAGCAAAGCACAGGGACCACAGTTCAATCCCCCAGCACCACATGCCAGCCAGCCCCGCCCCCTGGTGGGCTGAGCTGGCCACACAAACACACAAAAATAAATAAATAAATAAATAAATAAATAGTTAAAAGAAAAGAAACTTTAAAAAGTGTATTTCTATTTTCCATTGGCTTTATATTAGTTTTTGTATTTTACACGCACACACATATATATATATGAAAAAATATGTATATGACCTGTCATAAGATTGATACTGTTTTGTGAAAATCTTCAATGACCTTTTAAGTGTGTTCATCTAATATAATTATATTTTACGTAGTCCTGCATAACTACCATTTTGAGAGTTCTTTATTCTTTATCCAGGACCATACAGCAACTTCTTTTGCCTTCTGGATTATGATCTTTGTTATTTTTATCTGTTACATCTGAAGTTATTAGTCTATTTCAAGTTTGTATAACTGGAAAATATTTTACTTTTAGTTTTCAAAGGTGTGTTTGCTAAGTATAAAATTCAATGAGGACAGATTTTTTTTCAGTCCTTCCTTTGAACAAATAAGTCTGATTTCTTACCTGCTTGCTCTTTTTTTTCTAATGTGGAATAAGAAGCTATTTAATTTTGTTCTTCCATAGCTAATATATTTTCTATGTATATGCTTTAGTGATTTTCTTTTCTTTACAATTAGTTTTGGACAATTTCATTTTTGTGTATGTTGGTATGATTTTATTCATATTTCTTGTGCAAAAGGTTCATTTTTCTTGGAAATGTGGTGCTATAATTTTAACTAAATTCAGAAATTTTTAATCTTTAAATATTTATTGCCTACCCCATTCTACTTTGAGAGTTCTAATTATATGAATATAAGTTTCTTGATTTTGGCACAGAGTGAAATATTATATGACTGATCTGTAAATTCATTCTTCCCCATGTTTATTTTACACAATTTTGTTATATTCGTTTAAGTTTGTAAATAATTTTTTAGAATGTGCAATCTATTAATCTCATATTACATATTCATTTTTCAAATATTATTCTAAAATTCACTGTCTATATCTTTTATCTTTGACATTTCAATATTTAATCTACAATTTTTAATTTGCTACATAATTACTATTGATTTTCAATAAAGTTAATAATGAGTTATAAATAAATAATAAAATGCTGGTTTCCAAACTGCACACTAGGTCAGCCAAATCAGTTTTCCTAGGAACACAGCCCAAGTATTGATATATTTTGATACTCCTCCAGTGATTCAGAAATGCAGCTCACATGAACCCCACTCTAGATTTCAGATTCCCCAGGGCCACACCTGCAACCTGCGACTTTCACCTCATGCACAATTTGTGTTCCAAAGTGCTGCTTCCTTCTCCCCACCTCAGCCTGCTCCAGAGCACCTGATTTTTACAGTCATTTATGCCACAGATATTTATTTTGTATCCAGATTTCCAAGATGTGCTAGAGGCTGAAGATGCAGTAGGAAATACATGCTTTGTTACATCAAATAATAAGCAAATAAAATAGCAGTCATGCTCTAACTCTTATGTTTTCTGATTTCTAGGTTCTTAAAGATCAGAGAGGGTATAAAAACACCGTATCAAAAAAAAAGAAAACACCGTATCTCAAGTTTGTTTATTCATTTATTTATTTATTTGGTACAGGATCTCGTTACACAGTTCAGACTCATAGTAATCCTCCTGTTTTAGCCTCTCCAGTGCTTGGGACTACAGGCATGCACCACCACTCCCGGTCTTGGTGGCCAGCATGGTGCACCCTGGATGGAGCCAGCAAGACATACAGTATGAGGGATCAAACCCTGGGTCCTTATGCTTGCCAGGCTGATGCTTAGACTGCTGAGCTATCTCCCCTGGCCCCATATCTCAAGTTTAATTATGACACAAAATCATACCCAAAAAAGGCATCCTGGAGTGTGCGGAGAGTTTCCTGCTACCCTGCGCCGGCGGGACCAGTCCCAGCCCAGGCGCAGCGTGGGCCGGACCCTCTCCCAGCCTCTCGGGCCGCCCCCAACCACTCCTCAGTGCCGCCCCCACCCCGCCCGCCGAGTAGGATTTTCTGCCGAGTTCCGGGAGCCCCCAGACCCAGTCCT
>NW_004524626.1:4324566-4332591 GCF_000260255.1 Octodon degus
AAAAAAAAAAAAAAAAAAGGCATCCTACAATCTACCTGATTGGTTGTCCCCAAAACTGTCAAGTTCAGAGGCTGTCATAGCCAAAAAGAAGCCAGAAAGATGTGACAGCTTAACAAACTGGAGACCAGCAACAGAAAAAGGCCACAACTTGAGCAACTCTAATCTGAAATGTTCCAAAATCCACTGCTTTTTGAAATCTAATATCATACCACAGGTGGAAAATTCCACTTCACTTACATGATTTGTTGAGGTCAAAATGCACATGCACTAAAAATAACGTATAACATTATGTTAAGATTACATGTATAATAAGCTACTTATGAAACATAAAGGAATTCCATGATTAATTATGGGTACCAGCCCCCAAGACATCTCATTATGATACATATGTATTCCAATGGTCCAAAATATGGGGGGGGATCTAAACTTTGAAATAGTTCTGATCCCAAATACTATATTTCACATAAGGATATTCAACCAATTTATATCAGGGAGGAAACTGCTGAGGAAAATCTAAATAGAGTATGAACTTTAGTTAATACCTTTAGTTAATGCCTTTAGTTAATTCATATAATAGTAGCCAATAATTACATTGATGTTCATAGTATTTAGTTAATAACATATCAGTATTCCAGTACGGTAATTGTACAAATGTACCATCAAAATTAAACATATTCATAATAGGAAAAGTACCTATGGGGAAGTATATAAGCACTATACCTTTTTCAATTTTTCTGTAAATCTAAAACTATTCTATAAGCAACTGCACTGCAGATGGTAATCTGTAATAGTAGTTTCATGCTTGGAGTGCCTGTCATTCTGGCCTTCTGAATACGGGCTGCTTGTCATGACATGCCAGTTGCTGCTGTGCTGTCTCTCAGGTAGATGATTGTTCAAAAAGAAGGGGGTGGTGAATGAAGGCAGGAGACAGGAAAAGGAATGTTGTGGGACTGTCCTGCTTCAAGGTTGTATATGGTTAGATTTTTGGGCTTATGTGTAAACATAAGAAGTATATAATTCTTTATGCCTATTTTTTAAAATATATTCTAATTTTTAAATGTTTTTTCATCATATTCTGTAGGGACTTAAAGTTCAACATATCAATACTTGATGAAAAATACCTGTTCCATGTTATGCCTAAGATGTTTGATATTCAGACAGATAGTGAGGCTAAATTTAACAGCCTAAGTTGTATGGTAATAACAATAAGCTTGTCTTCTGGATGGTTAACAACCTAAGTTTGCAGACCAAAATTAGATGAAAAGGAGGGCTGCACGGAAAGCCAACATTTTGGCCCTAGCCTTCCAAGGTCAATTAAGATTCAGGACATATGAGAACTTGTACTGTAACGTCATGTAACTCAGTAGTGTCCCAAATTTTCTGATCAAGGAGATTATGGGGCCAAAGAGGAAAGTGATTGATGATATAGAGTGTGCCTAAGGAGAGTCACATGGAGAGAAAACATTCTCTCAGGCTTTCACAGAGAGCACATTGGCCAAACAATGGCCATGACTCATCCACATGGCTGACACTGACAAAGGTTCTACAATCTGAGGTACAGGATCTCAGGCTAAATCCTGAGGGGATTTCACTGACCTTATCAGACCCAAAAGCTACAACTCTTGTTGCATAGGTCCTGCTTTACCTTGGTCTTAACCATCCAGCAGAAAAGTATAAAAATGAAATATAAGAAGTAAAGCCATGCTGTTATGTTGAGCTGTAGGGGACTCAGGTCAACAATTTCTGACATTGCCAATCAAGTGGAAGACCCAACACTATTATGGGCTACTAAACTCATTTAGAATATTTTGTTGAGTTTACACCCTATAATATTCAAATAATGGAACTTAACAAAAAAAGGGTATACAGATGAATGTCCATTTTGTATCTGTGTATTCAAAGTGGTTATGATAGATATATAGTTACATTCTCTTAATGAATAGAGGGATTTGTTCTAATGGTGTTTGTAAATAGGATATCATGTCCACATCTTATACAGCAATTAATCACTAGGAAGAATGTATGCAATGTGTTAATTATTGAAACTGTCCTACCAATTTGGTTTGAAACTGTCTCATTGCTATTTGTTTCTCAATAAAATTATGGGAAAATAAATAAATAAATAAATAAAATTATTCTAAGAAAATGTCTTTTTTTTTTTTTTTTTTTTTTTTTTTTTTTTTTTTTTTTTTTTTTTTGGTAGAACCGGCGATTGAACTCAGGACACTGCACTTGCCAGGCAAGTGCTTACTCTACTGAGATATCTCCCCGGCCCTTAGTTTAAATGCTCATACAGGAATCCAAAGAACTAGTTTATGTAGACTGTACTTATTGACGAATATAGTCAAAATTAAAACTACAAACATTTGTAAACATTTATTCAATTTGACATATGAAGAAATTGATTGTGTTAATGTTAATAGCATACTTTTATGAAAAACTTTATCTTTCAGAACAAGAAAAAAATTAATGAGTATCACTGTTTTGTACTTTCTCAGATTTTATTTTTATACCCCACATAATCATGAAGTATAAAAAGTAAAGTCTAATATAATATGGCAAAATCATACATCTATATAAACAAGACAGTTAAGGCAAAGCTCCTTACAATTTCCATCAGATTTTTGAAAATAGCAGTTAATGGGTAGAATTCTTACCCTGACTAACTCTATATGCTGGTATCTGTGAAACTAAGCAACTACACTGAGGAGCACAATGTGTAATACTAAAACCTTTCTTGAAATACCTGTCATTTTGGTCTTCTAAATGCATACTGATTCTAATGTCATATCAATTATTTCTATACTTTCTCTAAAGTAAATGTTTGTTTTTTAAAAAGTAGGAAAAGAAAAGGAGAGACAAGAAAAAATGTTGTAAGATTGTCCTGTTACACTGTAGTATATGGTTCAATTTCCAAATTTTTGTGCAAAAATGTATAATTGTTTTTTAACATCCTATAGGGATTTAAATTTTAGAATACCCATGGATGTTGGAAAATAGCAGTTCCATTTTATGTCTAAGGTGTTTGATGTTCAGACAGATGGTGATGTTAAGCTTACCTGCCTCTGTTATAATGTAATAATATCATTAAGCTTCTCTTCTGTATGTTTAACAACTGAATTTTACAGACCAAAAATTAGAGAGATAGATGGGTTAAAAGGATAGCCAATATTTTGCCCCTAGCCCTCCAAGGTCAGTTAAGATTCAGGACATAAGAGAACCTCTGTTGTAATCTCCTGTGACTAAGTGGTGTGCCAAATTTTCTGATCAATGAGATTAAGGAACCACAGAGAAAAGTGATTGACAATGTATAGTGTGCCTAAGGAGAGTCACCTAGAGAGAAAAAATTCTCTCAGGCTTTCACAGAGAGCAAATTGGTCAAGCAAGGGCCCGCTTGACTCATCCAGATGGCTGACACTGACAAAAGATCTACAAGGTGCTGTACCTAGTTCCAGGGTAAATCCTGAGGGAATTTGACTGACCTTGTCAGGTAGCAAGTTACATTTTTAGTTATATAGGTCTTGCTTTAACTTAGTCTTAACCATCCAGCAGAAAAGTGTAACCACGAGGTATAAAAAATAAAGCTATATTAATATGCTGAGCTGTAAAAGGCTCAAATCAAAAACTTCTGACAATTGCCAGGTGTGCTGATAACTCACTACTATTATGAACTATAGTCTATACTGGGTTATTTTGCTGAATTCAAATAGCTACAATCTTTGGACTGCATCAAGTATGAAAAGGTCCTTTAATGACTTCTCCAAATACAGCTTCTCTAGCTGAGATAGAACATGCATCTCTGACAAAACAAAACAAAAAAAGTGGATATGTTGGGAGCCATGGAAGACATGTGTCACATGTTACTAACTTTACAAAGTATAAATAAAATGTCGTTTTGTTGTGAAAAAAAAGTCTAGCATAATAAAAATAGAAATTCTCACACCGTTGATCATCTATATTCTTGAATTCTACAAAACATAGTAATCACTATATTACCCAGTTTTGTTTTCCACAGTTTCCAAAAGCTATTAAATGGAAAATTCCAGAAATAAATATTCCTAAGTTTTAAATATGAGGAAATCTCACAATGTCCTGATCCCTCCTGAGAGGGTCAAGGATGATCCCTCAGTGCAGTGCACACCACCTACCTGCGAGTCATTTAGTACTGGTCTTGGTTATCAAATCAACTCTGAAAGTATCACTGTGGTACAGTTGCTTGAGCTACATTTACACATTAGCCTGAGGCTACCTCCTGGTGCCTTTGTCATTCTCTCCACTTCTTCCTGCCATCCTGTCATCACACGAAGGATGAGTACAGCATATTGAGAGAAATCACATTTATATAATTGTTATTACTGTACTTTATTATTGTTTATTTGTTAATCTCTTACTGTATCTAGTTCAGAAATTAAATTTCACTGAAGATGTCCATGTGTAGGAAAGACACCATCTATGCAGGCTTCAGTACTATCCACAGTTTCAGTCTCATAGCATCTTTCTTTGTGTTCCACCTTATGAAGGGAAGCTACTATATATGTAAATTATATATCCACTAAAATTTATTTGTAACCTGCAAGCCTATACTTGTGGAGCTTTCCTAGTCATTTGGGGACATGCATGGGGAAATGAAAAAGTTTCTAACTTCTATGTGCAAATATTTCAATGTAAGGTTGAATAAGGCAGCACAACCTTTTGGTATCAGCTCATACTGCGAGCAAGTAGGCTTTTTGTTCTCTATTTAATGGGGGGTTTTCCTTCAAATTATGTGCTTTCCGTTGATTTTGCTGCTGTAGTAGACCCCAGGCATAGTGCTGAAGCATTGGCTACGGCTTCCAAGCACTAGACAGCTATAATTTGCTTTAAAGAGAAAAATATATATATAGTAGACAAGCTTCATTCAGACATAAATGATAGTGCTGTTGGCCACAAGTGAGGGTCAATGAATCGACCACATAATTGTGCTTGAAGCAGGCAAGTGATCTCTCTCTCCACCCCACAGAATGAGACATAAGCATTGCAACTCAGACTCAACAAGCCCCAAACTGGGAAATATTTGTTTTTGTTGTTTTGTTTTGTTTTGTTTTGTTTTGTTTTGTTTTGTTTTTGTGGCAGAACCAAGAATTGAACTCAGGCCTTTGTGCTTGTCAAGCAAGTGTTTATTCTGCTGAGCTATCTCCCCAGCCCTGGGAAATATTTGGAAAGCAAATCAGTTTACTCTTGTCCTAGAGAGAACCTGTGGGGGAGTTTTTGTTTTGGTTTGGTTTGGTATGGTTTGGTTTGGTGTTTTGTTTTGTTTGAGAAGTTAACAAATTCCTTAACTTTTTATTTCTGGTACCACTACCACAATTTACAGGGCAATATACCTGATGTAATGAAAAGAAAGAAAAAGAAAAAGCTACAACAGATAAAAGACCTCAGGAATGTACATCTAATTGACACTATAGTGCATTAATCAATAGCTGCACTTTTTGCAAACTGTGACTATGACAGTCCTGAACCAGAAGGGTTCCCTGTTTAAGCTGCAGTAACTTTTCTGTCTATGGATCATTGTTCCTTTTGTGGCAGATTTTTACAGTTCCTCTAATGTATTTGGGACAGCTGTCTCAAAGTAACCTGTAGCTTTCCTGATAACTCCTCATTCTCTCTCCTGCTAAGAACTGTAGCCCTTTTCTGTTGATTTTTAAAACCTGCTACCATACCCACCACTTCCATCAACAGATCCATAACCACCACCATAGGGACTGCCAGAACTTCTTCCACCAAAACTGCCCCTCTTCATGGGTTCATAATTTGACTGCTGCTGTCCACTATAATTTCCAAAATCATTATAGTTCTCACCACCACCATAGTTATCACCAGCAAAATTTGGTTTGGTTTGGTTTGGTTTGGTTTGTGCTTTTGTTGTTGCTATCAATGATGTTTGTGGTACTGGGTATTGAACCCATGGAGCACCAAGCTACACACACAACACTCACTCTTTCTGTCCCTCTGTTCTCTCTGTCTGTCTCTCTGTCTTTATCTCTCTCTGTCTTTCTGTGTCTCTTTGTCTCTCTCTCTCTCTCTCTCTCTCTCTCTCTCTCTTTCTCTCTTTCTTTCTTTATCTCTGTCTTTATCACCATTCATAGTCTCACTAAGTTGCTAAGAGTGGCCTTAAATTTGTAATCCTCCTCACTTAGCCTTCTTCCTCTTAAATTTGTAAGTACATCATACAGTATTGTACAGCTGACCTCCTCTCAAACTTATCTTGCATAACTGAACACTGTGCTCATTGAACAAAATTTGTTTCCACCATGCAGACCTTGGAATCTACTAATCTACTCTGTTTCTATGACTAAAAATTTGTCAATATTTCACATAAGTGGAATCACACAACATTGTCCTTCTGTGGCTGACTTATTCTATTTAGTATAATGTCCTCCATAAGACTAGCATATGGCAGGGTTTCTTTCATTCCTAAGGCTGCATAAAATTCCATTATATGCAGAAAATCCTAAATACTCTATTTAAAAACCTGTTAGAAATAATATATGATTGTATTAGGTTGCTAGACACAAAATCAACATAAGAAAATCAGTTGCACTTCTGTCTACTCATAATGAAAATTCAGAGAGGAAAATTAAGAAATAATCCTATCTACAGTAGCATCAAAAAGAATAAAATACCAAGGGCTGGGGATGTAGCTCAGCGATAGAACACTTATCTAGTGTGTAAGGCCCTGGATTCAATCTCTAGCACTAGAAAAATTAATTATTGTTATGGCTTATGTCTAAGAATCTCCCCGATGCCTCATTAGTCATAGATGGGACTCTTTCAGAAGTGGCTAGATCTAGAGTATATGAATGATTCACTGTGCAATGCTAGGACTAAGGGTGCTGGGATTAAGGGTGGGTGGTTACAAAATCAGTCCACTGATAGGTTTGGCATTGCCCTAATCCTAGCATCCTGGACACAGTATGAAAGGGTCAAAGAGATGCTGTTAAGATTCCTTGTTGCTTTGTTGCATTCTACAGACCATGAAATGTTTTCCTCTGCAATTCCATGCTGCCTTGGAGCCAACCAATTATGGGCTGTGACCACTACAAACAGGGAGCTAAATAAACACTTCCTCCCTTAACCTTCAGGTATTTTGTCAGGGTTTTTTTTTTCAGCAATGACAGAAAAATAACTATGACAGTAAGAAATTTAACCAATTTGAAATTTAACCAATGTGAAACAACCATGCACTGAAAGCTACAATTGCTATGGCAAGCAGAAAGACTAAAATGACATACAGAATTTGGAGGTAGATTTATTCTACATCAACTGGCACAGATTGGGATCATTCCCAAAATATCAGACTCTGATCTCTGGTGGTCTAGGGCTTACAAGGGATGTACAAGCAGGAAGTACAGAGGCAGAATGGCTTGTCAATTGAGGATTGGTTCTTACAATATGCATTGCAGTGACCAGCTGTTTCTAAGAAACAAAAGTAACAGGAAGATTAACCAGAACTATCACCTGGGCCACTAACAAACCAAAGGATAGCAAATGTCACTGAGAATATGGAGAAAGGAGAACACTTGGGCATGGCTGGTGGGAATGTAAAACAGCACAATCACCATGGAAAATGGCATGGAAATTTCTCAAGCACTTAGACATAGAACTGCAGTAGTTCTCTCACTAGTTGGTACACACCCCAAAGAAAATTTTAAACATTAGGCTTGGTGAAAGCATGCTGAAGAGACAGATGCCTGGCCCATGTTCACCACAGCACTACACACACAAGCAAGATGCTAAAGCAATCAAGGATCTGTCAAAAGATGAATGGATAAAGAAATCTGGGGGATCAATCCCTGACACCACATGTTGTGCCAGCCCAGCCCCTGGACACACTGAGCCAGCCGCTGAGTCTGGGCATGGTGCACAAGCCTGTAATCTCAGTGCTAGGGAGGTTGAAAACAGAAGGATCAATATGAGTATGAGCTGTGTAGTGAGACCCTGTAACAAATACATTAAAGAAAGGAAGGAAGGAAGGAAGGAAGGGAA
>NW_004524626.1:4332697-4336184 GCF_000260255.1 Octodon degus
AGAGAGAGAGAGAGAGAGAGAGAGAGAGAGAGAGAGAGAGAGAGAGAATGGAGGAAAGGAGGAAGGAAAGAAAGAATATGGGGAAGGGCTAGGGAGATAGCTTGGCAGTCTAACCACCACCTGCCTAGCAAATGCAAAGAGCTGGATTCAATCCCCAGTACCATATGCCATTCCGGCCCTGGAACCCTGGGTGCATGGTCCCAGCTACTAAAACTGGGCATGGTGGCACACATTTATAATCCCAGTTCTGGGGAGGCTGAAACAGGAGGATCACTACGAGTCCAAGCTACATAGTGAGACCCTGTACCAAATACTTAATTAATTTAAAAAAAATGTCTGAGGGACATTATAGGAATATAGTAAGTCAAGCAGAGATAAACACCACATGGTCCCACTTGTATGATGAATGGTTACTGGCAGCTGGAGAATGGGAGAACTGGGAAAATGTTCATCAGAAGATATTAAATTTTGGTAAGACAGAAATGAGTACTAGAAATGCATCTTACAGCATGACAACATAATGATTATAGTTTAAAACAATATATTGCATCCTCAAAAACTGCCAACAGAGTAGATTTTAAGTATTCTCCTACAAAAAGATAAATTAATGAAGTCATACAAATGTTAATATTTAACTTCAACAATGTATACATGTATATTTTGATCTATATTTCAAAAAATTATACATGGTAAGTGCATACAAATTTTGCTGTCAATTCAAATAAAAGTGTTTTAAGATCACACCTAAAACTAAATATGCTCGGTGAAAAAAGGCAAGCACAAAGGTCACATAGTAAGGATATGAGTCCATTTATATGAAATGTCCAAAACAGATAAATCCAGAGAAACAGTTTGGTGGTTGCCAGACTGGAGGAGAGGAAGAGGTGACTGCTAAAGGGGTCAGGGTTTCCTTTGGGGAAATAAAAATAGCATGGAAGTAGATGGGGTGAAAGTTATACAACATTTTGAATTATACTGAATGCCACTGAATAGCATTCTTTGAGATGGTGCATTTTATGTGACATGAATTTCACCTCCGTGAGACAGAAGTCAGGGAATGCCCACAGCCTCAACACTTAAGATACATAATATTTCAATGCAATAATGTTTAATATTGCAAACTTGACCAGAAAACCCCAGCATGGTTGCCAAAAAATTCACCTCTAACATATGCAATGTGAAAAGAGATAATGAGGCAAAACAAATACAGAAAAAATCCACAAAGAATGAAGGATTGACATGGTAAATGAAAACAGGACCAGAGTTCTTGGGGAGGTGTGGCGGCTCACACTTATAACCTCAGCACTTTGGGAGGCTGAGGCATAAAGACGGCAAGTTCAAGCCCTGGGCAACTTAACAGTTTAGCAAGACCCTGTGTCAAAATTAAAATTAAAAACAGATCTAGGAATAAATAAATAAATAAATAAATAAATAAATAAATAACAGATCTAGGGATAAAGCTCAGTATAAAGGCTCTGGGATCCATCCCAATAAAGAGGCAGGAGAAAGAATCAGAATTGCTGAGTTTTCTTGCTTACCTAGGTATAATTACTGATTCACTTGTTAACATTTTAATATTTTATTCACCATGGATTTTTCTTGGCATTCATTTTTAGAGGGCTTTACATTACCGATATTGGAGCACTGTTTAGCTAATTGCCAAGATTGACATCTTACACACCAGACAAGTACCACCGGCTGTGGGTTTCTTGGTTTTCTCACAGATACAGAAGGAACTCAGAGGGGTTGGGTATCAGGCTTCAGGGTTAATGCCGAGTGGGGCCAGGACTGGAGCCAAGTCTTTGTGGCTGAGAAACCTGCAGCCAGTTCAGGTGAACTCTGACCCACAGGTCCAGTTGCGCCTGGCTCATTCAGAGGCACATCCCTGGCTGCAAGGTGGGACCTGAACACTGGCTGAGCCACCTTGGCTCACAGAAGCCAGAGACAGCAGAATCCAGGCTAATTCCTCTGTGGGAAATGCTCCCTGTCAATTAATTAGGACAGAACTAGCCTAAGGCAACCCCGGAGCCCCCAGAGTCATTAAAGGAGAGGGGCCTCTCATTAGCTGCCAGCAGCTTCCCCGCTGTTCCCCAGGCCCCAGGGGGAGGAGGGGAGAGGGAGCAAGGCCAGGCCTCCCTCTCCCCAACCCCTCTCCTCCTTTGGGAACACAGTGGCCTCATCCACAAGGGAGAGTCTGGAAAGCAAAAGTAAAACTTCAGAGGAAGTCAAACATGGAAGTCAGCAATGAAAGTCTAAGGATCACCCCCTCCAGTTCACTCTGATTTTGTTTCTATGAAATATTTGAAATATGTTCAGCACATAAAGACAGAAAGCAGATTAGTGCTTGTCAAGGATGGTGATGGAGGAAAGCAGTGGCTGCCAACAGAGCCAGAGTCTCACTTGGGGCTGAGGATGAAGTTCTTCAACTGCACAGAAGGGGTGGGTGCTCAGCATCATGACTGTGTCACATGACACTGAACTGTGCACTTTCAAACAGTCAATTTTAAGGGCCAGCCAAATGGCTCAGCAGATTAAAGCACCTGCTTAGGCAGACACAGGGGTTGGAGGTTCAATCCCCAGCTTACAGTGCCAGTCCTGCCCCCAGGGCATGCTGAGATGGGGGTTGAGACTGGGCATGGTGGTGTGTGCCTGTAATCCCAGCACTTGGGAAGCTGAAAACAGGAGAATTACTATAAATCTAATCTGAGTAGTGTGACCATGTAGGCCCTGTAGACCCTGCACTAATAGATACAAAAAAAGTCAATTTTGTCGTACATATCTTATAATTTTTTTAAAAAGCCTCTCTATTTGGTTATTAAACAAAAATATGAAGCTGAGCAGGGTGACACACACCTGCCATCATCCCACACTCTGAGATTGCAATTTGGAGCCTATGATGAGTAACTTTGCAGCTTAGTAAGGCCCTGGCTCAAAATAAAAATATATAAAAGGACTGGGATGTAGCTCAGTGTAAAGAGCCTAGGTTCAGCTCCCAGTACCACAGAAAGAAGGAAGGGAAGGAGGAGGAGGAAAGAAGGAAGGAAAGGAGGAGACAAGAAAAAGGAAAAGGCTGTCACTTGAGTGATGTGGGAGCTGGAGGGTATCATGTTAAGCGCAATAAGCCAGACATAGAAAGCTAAATACCACACGCTCTCACCTATGCATGAACTCTAAAAAAAGGTCACCTCCTGGAAGTAGAGGGTAGAATAGTGGCTGACAGAGGTCAACCTGAAGCAATGTTTGTCAAAGAATACATAATTGCTGTTGGATAAGACAAATGAATTTCAAGAGATTTAGTGTATTGAAAGATGAGGAAAGTTGTTGATAATATATTGTATTCTTAAAAAATATTAGGACAATGTTGAGGGTTCCCACTACCACTAAGCAATAATAACTGTAGCCAGGCACAAGGAGGTCGAGGCAGAAGAATCATGAGTTAAAGTCCAGCTTGAGCAATTCATTGGTTTAGCAAGTCCCTGTCTTAATA
>NW_004524626.1:4336284-4339057 GCF_000260255.1 Octodon degus
TTATGTATTTAGTACAGGATCTACAGAGTCTCACTAGATAAACCAGACTCACAGTGATTCTCCTGTTTTCAGCCTCCCAAGTGCTGGGATTACAGGTGCATGCCACCACGCCCAGTCTCAATCACCGTCTCAACGCACCCCAGGGGCAAGTACTGACACAGCACACGGGGATCAAACCCTGGCCATAGCGTTCTGCCTAAGCAGGCACTTTAGTCCATTGAGCTGTCTTGCAGGCCCCTAAAAAAAAAAAACATAAGGTAATGCATTTGTTACTTAACTAGACCTAACCATTCTATAAAGCCAACCCTCCATATCTGAAGGTTCAACAAAACATGAACAGAAAATATTTGAGGGCTGGACAAATAGCTCAGCAGATTAAAGCACCTGCAAACAGGCACAGTGGACCAGGGTTTGATCCCCGGGCCTGCGGTGCCGGCCCTGCCCCAGGGACGCACTGAGATGGCAATTGAGACTGGGCATGGTGGCGTGTGCCTGTAATCCCAGCTCTTGGGAGGCTGTAAACAGGCAGATCACTAGGAATGCAATCTAGTAGTGAGACCCTGAACACCCTGTAGACCCTTCTCCCTCCCCACAAAAAAAAGAAAATCTCTACTGAGCACATACAGAATTTTTCTTTGTTAGTATTCCTTAACCTACAATAATTAGCATACTCTCACTTTATATGAGGTGTTCTGTCATCTAGTGTTGGTTTACAGCCTACAAAGGGCTATGTGTAGGTTGTATGTGAATCTTTATATAAGGGACCTGAGCATAGGCAGACTGTGGCATCTGATAAGGGTTCTAGAACCAATCAATCCCCTGTGGACACCAAGAGATCACTGTGTTCTTCAAAACCTTACATTGCAATGGTAAGTGAAATAAATCAGATACACAAGCTTAAATACTGTATGGTTTTGCCCTTCCCAAAGCTGAAGCAAAAGCAAAAGATTTGAAGGCCAAGAAGGTAGTATAGAAAGGCATCCACAACCACAAAAAGAAGACCCCGCATGTCACTCACCTTCCCCCATCCCAGGACACTGCGACTCCGGAGACTGCCCAAATACTCTTGGAAGAGCGCCCCCTGGAGAAACAAATTTGACCACTATTCCATCATCACCTTCCTCCTGACCACAGAGTCAGCCATGAAAAAGATCGAGGACAGCAACACACTCATGTTCCTTGTAGATGTCAAAGCCAATAAGTATCAAACAAGCTGTAAAGAAACTCTATGACATCAATGTGGCCAAGGTCAATACCCTATTCAGGCCTGAAGGAGAGAAGACAGCATATGTTCCACCTGCTCCCAATCATAACGCGTTGGATGTTGTCAACAAAATTGGGATCATCTAAACTAAGCCCAGCTGACTAATTCTTAATGCATACCATTTTTTCTCCATAAAAAAAGAAATCCAAAGTATAAATAAAGAACAAACTAAAAGATAGATAACAGAAAACAGAGAAACAAATTGCAAGGAGACCAAGAGATGGAAGAAGTGAAGAAGGACATAAAAATGATGCAAGAGGGGCTAAAGATACACCTCTGCAACACAGCGCCTGTCTGGAAAGCCTGAGGTCATGAGTTTGATTCCAGTACAAAACAAAATAAAAAAATTCTCATGTATATGTACCAAATACCCACAGTGAAAGTAGTGATTATATATCACAAATATTTGCTCATAAAAATTTTTTTCAAAAACAGAATGGAAAAGAGATCTGTAGAGGAAAATCACATTATAGGTAAGCCAAATCACAATGTACAAATATTTTTAAATAGGTATTCCAAATTCCAACTGCAAAATGTATATCTATTTCAAAACTTAGAATTTCAGTACTTTAAGTTGAAGTTAATAAGCAATAAATGTATTTTTGTTACTGTTGTGTGGTGGCACTGTGGTAATGTTAAAAATAAGAAAGAGATACATAGACTAGAGTATATGGATAGAAAATCTCTCTGAAACTGTCTTCAAAATAATTTGAGTTTGGATAGATATGAAAACTAAAAGTATAAGAAGATAATCATCTCCTGTTAAAATTGTGATATTGGATATTAAATTTTTCATGTCCATTAAGATTTGCTTTATATACTTGGGTGCTCCCGTGTTTGGTGCATACATATTTATGAGTGTTACCTCTTCCTCTTGAATTGTTCTCCTAACCAGTATATAGTGGCCTTCTTTATTCCGCTTGATTATCATTGGTTTGAAGTTGAGACTATCTGAGAGTAGGATTGCTACCCCTGGTTTTTTCTGAGGTGCTGGGACATGTAGTATTGTGTTCCATCCTTTGACTTTCAGCCTATGAATGGCTTTATGAGTTAAATCGGTTTCTTGTATTCAGCATATTGTTGGATTTTGTTTCCTAATCCACTGTGCCAGTCTATTTCTCTTAATTGGTGAATTGAGTCCATTTACATTGATGGTTATAATTGAGATGTATTGACTTACGGTTGACATGTTATTTACCTGTTGTCGTTTACTCCTTTTACTCCTGTGTTTAATTGCTTGCCCTATTTAGTTGGTTGCTTCTGATATCACTTGTGGAGTTCTGATCATTTTGGTCCCTCTCTAGAACATCTTTCAGTAGCCTGTGTAGGGTTGGCTTTGTCATCATGAAATTCTTTAGCTGAACTTTGTCATGAAAGTATTTCACTTCTCCATCAAACTTGAAAGAGAGTTTTGCAAGAGATTATGGGGCCAAAGAGGAAAGTGATTGATGATGTAGAGTGTGCCTAAGGAGAGTCACATGGAGAGAAAACATTCTCTCAGGCTTTCAC
>NW_004524626.1:4346297-4353984 GCF_000260255.1 Octodon degus
AAAAAACACAAGATTTGTGAGTGTAAAGATGGAAGACAATTTTCTGTTATCATTATCAGACTTTCAAGATGTGCAAAGAAAAACACAAAAAATTCTTTCTAATAGAGTAAAATATCATTTACTGTATTTATTACAGAAAAGCTGGTAAGAAACATTGAATAAACATCTTTTGGTAAAAATAAAAGAAGATAATCATTGCTGAGTCTAGAGGATAAATGCATTGATGTTTATTTAACTACTTTTTATATTTTGTTTCAAAAAAAGAAATCTCACTTTTTGAGATTAAAACACACAGTGTTATCTATTAATTTAAAAGTTTTAAAAATCTGTCTCCTTCCAGTTCATCAATATTAACGCAACATTTGTTAACATTTACTTTGTCTGGACTGGAAAGATAGCTCAGTGGTCTAAGCGCCAGCCTGGCAAGTGCAAGGACCCAGGTTCAATCCCTAGTACTGCATGCTGTGCTGGCTCCAGAATCCCAGGTGCACCATATTAGCCACCAAAACCAGGCATGGTGACACACACCTGTAATCCCAGCATTGAGGAGACTGAGACAGGAGGATCACTACAAGTCCAAGCTGCATAATGAAACACTGTACCAAATAAATAAATAAATAAATATTTGTAATTAGAAAATAATAATAAAACCAATTACTTTGTCCCATCCTTCTGTTGTAGGCAGCTGAAATAGAAATATCATAGGTAGTCAGACAGGGATAGGCCCTCTAAGGAGACAATATGGAAGACAAGACACTTTGCAACTGTGAAGGAGAGGGACACTCCTGCTGTGGACAGACCTAAAGACCAACGACCAAGCAAATGTTTACCTCTCTAAAGAGATGTATCCAGGATTGACCATCACCTTGAGGAAGCCAGGAAGTCATTAATCCAATCCCTACCAGATAAGACCCTGTCTATATTTGTGCTCACTTGCTACATGACTCATTTCCCCATGTGGTCCTGGATTTAATCAATTTTGCTGAACAATTGTGCTTGTAACCTTATTGGTGGACTGTAGTTTTGTCACACTTCATTTTTTCCACCTTGGACCCTCCTTACCTCATAGTTTTGCTCTATAAAAAATCCCTAGAAAGAGCAGATTCCTGGGAAACCTGCTCAGGTGCCCTTCTGTCCCTCTCTCAGATTTCATTACATCAATAAATATATTCTGCTCTTCACCTCCATTGTTCCTAAAATTCATTCTTCAGTTTTAGAGAACAAGAATTCGGCCAAGGTATCTTTCACATTGGGAGCTTCATTCCCCTATATCACTTCTACTGAGAGAGGAAGACTGACCTTGCCCTGAGAGCTGGGTCTTCAGAGCAATGGTGCTAGAGACGTCCATGTGACCCCTGAGAATACTCTTCTTCTGTGTCCAGGCAACCAGCTCCTTGCCATCTGGTTCTCCCAGGTGCTGTGAACCCCAGCTTACTTCCCCAATTCTACAATCTTGCAGTTTCCAAATTCTACCATCTTTAGTTCCAAATTCCCTACCACAGCCCTGTCAAGCTTTGTTCAACTCAGCCAGTATGAGTATGCACTCTGCTGCAGGCTGAGATTTCCCTCTAAACAAGGGGAAGCCCGAAAAGGGACAGAACTTGGAAACAGAATGTAAGCACATCTTGTGATATTGACCATTGTTTCATTGAGTTTGGCAGATATTGCAGTTCTAACAAATTGGAATTCATGACAACCCTGTATTTAGAAAAATCTATCAGCACCATTTCTCCAGAGCCTAAAGGATCATTGGTATTTTATTAACGATAAGATATTTTTAAACTAAGATATGGGTACTTTTTAGACATAACTCACACTTAATAGACTGCTGTACAGCATAAACGTGATCTTTTTTTTTTCAATACTAGGGCTAGAACCCAGGAGCTTGTGCATGATAACAAGGATTCTAACACTGAGCTACACACAGTCTTTTTTAATTTAGAGAAGGTTTATACAGGGTCTCACTATGTAATTCAGGCTGACTTAAACTCACTATGAGCCCAGGCTGGCCTCAAACTTGAAATGGTCTTCCTGCCTTAGCCTCAATTGCTGGGATTACAGGTGTGCACCACTGCACCTCCCTAGAAAAGCTTTTATATGGACAAAGAAACCAAAAAAAATTATGTGCCCGGGTTTATTGAAATTATTTTCTTTATTGCAGAGTCTAAAACTAAAATGACTCCTTATCTGAGGTCTGACTGCATAGTCAAAACAGACTTTACCTTTTGAAATAAGGCACTTCTATATATCCAACAATAGATGAATAGACACAGAAAATGAGATATTTGCACACAATCGAGTACTAATCTTCCATAAAGCAGGACCAACACACGTCATTTATAGGAAAGTAGATGCATGTTGAGAACATGATATTAAATGAGGTAAACCTAGGCCTGGCCAAATAGCTCGGCAGATTAAAGAGCCTGCTTTGGCAGACACACTGTGCTGAACCCACTCCTGGGGCATGCAGACACAGCAATTGAGACTGGGCATGGTGGTGCGCACTTGTAATCTCAGCACTTGGGAGGCTGTGAACAGCAGGATTGCTTTGAGTATGATCTACGCAGTGAGAGCCTTAAGACCCTGTAGACCTTGTCCTAAAAAATACAAAGAAGTAAATAAAATAAACCAGACACACAAGGTTAAATATTGCATGATTTTTCACATATGAGAAACTCCAAATGTAAATGAAGTGCAGAATAAAAGACAGATAACAGGGCAAAAGAGAGAACAAAACAAGTTATAGGACTGGCCTGACAGCTCAGTAGACTAAAGCATCTACTTAGGCAGAGCTCACTGGCCCAGGTTTGATCTCTGGCATGTTGTGCCTGTCCTGCCCACAGGGCACACTGAGACAGTGATTGAGACTAGGTGGTGGCGTGCACCTGTAACCCCAGCATTTCTGAAAACAGGAGAATCACTACGAGTCCGATCTATGCAGTGAGATGCTGTAGATCCTGAAGACAGAGAGAGAGAGAGAGATGGAGAGACAGAGAGAGAGAGACAGACAGACAGACAGACAGACAGACAGACAAAGAAAGAGAGACAGAGAGAGAGACAGAAAAAGACAGAGACAGAGGGACAGAGAAAGACAGAGAAACAGAGAGAGACAGAGAAACAGAGAGAGACAGAGAGAGAATACAAGTTAAATGTGATCATTAAGTACTGCAAACATGAACCAATAAGAATTTTTTTAAGAGATAAAATTAAATTCTGGAGCTAAGAGTCTAGCTCAGTGGTAAAGCACTTGCACCCAGTGTGCAAGATCCTGGGTTCCATCCTGAACACTACAGAGGAGATGCAGAAAGAGGGGACAAGAGGGAAGAAAGACTGGAGGAAAGGCAGGAAACACTTCTGTCACTTGCAGCAACATGAATGAACCCAGTCGACAGTACAGTAAGTATAATAAGCCAACTGCACAGAGGTAGACACCACATGATCCACTCATGCTTACAGGTTACAGAGGTTGAACTCAGAAGCAGTAAATAAGATAGTGATTACCATGAGCCCCACCCAGGTGGTTTGGGGCAAGGGAGATATTGTTCAAATGATACAAAATTTCACTTACAAGAAATCGAGTCAAAATACACATTGTGCAAAGCAGTGACAACAGTTAATAATACAGTACATAAGCTGTGTCCTTGAAAAAGGCTGAGAATTACTGTAGGATTTTCACCACCAAAATGATGACTAAAAATGCATACATTGATTAGCTAGCCATTCCACTCTAGATACATTTCAAAACATCATGTTGTTCATGCTAAATGAATGCAATTCCTTCCGTTTTAAAATAAATGTTACGGTAGTGTCCCAAATTTTCTGATCAAGAAGATTATGGGGCCAAAGAGGAAAGTGATCGATGACATAGAGTGGGCCTAAGGAGAGTCACATGGGGAGAAGACACTCTCTCAGGCTTTCACAGAGAGCACATTGGCCAAGCAATGGCCGTGACTCATCCACATGGCTGCACTGATAAAGGTTCTACAATCTGAGGTACAGGATCTCAGGACAAATCCTGAGGGCATTTCATTGACCTTCTAAGACCAAAAAGCTACAACTCTTGTTGCATAGGTCCTGCTTTACCTTGGTCTTAACCATCCAGTAGAAAAGTATGAAGACGAAATATAAGAAATAAAGCCATGCTGTTAAGTTAAGCTGTGGGGGACTCAGGTCAATAATTTCTGACATTGCCAGTTAAACAGAAGACCCAATAATATTATGGGCTACTGGACTCTTTTAGAATATTTTGCTGAGTTTACACACCTATAATATTCAATAACGGAACTTAGGAAAAATGGGGTACACCGATGAATGTCCATTCTGTATCTGTGTATTCAAAGTGGTTGGGGTAGATATATAGTTGCATTGTCTTAATGAATAGAATGATTTGTTCTAATGGTGTTTGTAAATAGGATCACAAGTCCGCATCTTGTACAGCAATTAACCACTAAGAAGAATATATGCAGTGTATTATTTGTTGAAACTGTACTTCCGATTTGATTTGAAACTGTCTCATTGCTATCTGTTTATCAATAAAACTGTAGAAAAAAATAAAATAAAATAAAATAAATGAGTTAAAAAAAATAAAATAAATGAGTTTTTGAAAATTATAAACCCCAATGTTAATGGAAATAATTGTATTATGTTGCAACTATGAACAAAGGTAAAACCTAAAGTCTGACGTTCAAAAGAGAAAAAAAAATAGCAGGAGGCTTTGAGTATGATCCCCAGGCAGTAGCTCAAAAAACAAGCAGAGTACAGTGGTATAAGGGTGCTCAGTGAAAGACCCAGGCCTTGGGACCCCAGAAAGGAAGCCAGAAAGATAAAACACAGATGGAGATTAGAGAAATCAGAGATTTTTTTAAAAAAACATTTTTATTGTCAAGATCATGCATATTCATGAAGACAGTTTGGAAAATGCAGGAACCATAAAGGGTCACCCAAATCCTATTCATGATCACCATTTAAATGTTGGTGGACTACTCTACAGATGTAAGTGATGTTTCCGCCATCAAAATGAGAATCCTGCCTACATGCTAGTACACTACAGGCACATACAGAAGAAGTGATGCTAAGCAAAACAAGACAGGCACAGAAGAACAAGGAGTGTGCGACTCAGCTTACCTGAGACATAGAATGATCTGACAGAAAGTACAACCACAGTCCCAAAAACTGAGAAGTCAGAGAACACCACAGAACTATTGTCTGATGGGGCCACAGTCTCAGCTGGAGAAGATGGATAAGTGGCAATTTTGCACAATGACATGATTGTGCTTAGTGCCGTGGGATTTTACCTTGGAAGTGACTGCCACTAAATTTTGTGCTATGCATATTTTACACAATGAAAAAATAGAATCCTTGGGTCATTTTGTAATTCTATTAATGATAATGAAACAGCAAGTCACTGAGCCTTAAGCAGTTATCACTATCTGACAGATCTTGACGGTCTAGGTTAGTTTTTCATTTTCTCTCTTCCCAGCTGATGGGAAGCTCCAGGAGGGAAGGCACTTTGTCTTGTTCCTCTACTATCCTCTCCTCTCTCCTTGTTCTTAGTCACATTGGATCGGAAGGGGGTCGGATCAGGACTCAAGAACACCAAACTCTGCTGGTGCTCAAGCCCTTTATATAAAATGAGGTATATCTGCATATAACTTATGCATATCCTTCTGAGTGCTATAAATCATCTGTACATGACTTATACTTCCTAATATACTATAAACTCTGTATCAATAGTTTTGTACTGTTTAGGGCATAATGGCAAGGAGAAAACTTTGTACATGTTCAATACAATTTTTTTTAATTCTAGCCAGTGTTGGTTGAATGTGCAGATATGGAGGGCCAAGTGTATACACACTCTGGAATGGCTAGATCTAGCTAATTAACACATACATTACCTCACACACTGATGAAGTTGTGTGATTTGAGCTTTTCCATTCTCATCATATTTTCCTTTTCTTATTAATTTTATTGAGAAAGAAGTGACAATGAGATGGTTTCAAAACAGGTTAGTAGGACAGTTACAATAATTAATACATTACATATTGTTGTCTTTGTAGTAGTTATTCATAGTACATGATACAGATATGATATCTTATCTAAACACTATTAGTTCAAGCTTTCTTCACATTGAATTAAGAGAAAGTAGCTATATATCTACGCTATTTTGTATATACAGATATATATTTTTTTCACTACAAAATGGTCCTTCATGTATATTCCCCTTTTTTGTTTACTTTTGTCGGAGATGGATATTCCATTGTCATTTAAATGTTGTAGGTGCATCAATTCAGCAAAATAATCCAATATAGTCCAGTAATCATTAACAGTAGTGGGTTATCTGTAGGACTGGCAATGTCAGAAGTTATTGACTTGAGCCTTTTATAGCTCAGCATATTAATATGGCTTTACTTCTTATACCTCATTTTTATACTTTTTTGATGGATGGTGAAGACCAAGATAAAACAAGACCTATATAACTAAAAATGTATCTTTTGTATCTGACAAGGTCAGTCAAGTCCCCTCAGCATTTACCCTGAAACCCTGTACCGCAGTTTGTAGATCCCTTGTCAGTGTCAGCCATGTGGATGAGTCATGGCCATTGCTTGACCAATTTGCTCTCTGTGGAAGCCAGAGAGAATGTTTTCTCTCCATGTGACTCTCCTTAGGCACACTCTACATCATTGATCACTTTCCTCTGTGGCCCCATAATCTCCTTGATCAGAAAATCTCATCATATTTTTCAAGAATGCATTATCACCATAGTGTGCAATAGATCACTTGAAACTTATCCTTCCTGTCTAAATGTAATTATGCATCCTCCAATTAACGTCACCCTCCTTCTTCTTCCCACTAACTACCCCTGATCCTGGCAAGTACCATTCTACTCTACTCGTTAAATTTGTAGCTTCCACCAATGAGTGATATCAAGTTGTACTTGTCTTTCTGTGTCTGGCTTATTGCCAGAATAGCACATCCCGCAGGTTCATCCAGGTTGTCACAAAGGACAAGATTCCTCTTTTATGGCTGAATAGTGTTCCATTGTATCTATGCAGGAATACACCAGAGGGTTTCTTATAGTATTTTCAATCCTGAGTTGATTGAATCTTCAATTGCAGAACCCAAGAATGTGGAGGGTCCTCTGTACATTTCAAGTCATTCACTCAGTTAATCCATTAAGAAAGAGAAGGTTGGGAGTGTTCCTCAGTGTTGGACCACTTTCCTAGCATAAACAAGGTGAGAGAGAGACAGAGAGAGAGAGAGAGAGAGAGAGAGAGAGAGAGAGAGAAACTTCCCAATCAACCTTCAACTCCACTCTCTACATTTCTTTAACATGATTTGCATCCCAGGTGGCAGATCATATGGTCCTTTGTGGACCATGTCAAAGGACAGCCTGCTTTGGTGGATCTGGTAGGTTTGGTTTAAAGGAAGTCTCAGCAGATGAGAGGACCAGAGCAAGTGAATATGGGAACCCTAGCTAGGCATGGTGGCACATGCCTATCATCCCAACACTCTGTAAGGCTGAAACAGGAAGATCACAAGTTAAACTCAATTTGGGAGTCCTAGCCCAGGTCCGGTGAGTGTGCGGAGAGTTTCCTGCTACCCTGCGCCGGTGGGACCAGTCCCAGCCCAGGCGCAGCGTGGGCCGGACCCTCTCCCAGCCCCTCGGGCCGCCCCCACCACTCCGCAG
>NW_004524626.1:4360614-4384639 GCF_000260255.1 Octodon degus
GAATAGAATGATTTGTTCTAATGGTGTTTGTAAATAGGATCACAAGTCCGCATCTTGTACAGCAATTAACCATTAAGAAGAATATATGCAGTGTATTATTTGTTGAAACTGTACTTCCGATTTGATTTGAAACTGTCTCATTGGTATCTCTTTGTCAATAAAACTTTGAAAAAAAAACTGAAAAAAAAATAAATAAAAAATAAAATAAAAAAGTTTACTGTGACACACAAAGGGGTCAGGATTCAGATGCAGGAGATGCAAGCGAAATCCCAGCTGTAAGCAGTACCCGCCCTCTCTGGATCACCTGACCAGCCACCACAAATGTACAAGCCAGTTGCAGTGAATAAATCTGTCCATATCCCCTACTGGTGCTGTTTCTGGAGAGAAACCCTGACAGACACAGTGCTGTTGTTATTACACCCACTTTACAGATGGGAGAGCCTAACATGTCCAAGTCAGACAGAGTCAGGATTCAAAGTCAACATCCTGAGTCCAAATCTTGGGCCCTACCACTGCCACCTCTCTGGACCTTAAATCATTTTCTTGCTCACAGCCCAGTGCTTTTCTCCAAAAGAACAATGCTTTATGAGTTCCCCATTAGTAACAGCAAATACGGGCAGCAATGATAAACAGAGAGAATAGCTGAAGACAGCCAGCTGTAACCGCCTTCTGCCTTCCACCTTCTGCTCCAAGCTGATTCAAGCTCAACATGGGGAGATGCCCCAGGCTTCAGTTCATGGTTTGGATGATTACAGGGTACTGAGGAGCTTGTGATCTATGAAGAAAGACTATGCTTACATGTGAAATATCTGGAAAATATTTATCACATAAATGTAACCAGGAAGTTCAGCAGACGCTGCACTTGTCCTTCATGGAAGAAATTAACCCTGCGAAATAAATATGAATGGAAAGTAGAAACAAAATAAAAAAATACTTTTAAGTGCATTCAACAGAATTGTATGAGGCATGCCTTTTCTATATACTATTCATGCCAGCTGTAATGTTTCTGTAAATTCACAGCACTGTTTTACATTTGAGGGTCCTTTCTAGTATAGGTGGCCAGAGCTGTACAATCTAGATAGCCACACCTTTCTTTGAAATGCCTTATGAATGACTGTTGTGAGCATAAAAGGAAAAAAATGCAAAAACGTATTTATCCCTTCTACTTCCAGGAAATTATTGGGCTCACAAATTCACTTGTCATGCTTCCCAACCTCTGCTACATTTGAAGCCTGTGCGTTTCAAGTATTACCTGTGGTTCCCAACTACAAAATCAGTGCTTTTCTGCCTTGTGGGAATTAGCACCCAGTGACCTTAATATAGATTGCTTTGACTGTGTTCCACATGGACCTAAGAGAATGGGAGTTGTCATTCTCAGTCAGCCCACACCTGTTCCAACTCCTATGGGAGGAGATTTTTGTTTATTTCTGTCCAAATAAAGAAAGTGTATAAAGGAAAAAAAAATAAAAAATAAACTCAGTTTGGGCAATTCAGAAATTTAGTGAGAGACTGTCTCAAAACATAAGAGATGAAACTGGTTGGTTGGGCCTGAGGTGTGGCGCAAAGGTCCTGGGTTCCACCTTCAGTACGATGAATGAGTTGATTAAGTAAATGAACAAGAGAAACCAGGAACTTTGAAGGTAAATTACAGGCAGCCCAGAGAGCAAGAGGCAAGTTCTCCCTTCTTTATTCTTTCAGTATCAGAGCTTGTGGTATGCAGAGACAACAGGAAATACCACATGGAGATGATCCAGGAGTAGGCAAGAGACCTCAGTCTAAAGGGACATTCTTAGTATACTCCTTTCCTAGGAAAAACATAACACATGTAATCTGGCTGTTTAGGACTAGAAATATAGCTCTGGCCAGAGCTCTACTCTACAGTAAATGGTAACCATTTTATTCTCAATGAGTTGAACACTTCTAGATGTCACATATTACTGCGATCAGGCAGTATTTACCTTTCTATGCCTGATTTATGCCTGATCTAACATCCTCAAGGTTCCTCCATATCATGGCTGAATAATACACCACATTTTCTTTATCGGTTCATCCACTGATGCCACGTAGGTAGATCCTACACATCGGCCATTATGAATCAGGATGCAGTAGTCAGGGAAGAACAGACACCTGACATTGACTTCAATTCCTTTGTTGATTCTCATGCTTTTCTCCTGCCCTCCCACACACATATGACTTGTTAAAAGAACACCAGTGAATTAAGGCCCACCCGACACCAGTGCCTCCTTTTAACTAAGTATATCAGCAATGTCTCAAAATAATATACATGGGACTAGGGGAGAGTCTCAGTGATAGAGCTCTTGCCTAGCAAGCATGAGACCAAAAGCTCTGTCCCCAGTGCTATATAAAAAGAAGGGAGGGAAGAGAGAAAGAAAGAAGATAGAGACAGAGACAGAGACAGAGAAGAAAAGAGAAGTGCAAAAAAAGAAGGGAATTTAAGTTCCAAAAGGTCAACAATTTCAAGTGCTGGTGGTCAAATTGAGTGGAATGGAAAAGATGCTATGGAATTTGCCGACTGTAATTACACAATGATGACCTTTGCCTGAGACATTTCAGGGAACTGATGGGGTTAGACATGTGGGCTAGCCCTTGTCACTCCCTGACCAACAGTCACCACCTTTGCAGGAGGTGACCAGGAAGAACAAGGAATATCCTCTTCTCACAGCTTGGGGCTTCCCACTGTCTCCTGACACCTCCACCAGGAAAGCGACCTCATTTCACAAAGACAAAACAGATTCTAGGTCATCTCCCCCTGGAATGAGAGACCAATTGATGTGATTATCTCCAAGAGAAAGGGGGGCACCTACTAAAAGTAGAAGCTGGTGCCCCAGAAGGGAAGACATCTGGGAACCTAAAAAGGGGTCTCTGATAATTACCTGCCAACATTTCAGGGCAAAAGGGCATCTCCCTGTAATATCAGAAGAGAAAGAGGAAAGAACAGCTAGAAGTTTTAAAAGATTCTCCTTCCTCACCCATCCCGCAGTCTCACTCTGTTTCTCCCAAGGACCACATTCTATTTGCCCCTCTGCATCATTCCATTATATTCACGTGTATACAGGAGACCCTGGAAATGACTAATACAAAAAGCAATTTCTTAAAAATTTCTATTATCATAAAAACCAGAGAGACAATTTCACAAAGAAACATTCATACCCCATTGGATGGAGTTAGAAATATTTGGACCTCAGAGCTTTGGAGGAAGGAGATGGATATTAACTACAAATGCACCCATGCACACACACACACACACACACACACACACACACAGAGTGAGTGAAATGAACATTTGCACAGTAGGTATGTCTAGAGAATATAATTTTAAATGTTCTTTACTCCTTTAATATGCATATATTTTTCTGCATTTTATACTTTTTGCACAATGTGTACACATTGCTTTCATAGCATAAAAGCAGGCTTATTTCAGAGTCTAAGAGAGTTATTTGGGCTCGAAGAGTAATAAGACATTTTTTTAGAACTTGAGCTAACATGTAAAGCCCTCCCTCAATATACTTGGGATACTGGCTCCAAGGCCCTAGTCAGATACCAATATGCTTGTGTGCTCAGATCCCTTATAGGAAATATTGTGCTATTTCCACAGAACCTATGCTCATCCCCCCATAGACTTTAAGTCATCCCTAGATTACTTACACTGCTGGACACATGTCAGTGCTATGGAAATAGTTGTTATAAAGTTTGGGGGTATGAAGGAAAGTTTGCACATGTTCAGTTTTTCCTGGATATTGTATATTTACCGTTGGTTGAACCCATAGATGCTGAATCCACAGCTACAGGAATAACAACATTTCTGTAGTATTCCTTGACTGTCATTTCCAACTCATCATACATCTTTAAGTCAATTTCAGCCCTACAATCGATGGCTTCTTCCAAATACCTACCAATCCATGCACAACCAACATGGTTTTAAAAATAGAGAATATGGTTTTACCTATTCTTTAAATTCTGGGCATGCATGTCAGGCTAGAAAAGTGTCTAAAATGGGCCATCCAAACCAGGAGTTACAAGTGAGCTTTAGGAGTTTATATAGAAGGTCAAAGCTGAGGTTAGAAGAAAAGTTTTCCATATCCAATTAAGCAATGCTTTGTACCAACGCTGATTCTTGGACAATGATATTAGGTGCTAAGAGAGTGACAGTGTGAATGTGTTGAACCATAAAAATGCAGAATGGGACACAATTTACCCATGCTCAAAGACCTAATGAATTTCATCAGAGACTCATGTGGGAGACAATATTCTTATATGTAGGCCTGGCCCAAGAAATATTTAATCAGACATGATGGTGCATGCTTGTAATCCCAGTCTTTGGGAGGCTGAGGGAGGAGGACTGCTGTGGGTTTAAGGTCAGTCTGGGCTACACAGTTAAGTTCAAGGCCAGCCTGGAGTAGTGAGACACTGTTTCAGAAAAACAAACAAACAAAAGAAATTTTATTCAGATGTCTCTTAGGTAATTTTGGCACAAGTGCTGTACATAGGAGATTTCTGCCTCTGTCCCTATCCCCCTCTCTTTCTCTTTCTCTTTCTCTTTCTCTTTCTCTTTCTCTTTCTCTTTCTCTTTCTCTTTTTCTCTTTTTCTCTCTCCCACCCAACGTCTCTCCTCTCTGAACCTCTTTCTTTGAGAGAATTCATTCATGTGTTCATTCAACTAATAAAAATGAAAAGTCTGAATCTGCCCAGTGCTTGCTGTGCATCAGCCACGGTGCTGAGTGCTCTGCTCATATGAACTCATTCTGTCCAGGCAACAAGCCTATTATCCAGTTGACAGGTGAGGAAATACAAGGGCAGAGAAGTTAAGTGCTTTGCCCAAGGTCATGCAGACAGTAAGTATCAGAATTACAATGCAAACCTATAATTGTCTGGTTCTGAAACAGTGATTGTAACACCCTCCTGATGCTTGTGGTTTGGCAAGGTGGACACCACTGGTCCCAGCAGATAGTAATACTAAATCTGTATTGCCACAAATCTCTGAAATAAGCCTCCATCACTAAAGGTTACCTGTCTTCAGCTTTTCCTGGTGACTCCATTGAGTCATGAGCCTGGACTTCCAGGAATCTTTTGGTTTCCATCTTATTCCTCCTCACGACTGAGCAATTCTTTGGTTCTGCAGTCATAATCATTCATTCGTTCATCTTTGTCCTTCTCATGTTTCCACAAGAAATTATTCATTGGTAGATGAATTATTCAGTAGTAGAAATTTCAGTGGCAAAAATTATTCAGTGGTACAAATTATTCATTCTACTACTCTTTTAATAAACACTTACTGAGTACTTGCTACGAGCTACTGTTTGTGGTGGGTGCTAAGTGGTGGGACACAGTAGTATGAAGGAGAGGTAAATTCACTGTCCTCATGAAGCTCATGATCTGACAAGAAAGACAAAACAAATATGTATGAATGCTTGGATGAATAAACAGCGATGGCATGCAAATGCAGTGGAATATTATCCAACCATAAACAGGGAAGACATACTGATCTGTGCTAGTATGTGGCTTACTCCCGAAAACATGATAACAAGTGAAAAAAGCCCGATGTGAAAGGTCACAACATTATAGGACTCCATTTATATGACACACCCACGACAGGCAAATCTTTAGAGACAGAAAGCACACTGATGATTACTAGGAACTGAGGAAAGAGGGTAATGGAAATGACTGCTAATGGGAATGGAATTTAATCTGGAATTGATTAAAAAGCATCAAAATTAGAAGTGGTGGTTGGACAACATTATGAATGTACTAAGTGCCTCAGGACTATACACTTTTAAATCATTTTCTTAATAAGGATTCCATCTCAAAAAAAAAAAAAAATCAAATGGGGACAGCTTGCAATTGGTGCCACTCATTCTTTCATGGATACTAAAAGACCTAATCAGTGCCATGAGCATGGCGTGAACATTCAAGACTAGCAGGCTGCTCTCAAGACTCCAAGGCAGGTGAGCAGAGACCAAAAATTTTAAAGTAAATAAATTAATGGTTAAGGAATTTCAGATAGTGGTGAGTGCTATGAAGTCACTAAAAGAAATGTAAGATGAAGACGCCTACTTTTGACTGGTCAAGGAAGGTCTTTCTGAAGGAAACTGCACTAGTCCATTTTCTATTGTTATAACAAAACACTAGCTTGTTGGGGTTCATTGTTGTTGTTGTTGTTGTTGTTGTTGTTGTTGTTGTCATTTTGTACCAGGGATCAAACTCATGATTTTATGTTTTCCAGGCAAGTGCTTCTGCTCTGAGCTATCTCCCTGGCCCCTTAAAGCTGGCTGGGTTTTTTTTGACATAATTTTATTGATAAGCTGGCTATTTTTAAAGAGAGGTTTTCATGCATAGCTTTAGAGGCTAAAAGTCCAAGATCAGGGAGTTCCATCTACTCAGTCTTGGATAAGGCTGCATCACAAGATGGCAGGCAAAGAGGAGAGGGAAAGACTACATGGAAAAGAGCACACACGCAGGACTGGAATCCAAAGGATTCAGGGTCAGCTCTCTTGGATAACAAGTGCAGAACTAACCAGGATCCCATGATACCTACATTCATCTCCTCCAAGGACAAACCATCTCTTAAAGTTTCTAAACCTCACAACACTGCTATAGACTTCCAGCACCTGAACTCTCTTTTCTGCAGTACCTGGGATCAAACTTAAGACCTTGCACTTGCCAAGAAGAAGCTTATGGCATTGAACCATCTCCTCAGCCCCTGAACTCTTAAAGGACAAGTCTCATCTAACCCAGAGGAGACACCAAAGAATAGCAGACCACTGAAGATGCCAGGGAGCCAGAAAAAAAAAATCTTAAGGGAAAAAAGGACACAATCAAAAGAGTAACAGTAAGTGGAGCTGGGGTGAGAAATAGAAGGCAAATTAGTTCACGAAGGTTTTTAAATAGGCAGATTATGTACGACCTTGTGAAAAGTGTTTAGACTTTAAGTCTAATGAGGTTTACTGAAAGGTTTTAAGTAAGACTGTGATGTACTCAAGATTAAAACATCACCATTAGCTGTGGTATGAAGAACGGATTTAAAGAAGCCAAGAGAATCAAATTAAGGAAGAAAACCAGGTCAATGATATATGATTCCAGTGATCTGATTGGGGATGAATTTTAAAGGTAGGGCAGGCAAAACTTCTTGATGGATAGAATGTGACAGCTAAAAAATTAAGGGGGACACCTATATTGCTTTTTGTTTTGTTTTGTTTTGTTTTACTTCTTAGTTTTTAACGTGAGTATCTGGGGTGGATCGGGTACCAACTATCAAGTCAAAGAACACTGGAAGAGATTCATCAAGTTTGCTTTGGTGCTTGCTAAGTTTGACACTGGAAAGAAACAAACAAGATGGAAACAAACAAAGTAATCTGATGGAAAAATATAGAGAATGGAGAGGAGGAATAGTTGTCTTTTGATTCTCCCAGACTCTCATCTGCTTCCCAGGAGAAAGGAAGTGGTGAGATACATAGGCTTCCTTCCATCATAGAAACTGGCAGTTTAGCCATGACTTGCTCTCCCTCCCAGCCCAGCACTGCATGTGACACAGACTTAGCCAAACAAGTGAAACTACCTCACACCTTGTGAACCAAACAAGCAAACAGCAAAACCACAGAGAATAGCTACAGGAAGAGATGCATTCCCAAGGAGAAGTAGACATAGATTAGTTATCTGCAAAGATATCTTCAGCATGTGGGTCACTAAGAGCTTTGCTTTGTTCCTTTTGTCTGGTTTTTGGTTTTTGGTTTCTGGTTTTTGGTTTAGAGCCTTATGTTTGTGATATATAATGAATACAGTCAGCCTGGGGAGCTGGTATTTCTTAAACATAACACATCTCAGACCTTTTTGCTTCTTCTCCTGTCTCTCCCTTTACTCTTCTCTCCCTCCATTCCTAGAGTCCCTTTCCATCTACACAAGGTGTGTCTCCCTACTTTTTATTCTGATCTTTAAATTATTTGCATTTTTGGTTTCTCATATATGAGAAATCATAATATTTAACCTTCTGTGTCTAATTTACTTTGTTTAACATTATGGTTTCCAGGTGCATCCATTTCCCTACCCATGACTCAGATTTGTCCTCCCTTATGCCAGTACTCCACTGTGTAGTAATTATACCACATCTTATGCATTCTTTTATCTGTTGGTGGACATGTAGTATATTTCCAAGATTTCGCTATGGTGAGCTGCACCTTTAGAAGCCTGCGTTTGCGTGGATCACTATGCTGGCTTTTGGGAAAGACATGCAGACAAGGTATAGCTGGATCAATATTTTGTTTGTTCTCAAATTTTTTTGGCTGTAATCTGATCATGAGGCCACTTCTGACTTTCACTAAAAATCCTGAGTGTTAGGAATGAGTAGGGTTTAGTCTTCATGTTAGGGAAAAATACTTAAACAGGCTCTGAAATTGAAAAGAAGCCAGTCATTAAAAGGAGTTTTCCACACAGAAAGAATAAGCTCTAAAATTTGAATTGGGAAAGCGTTTAGGTTAAGAGCTAGATGAAGGACTATTTTACTGAAAAGTGTTTATTCTAAAGTGCTTTGAAGGGGGCCTGCCCCTTAGCTCAGTTCTTTAAGTGGCTGCTTCAACAAAGCAGTCAGGCTCCTGTTGCTGTGGTTCGATCCCCACAACTCAAGCCAGCCAAACCTGCCCTGAAGGCATTCGGAGCAAAAAACTTAAAATAAAATAAAGTGCTTTCTCCTTGATGCTATTATAAATGAAACTGTTATACTTTAATTTTATTTTTGGGTATAGTTTAAAATATATAATTGATATCTGCAACCAATTTTGTATTTTTCTACTTTCTAAGGGGCCAGGGAGTTAGCACAGTGGCATAAGCGCCTGCCTGGCAAATGCAATGTCCAGAGTTCAATCCCTGGTACCACCATAAATAAACTATAAAATAAAATAAAATAAAATTAATCCATTGGGGCCGAGGAGATGCCTCAGTGGAATAAGTGCTTCCCTGGCAAGCGCAAGGGCCTGAGCTCAATTCCCGGTTCCACCAAAAAAGTAAATTAATTAATTAAATAAACCTTAAATCAACTTTCTAAGTTTCCTAGTCACAATAGTTTTTACTGGATTCCTTAGCATTTCTATATCCAAGATCATGTGGTCTGCAAGTAAGATTTGCTTTCCTTCTTTCAAAATAGTAATAATGAAGCTACAGCCAGAGGTAATCAGCTTTCCCCACAGCAATCCAAAGCTCCGCAGAACTCCAAAGCAAAGACCGACTCCCACCCTACTCCCTGCCTGTCCCCTCCCCCACCCCGGAACGCCATCTGCTTTGTTGTCTCCGTAGCCATGGTGATGAGCACATTAGTTTGTTCGTTCCACAGGCCAGGACTCAGTCGTGTGTGTTTGGAGAGGCACCGGTCTGCTGCCTGGGGACCCCGGGCCAAGACCAGCAGCAAGCAGAAACTATGCCTGTGTTACTGGCCCCAGCTGAACGCAGCCAGGACACCCGCGTGGGGGCCCCGGAATGGCGCGAAGCGGCGCACGCCGTGTCTCAACAGGCCCACATGGTCACCGACCGCCGCGGGCAGGAGGCGGTGACCATGTGGCAGCCGGCAGACAGCGTGCGCGACCCGCACGTGGCGCGCCACCTCTGCCGCGCCGCCTACATCGAGCCTTGGCGCTTCCGCGTGGAGATGCTCAAAGGGGGCACCACCATGGAAAAGCCGCCGCCGGGAGAGGGAGTCACGCTGTGGAAGAGCAAGATGAAGCCCCCGGCCTGGAACGCGCTCCTACCGCTGCCCCTGCTCCGCGACGTGCGCGCCTTGCAAACTGCAGAGGTGGCGCAGGCGCAGGCGCGGGGCGCGCGCCTCACCGCCGCCCGCCTCTGCAGAGCTCAGCAGCAGATCAACGCGCAGCTGCAGCTGCTGCAGCGCCAGCGCGAGGCTACAGATCACAGGCTCAGCGAAGTGCGCAAGGGCCTGCTCGTCAACGCGCAGAGTGTCAAGCTGCGGAGCTACCGGCCAGAGCCGGAGAAGGTGGGAGATTTTCCCATCCCCAGACCTGGTGGCAAAAACTGAAGGCTTCCAGGGAGCTGGGAGTTTACACACTCAGTGGTAGCACACTCACGTCGCATGCACAGGGCAGTGGATTTGACCATTGCCCAAATCCAGGCGGTAGAGGTTCAAGATGCAGATACAGGCCCGGGAAATAGCTCATCTGCATAAGCGCCTACCTGGCAAGTGCAAGGTCCCCAGTTCGATCCCCAGTATGGGGTGGGGGGGATACAGCATACCCCACCCACCAAGTCCCAAAGAGTGAGACCACACCACAAACAAATGTGGTTTAGTTCTTTTCCCCCCAAGAGAAAAATAAAATCTGTTCCAATCCCCTAGCCAAGGAGAGAGCGTGGGATCCCTGACTGAAAGAATCTTCCCATAGAAAATGTATGTATACACAATGGAATACTGCTTGGCCATAAACAAGGATATATTTGAGGCACTTGTAGAAAAATGGATGCACTTTAAGACCATAATGTTAAGTGAAATGAGAAGTTTAACTACCATTTTTCTCTTATATGAAAAGCCTAATGGGTAAATATTTAAAGAGCAAAATAAAAGAGAAAGGAAATAGATGCATCTGTGGCAAATAGGAAGGAGACCAAGACACGGAGGGGGAGAGGGCAAGGAAAGCCTTTGACTTGCGTTACCTGCATATTCCAGCTCTTCAAAATGGATGTGGTCATTACATCCTGCCAACATGTACTAGCACAGTTTTTTAAAGTTAAAAGAAAAATTAAAAAGAACATCTTTCCGAAGAGTAAACGTCATAATCCCTGCCAAGCCCCAGCATAAAATCACCCACTCAGCTCCCAAATCCAGAAGATAAGAACTTTCCCTAGTATGTTTTGGTTTTGTCTTTTTGAGACAGAGTGTCCCTAGGCAGTTCAGGCTGGCTCAATTTGAGTTCACTTTGTAGCCTTAAACTCACAGTGATCCTCCTTCAGCTGCCCGAGTGCTGGCATTACAGGCGTGCTCCATCATGCCCAATTTTCCCTAGTATGTGACTCTGAATGTCCTTGTAGCTAGGAGGGATATAAGACCCATTTTAAGCAGTGGCAACAAACCTCTCCCAAGTTCAGTCACCTCTGTAAACAAGAGAAGCCTCCAGCCCCAGACTTCAGAAAATAAGATTCCCCAAGTGAGCATCCCTAAAAGTATCAAATCTTATCGGGCAATGAGACAGACAGACAGACAGACACACACACACACACACACACACACACACACACACACACCCCAAGTGTAAAGTTTCCTCCAACTTCATCCTCCAAGTCCACAGTTTATGAAGTTGGCATGCCCTTCTCTACCCTAGAAAGAGAATTCTTCCTCAGGTCTCTATCCTTGAGAGCAATTCTCCTTGGTTTCTAGGTCCCTGACAAAGCAGACCGCATGCTTACATGGGAGAAAGAGGAACTGCGGTCCATGAAGAGAAAAATGGAGAAAGATATGGAAAAATCAGAGACCCTGCTCAAGGTATGGATTACCTGGGCCCAAGTTGTGGGGGCTGGAGAGAGCTTGCCACATGCCCAGTACACAAACTGCTCTGCCCCTGGGGGCCATAGCAACAATCTGCCCACCCAGACTGACTTGACACTCATCACATCTCCCTTTTGCAAAGTGGGGAAACTGAAGTCCTGAGAGATATTGTCCTTGGGTTTCAGGATAAAAGTGAGCTCCACATTGTTAACCATTGAACTCCTAAACTCTCCCTTGAAATAGCAGCTTTGATCCTCCTTTTAGAGTTGGGAACATAGGCTCAAAGACCAGATGACCTCACCTGGGACCTGGAGCCTGGGGCCAGCTAGTGGCAGGGATGAGGTCTCAGTTTGTCTATTGAGTTTAGCTTTTCATCTTCTCCATGAGCTCCATCTTCTCTCACTGCATCCTTGAAAACCAGTTAGCTGGTAACCTAATTCTGTGTGCTTTTGACTCGGCCATGTGGCACATATTAATCCAGCACCCCACTGTCCCAGGCACTGTGTTTGGCATTGGTGACAAGGTAAAGAGCAGATCAGAGCTGACCTGGCAGAGGTCACATTCAAGAGGTATTCAAAAAGGAAGGAGGCAGACATTTGGGGGGACAGGACTGTAAAAATGAATGTCACCTGTGGTGGCAAATTGCAGTTGGGGACGTTCCCTAACCACCATACATTCCTTGAAGTCTGGAGATTCCTAAAACATCCTTCTAACCAGCCTGAAATGGACAAGGAAAAAGGTCATGAGGGTGGGCAAAGGATGAGGGGCTCCAAAGAGAGAAAGGAGAACAGAAAGTTGAGAAAAGACCACTGCAGACAGAAACAGATCTGGAGTAAATAAGTAGAAAAGCACAGGGTTTAAATATTCTCTGCTCAACAAAAAAGGTATGTAAGGTGATGAAAATATTCATTAGCTTATATACTCATTCTAAAATGCATACTTATATCAAAAGCATTATATTGTGCCTCATAAACTATATATACTATCATTATTTCCCAATTAAAATGAAAACTTAAATGAGAAATAATGCATTTGGTTGTTGCAGAGTCTCACTACACAGCAGACTCGTAGTGATCCCCAGCACTGGGAGTACAGGTATACGCCACTATTCCTGGATTCTGGCTGGCTCAGCCCACCCTGGGGGTGGGACCAGCATGGTGTGTGGTGCCGGAGATTGAACTTCAGTCCATGTGCTTGCCTAAGTTGCCTAATCAGGCACTTTAGTCTGCTGAGCTATCTCACCGTCCCGTAATCGAGAAATAAATGAAAAAGACCTCAGAACTTGTTCTATGAGGGCCAAAAAAAAAAATTCTTTCTTATAAAATATAGATTTGTTGTTTTTAAAAGAGATTTCCTAGCTGGACATGAAAGTACACACCTGTCATCTTAGTTTTCAGGAGGATAAGGCAGGGAAAGTGTCACAGCTCATAGCTAGCTTCAGCTACTAGTGAGTTCAAGGCAGCCTGGACTACATAGCAAGGCTCTGTCTCAAGAAGAAGAAGAAGGAGAAAAAGGAAGAGGAGGAGGAGGAGGAGGAGCATTAGGGGCAGGAGGAGGAGAGGAAAGAGAAGGAAGAGGAAGAGAATTAGGAGAAGGAGGGGGAGAAGAAGAAGGAGGACGAGGAGGATTAGGAGCAGGAGGAGGAAGAGGAAGGAAAAAGAGGAGAAGCATTAGGAGCAGGAGGAGGAGAGGAGGGAGAAGTAGGAGGATTAGGAACAGGAGGAAGAAGAGGAAAAGGAGGAGGAGGAAGAGGAGGAGGAAGTTGGGCAAATGAATTAAATAATAAGACATTTCCATTAGAATCAGACCTTTCACAAGGATCTGCAGTGAGGATGAAAGGAAATGCTAGGGGCAGAGCTCAGGGGCAGAGCACCCACTTAGCAGGTATAAGGCCTTAGGTTCAACCCTCAGCACCAGCAAGAGAAAAGAATCTAGGCAGACCCCTTTTATAGGCAAAACTGTTTCTGCAGGCTTTAAGGCTCACACAGCAACCCCTGCAGAGAAATCCTCTTTCCCCAGCTGCCTCTACGTTGTGGCTCAGGCTCACCTCCTTCCCCCAGAGTCTGGCATCCTGCAGAGACACACTGGGCTTCTACTGCAAAGAAAGGCTGCAGGCCGTGGAACTCATGAACCAGCCACTGGACAAGATTCTGGAGCAGGCCGGCCGCCACTCCTGGGTGGACCTCTCTCGCATGCCCACCCCACGCACGCAGGGACAGAAGACGCCTCCTCCAGACCCCGTGGGCACCTACACCCCAGGTAGACCCCACGGGAAGGATTCCATGATAGTGTGTATCACCGACTGAACACCCCTTTGCCTGCTTAACAACTCCCTCACCTGGGGAATAGCAAGCTAATCTCAGCTCTCTTACTGAGTGCCCCCTGGACAGCCCCAGTTTCATACACAGGGTTTGGGGGTTTGTTTTGGTTTGGGTTTTTTTGTTTGTTTGTTTTTTGTTGGTTTGTTTTGACAGTAGGGATTGAACCCCAAGTCTTTGCATTAAGCTACATCTTTGGCACACACACACACACACACACACACACACACACACACACATACCACATACACACACCTTTCTTTAAATTTTAACACAGTTTCTCCATAAGGCACTAAATTCCCAGGTTGAGCTCAAACTTGTGATCCTCCTGCCTCATCCTCCCAGACAACCATGCACCAACAAGCCTGGTTTCATTCACAGCTTCTGCTTCACTTAGGGAAACCAGTCCAAGACGCAGGTCTACTAATTAGCTTTGAGTTTTGCCAGTCCCTCCATAAAGTCCCCTCACCTGTAGCCCACAAGTGCCTGAGAATACTGGTCAAGGGTGAGCAGAAGCCAGGGACTGGGGAAACCGAGCTTGGCAAGTGAACAGTCTCCTATGTTCCCAGAGTGCTCAGTAGCTCTGAACGATGCCAAGCGGTTGTTGATGGAGTCCAAGGAAACCTTGGCAGAAATGGCCAAAAATGAGTCGGATGTCAGGGAGCAACAGCAGAAGATAAACAACGGTGTATGCACCACACTGGCTCAGAAAATACAGGAGACCTTGGAGCTGAAGGTGTGCACAGTGGTGGCAGGGGCAGCAGGAGCAGGCAAGGACAAGAGGGGGCCCAGGACAGAGGTGGGGGACCTGGAGCCAGAACAAAACCCCTGCACCCCCTCACACCTAGGAAAAATTGAATATGTCATTAGGACTGATGAGGGGAACTATTCACCGGTGCACAAAGTTTAACCAAGAGATGTACATCACCCGAGGCCTGATCAAAGTAAGGGCAGGGAGAGCCTGTGGGTGGGGGCAGGGTGCTGGGGCACTCTGGGCCTCACTGCTCGGCACACTGAACTCGGCCAGGGCCCTCTGTTGGAGTGTCACCTGGAGACTCGAGAAAAACTGAACAGACCCCTGGTTCGCGTGTACCAGAGACACATAGGCACTCAACTCCCTGAGGCTGCGCGTCTGGCACAGGTGCGTCCCCCTCCTCGCTTCCCCCTTTGGCACCTCCCTACCATATCTAGGTGCAGCCCCACCCTAGCAAAGCTGCTTCCTCCAGCACATCTGTTCAGGTAAGACTCCTCACCCAGATCAGCCCCCAAGGACACACACACACACACACACACACACACACACACACACACTTTTATGGTAGGGCCTCACCCTCTGTGTGGTCCAGATGGTTCTCCATCCAAGGTCATCCCACCCCTCACACTCCAGGTGGATCCTCTCTCTCAATCCACCCTGTTGCCTACGTTCCTCATCTGGCACATCTGGCCCCGGTGTCTGTCTTTCCCCTCCCCCTCTAAGCCCCTTATGAAGTGCACCACTCCTGGCCTGCTGCTTCCCAAAAAAGGGCACACCAGCCCCAGTGTGACTCCTCATCATAGGCCCGCCCCACCTGTCACGCTCCTTCCACCCACACACCTAGATCAGGCGTGTCAGCCCATCCCAGGTTGCGCCTCACGCTCCCACCCCCTCTCCAGGGCACCAACCAGCTACAGCGCCACATCCTGCACATGGAAAAGAACCTGAAGGAGCTGCTTGCTGTGCGCAATAAACTCTCCTGGAGCCACAACTGCAAGAAGGTTGGGCATGAAGTAGACCACAGTGTGGTGCGCTTGCGCCGTCGCCAGCAGCATCCGCACATGTGCTACCAGGAGGCGCAGTGCCTGGTAGATGACTGTGACCTACGCGCCCAGCCACCAGCACGCAGCAAGGCCAGCCCTGTGCCCAAGTGATGTTCCTGTGTCCCTAACCACCCTGCCTACTTGTTCCCGTGGGCTGGGCCCTGGGGACAGGAGGCTGCCTGCTCAGTGGCCCACCCTCTTCTCACATTCGCTTTTTCCTCCACTTGAATTATAATTTAAAATCCTAATTATCATTCATTAGATACCTAAGTGTATGTCAGTCACTTACCTTACAAGTGTGTCCTCCAAGTGAACAAATCTTCGAATGGATCTGGGAACCAGATTGTAGGGATTCAAAACCAGGCTCTCCAGTTTGTACCTCATGTCCTTAAGCAAGTGAGCCAGTGTCCTCCTCTGACCCCAGAGAACCTGTAAAATGAGAAGCAACCTGGCAGGCACCTCACCTAGCTGTAGAAGGATAGAGGTGCTCCTAAGGCTGGTAGCATGGCTGCTACATCTCCTCTATCTCCAGCAAATTTAAGCTGTTGTTATCAGCACCTTCCTTTTAATGTTGAAGAAACAGAGGTGCAGAGAGGGTAAGCAGCTTGCTTACGGTCACACAGTGCATAGTAAAGCTGACATTTCCATTGCTGATGTTGGAGTCTGTGCCCTAAGGAGGTCCACCATGTGCCCTGCTCTGACCTAACCCCCAGGAGCTCAAAGGGAGCCAGATGCTAACTTTGCAGCCATGAACAAGGTTGATGTGGTCCCTACCTCCAAGACATCTCGAGTTGACTCAGTGGTGTCAACATCATCTTTGGGGTGAGGCTGTCAGGGGCCACCTCAGGAAAGCCTCCCTTGATTGCACTTACTCACGCATGGCTAGCTCGGTTCTTCCTGCATAGTTCCAAGACCTCATGGCCACCAGCACAGAACACTTCAGAGCTGTGGTTACTGTCTGAGCTCCCCAAGAAGATCCCAAAGAGAAGAAGATGTTCTTTGCAGCCACAAAACAGTTGGCCCACGCACACCCACAAGCTCTGTATCCATGAGTTCGAGCAAACCAGAACTGAAATCTTCAGGGGAAAAAAAATGCATCTAGTTAAACATGTACAGAATTTTTTTTCTTGTCTTTATTCCCTAAACAACACAGTATAATTTTTTTTTAGCACTGGGGATCAAAGCCAGGGGGACTCCACTACTGAGCTACATGCCAGCCCCCTTCCTTTCTGAAACAAAGTCTTCCTAAGTTGCATTGGTGCGACTCACATATGATCTTCCTGCATCAGCCTCCCTCAGTGCTAGGATTACAGCACCCAGCTCAGTATAACAATGACTAACATTACAGTAGGTATGTGTGTTGTCCAGAGGTGATTTATCTCTATCTAAGTCATGCACAAGGTTTTATGCAAATACAACACCATTTCATGTGTAGTCCTCAGACATCTTTGGGCTTTGGTGTCAACGGGGCTCTGGGAACTAATGCCTATAGATACCAAAGGATGACTGCATTTCCTAAGCAATTCCTCTATACGGGGCTGTGTGAGATGCTGGGCACTCATCAGGCACTAACCCACACACATCCCTCCCTCATGGAAATGACAGAGCATAGGCAAAGAATAGCCTCACCAATCTCGGTCTTTTGGGCAAAGCCAGCCAGCCAATCCACACATGCACTAGCATTTCATGGGGAAGGAAATGAAGTTCAGAGAAGTAAAGTCAACTTGCCCCATGTTAAAATGCTGGTGAAGGATAAAACAGAAATGCAGCCCGGGGCAGGTTCCATGCCCTCTCTTGCTTCCCACAGTGAGCAGGGAGCAGTGAGACCCTCATCATCATGGGTCTCCAAGACAACCCCATGGGGATGAGGTCAGTTGTGCCCAATCAGTATGACAATGCTTGTCAAAGTGTGAGCCCCATCATGTCCAAGTTGGGGCTCAAAGCAGCTGTACATGTCTCAGAACTGCTGAGTATTATAGCCAACTGCTTTATCTCAAGAGGGACACCACAGCCTGTGGGGTACAAGGGCTCCCACTTCTGCACAACCATCCTTCCCTCCCAGCACTTTTTCCCCGTACTGGTCAGAACAGAAACCAGAAGCAAACAGCATACTCCATTTGAGTGGATTTAATAAAGGTACGAGAGTCTGTCCTCATTAATCACATATGCCATATTTGTGAATCCATGTGTTCACTGAAGAATCAACGATGGTGTTGTGGCCATTTGCAGACATGCACAACACAGTGAGAAATCCTAGCCATCTGACATTTCATTCTCCCCCAGGTGGGACTGAATGTGGTGATGTCTCCCTTGCTTATTTCAGCCCTATTATGATAAACAAACTGTACTGGGGTCTACTGGCAACCAAAGGGTTAAAACCCTTACTGGCAGAACTCCAATTAAAGACATCCCTAGACAGCCACAAAAATATTAATGTAGCTTCATGCATTTCTCCCAAGCAGTCTTAATCTATCTTTACTAAAAGATACAAATAGACCTCTTTATCACCTCCTTCATCTAAAACTAGGGTCTTCTATAAGCCAGAGGAAAATGGTCTGGGCAAAATTGCAACTGTAAAACCAATGATGTTAAACATAAAGCAGATGTTCCTGGAAGTCTACAGGGTGCTTGAGGACCCAGGAAAAGACACTCTTTAGATAATCACACTGGCTGCTCATTTCACAACCCCTGACTCATAAAAACAGTGATGATGTAGCTCCTTTCTGGGAACCTCACCCACCATCTCTCCTGACAGGGTCTCCTGACCTAAATTAACTCATCTTTTCCATGTTCCTGGGCCATTGGTGAGTTCTTTTTACCACCTACATCACCAACCCTCCAGATGCTGTTTTGCACCATCTGCCTTTGTATTTTTGTTTCTTGTTGCTTATTCTGCTGTTTAAACTGTCCCTGGATATAGTACCAAAATGTGTATAGGCAAATGTCCCTGTGGGGGAGAAATCATTTGTGTCTGATAAGCTTCATTCAGGCATGATTTACAGGACCTTATCTCAAGAGGGATATGTGCGTAGGGCTGGTGGCCGGCAGCTCCATGTGAATGAATCAACCATGTGTATGTTAAGTACCTTTAAACAAAAACATATAAAACAAGATTGCATTGAGCCGTTGACAGAAATGTCAGAACCACAGACTGACAGAAATCTAAATCTGTGTTTCTCTGGAGAGCCATGATTTTGTACTTACTGGTTCAGTGTTTAAGCCAACTTCATAGAACATAGCTACAGTGAGTAACAAGAATTGACTATGTAGGCAAAGATGTGGGTAGCACTGTAGGGAACCCTCAAGGGATAGGCAGTATCAAAGCACTGATAAAGGTGGAGTGTCTTTCCTAAAGGGAAAAGGGAGAGAAGCTCTTAGGAAATAAACAGCCAATGGCAAAGCTGCAGTGTAGACACTGGGAAATAAATATCCCTACTCCCTCTTTCTCCTTTGGTCCAGGTTTTTTATTTGAGAAGGAGTTGTTTTGTTTCATTTTGTTTTGTTTTTTGACTACTTCAGGCTGTCGTAAGGGCTGGTCTGGTACAGCTTCTGGAGCTGGGAATCGAACCGTGGTCCTGTGCACCTGCCTGCATTTACCCAAGTGGTGCTTTGAACAACTGAGCTATCTGGCAGGTTTTTTATTGATAGAATCAACCTATAACTTTTGAGTCCTGTCTTTATTTAGGAACTCAGTAATAAATCCAGAGCCTTCACTTCATGCCCTGAAACTTGCAGTGTTCCCACCTCAGTCTCCCAGAATGCTGGGATTAGAGGTGTGCACCACACCTGCTTTGAGTCTTTTTCCATGCACTTCCACCCATTCAGATTCCCAGAACCTTGCATAGAAATGCTAATGCTCCTTTGCTAGCCATGCTTTGCTCTATAGGTTGCAGCCTACCACTGTCTTCCTGACTGATTCAGCCCATGCAGTGTTCCCGAATAGCATTTGCATAATTCCCCCGCATGTTGCCTCAGAGCCAAGGTTTCAGCTGCTTCTCCAGTGTGAGATACTGGCACTCAGAAGCCTCCAGTGATGCCACAGGGTGGGTGTCATCCTCCACATGTTCAATATGATGAAATAGGCTCTGAAGAGTGGGAAGATTTGTGTATGCCACCTAGCACGTACAGGGCTTAGTCTGGACTTCAGAGACCGTAGTAGCAAGGGCACAGGAGTAGAAAGCAAAAATTGACAAATAAGATTAAATTAAAAGGCTTCTGCACAGCAAAGGAAACAGTCAACTGAGTGAAGAGACAGCCCATAGAACAAGAGAAAATACTTGCCAACTATTCATCTGGCAGAAGGTTGGTATCCAGAAGACAGGAAGAGCTCAAAAAGCTTGAAGAAACAAATGATACAATTTAAAACTGGGCAACTGATCTGAACAAATACTTCTCAAAGGAAGAAAAACAAATGGCCAACAAATATAGGCAAAGATGCTCAATATCATTAGCCATCAGGGAAATGCAAGTGAAAACTTTGGTAAGATACAATCCCACACAACTAGAAAGGCAACTATCAAAAAAGAAAATGTTTGCAAAATGGTGAAGGAAAAGGAACCCTTATACACTTTTGGGGGGGTGTGGATTAGTACAACTACAATGGAAAAGAGTACGGCAGTTCCTCAGAAACCTAGAAGTGAAACTACCCTAGGAACCAGCTGTCCCGCTCCTGGGTGTTTATTCAAAGGAAATGAAATGAACACAGCAAAGAGATACCTGCACACTTGTCTTTGTTGCTGCACTATTGACAATAGCCAAAATATGGACTCAGACTAGGTGCCCATCAACAGATAAGTGGATGGAAAGAAAGCTTGATATATAATGGAGTATCAGGCAGGCATAATGAATGAAATACTGTCATTTGCAGAAAAGTGGACATACATGGAAGTCATTGCATTAAGTGAAAAAAAACACACTGAGACAGACAGATACTACATGTTCCCCCTCATATGTGGAAGCTGAAAAGAGCCCAAAGAGTAATAATTCTAGCTGAGCACTGGGAAAGCTGGGGCAGGGGGTCCCTGAAAGAGAGGCTAGATTCAATCAGTGCATTACAGGAATATCACACTGAACTTGATAATGTGTAAAATTAAAACATATCAATAACAAAATTTAAAAGACTGGTAGTGTCTCCCGTCCCCAAAGAATAGCTCGGACACTGTCTGCATGACAGTACTGGCAATGCTTTTCGTGAGGCAGATTTTGGGCAATACCTCAGACCTATAGCACCTGCGTCCCTCAACCAGGGCCTAGGAATCTGCATTTCTCATGCATTTCCCAGGAGAGACCCCCACACACACCTCTCTGCTTCCGGATTCCCAAGGCCAAACCACCCACTGAGAAAAAGGACCCACAAAAGTGCCTTTGCTATAATTTCTTTGTAAAAAGGAAAAATGAATATGGCAATAGTAAGACAGGGAAGCAATAGAAAATGCAGAAACAATTTCAGGCACATTCAGCAATTTAATCTTTACAAAGGGGTCAAAAATAGAGGCTGGAGGGAAAATTGCCTCTTTAGCAGTGGTTCTGGGAAAACTAGTTAAATTCATAGGCCCATAGCTCTCATAAGACACTAAACTAAAATCAAAATGGATCAAAGATCTAAATATTAAAATGGAAACATTGGATCTGCTGGAGGATAAAGCAGGAAAATCTCTTGAAGTAAGAGTAACTCTTGACATAAGCAAGAACTTTCTGAATAGAATGCCAATTGCACAAGAAATAACATCAAGAATCAACAAATGAGGGCTGGCGAGGTAGCTTAGGGGACTAAGTGTCTGCTTTGGCAAGCACAGGGACCATGGTTCAATCCCTGGTCCCACATGCCACACCGGGCATGCCCCTGGGGTGTGCTGAGCCTGCAACCAAGTCCGGGCATGGTGGTGCATGCCTGTAATCCCAGCGCCGGGGAGGCTGAAAACAGGAGGATCACTATGAGTCTGAGCTATGTAGTGAGACCCTGAACCAAATACATAAATAGAAAAAGCAAAATTTCTCCAAGAATCAACAAATGAAATTATATCAAATTAAAACGTTTTATACTATAAAGGCAACAGCCAACAGAGTAAGGAGACAACCTACAGAATAGGGGGGAAAATTGCCAACTACTCCTCAGACAGAGGACTAATACTTAGAATATATAAAGAATTCAAAAAAAAATCACCCCCCAATAAAAGACCCAATCAAGAAATGGGCAGCTGAAATAAAGACATTTCTCAGAAGTACAAGTGGCCAAAAGATACATGAAAAAATGGTCATCTGCCAAGGAAATATAGGCTATTTCCAAGCTTCAGCTATTATGAGCTGTAAACTGTAACAACTCTTAATTTTAAATCCTTGTGTTTTCTTCCATCCTCTGCTCCAACTCTCCCTTGCAGTTTTGTCCAAGCCATCATCAGCTCTGCCTTGCTTGGTTCTAACAAATCTCCAACCAGGTCATCCAACTGCCATCTCTCCCCATAGTACAAAACACATCTCAGTCAGGGCAGGCATCCTGATCTACCCAGCAAATCAGTCACAACACAGTTCTACTGTGGCCTTCAAGGCTGTGAAGGATTTAACCCCTGGCCCAGCTCCCCCAGGCCCAATGCATCTGAGATATTTCTTCCCCACCAAACACTTGAGATTTTTCATTACTGTAAGATTTCCCTATTATTGTTGTAACAAACTACCATGAACATTGTGGCTTGAAGCAATGCAAAGTTAAACCTTAAGACAGTTCTAGAGGCTGAAATCAAGGTGGTGTCTACAGGACTATGGTCCCTCTGGTGGCTCCTGGTGAAATTTCATTTCCTGGCTATTGGCACTTTCTAAAAGCCACCAGAATCCTTGGATTGTGGCCTCTTCTTCCATCTTCAAAGTCAACAGCAGCATCATTAAATCTCTGTTTGACTCTGCTTAGATCACCGATGTCCTTGTGACTCTGGCACTCTTGCCTGCCTCTCATGCAGTGCGGTGGCATTGGGCATGGTGCTGCACACCTGTAATCCCTGAATTCTGGGAAGCTGAGGCAGGAGGGCTGTAAATTCCACCCCAGACTGGGAAACTTAGTGACTTAGCAAGACCTTGTCTCTATGTTTTTTACAAAGGAGGGAGGCTGAAGTTTAGCTTCCTAGAGATTGTAGGGTCTCTGAAAGTAAAGTCTTGGTTTATGGCACTCTAAGAACAGACCCTAAAATAAGAATTCAAGTATATGAAGTTTACCTAGAAGGCAACTCCAAGGGGCTCCACAGCAGCCATGCATTAAAAAGGGGCACTCAGAAAAGAGTGTTCAAAGGACTGGGGAAAGAGTTCAACAGCAAAAATGCCTGCCTGGCAAGCATAAGGCTGAGTTTGATCCCCAGTTCTGCAAAAAAGAAAAGGGTTTCGACTAAATTCCTATTGTGAGGAAATTGAAATCCCATCCTTCCAGTGAGCTCTCACAGGTAGTGTAAAGAACCTAGTTTAGGTATTCCAAGCCAGGGGTGAGGAAGTTGGGATGTCTATCTGCCAGCTCCATCAACCATGGTGTATACACCCAAGGTGCAGGGAGTAGCTCTTGTTGCTTGGACTTGGCCTTTGCATCAGCCTGGCCAGTTTGGGTAGCTCGAGGTTTCCCCTGAGGAGTTTCTGGGACTAGCGATTGGGAAACCCAGCATGCAGGTGTTTAAATTCTGAGTCTTGAAGGTGGACAGAACTTTTCCAGTGATTATATTGCTGTGAGAGGGAAATATTTTAATACTCATAGGCCCTGGAGTGAGGATACCTGGCATTTCTGAAGGAGTTCTACTTGATCATAAAGAGGGATTATGTAAGTCACTGGTAGAAAAATAAAAGGATCTTGAGATTATAATGCTAAGTGAAATAAGTCAGACACAGAAGGTGAAATGTCACATGATTTCTATGTGAGAAGCCCAAAATATAAATAATTCAAAAAGTGAAATAAAAGATAGATGATAGGAGACAGGAATGTAGTCTCTGAAAAGAGATGAGGAGGGAGGGAGAACAGGTGGGGGAGTAAAAATGATCAAAATGTGACATGTAAGCAGATTAAAGCGCCTGCAAGCAGACGCAGGGGCCGGGGGTTTGATTCCCAGGCCTGCCATGCCGGCCCCACCCCTAGGGCGCACTGAGACAGCAATTGAGACTGGGTGTGGTGGCACACGCCTGTCATTCCAGCTCTTGGGAGGCAGATCATTATGAGTTCCATCTAGTAGTGTGACCCTGAACACCCAAAAGTGACATGTATATGTATCAAACTCCAAGCTTAAAATTATCACTATTTATCATAAATATATACTAAAAATGTGCTGATAAAAAATTGTAATAAGAATTCACCCCTGAGGCTGGAGGATCATTGTGAGTTCAAGACCAGCCTGGGAACAAAGTAAGCTCAAGGCCAGTCTGGACTTCATAGAGAGAGCCTGTCTCAAAAAGACCA
>NW_004524626.1:4384739-4392214 GCF_000260255.1 Octodon degus
TATGAAGAAATAAATACATAAAGTTCAGAGAGTTTCAGTGATCATTAATAAATCCCACCCTTTCTTTTAATTACTGGAAGTTGAATCCAGGGCCTTCATACTGACTTATATCCTCTGTTCTTTTTATTTATTTTTTATTCTGAGACAGTGTCTCACTGGGTTGCCTAGGCTGGACTCAAAATTCTGCCTCGGCTTCTCAGGTTGCTGGGCTAACCGGTATGTGGCACACACCCAGCTTAATTTTCCATTTTAAATTCATAAAGTTTTCATTATAAGAAACGATCCAGGTGACCATAACTTTGCTGACTTAATTACTATCTTTTTAGTTTTCCTAGAAAATAAGACACTAGCATAGGAAGCAATATCACATCAGGCAGGGAGAGCTGCAGACCAGGACTTCACTGTTTGTAACTGTGGGGAGCTTGCTGAACCTCTCGGAGCATCTGTTTCCTTACCTGTAACACTCAGAACGATAAAATTACCTCTCTAGGAAGATTGCTGTGAGGAACCATTAAGACAGTACTGTATGTCATTTACTCCAGTGCCTGGGATGTACATCAGTCTCTAAAACTAAAGGAAAAGTAAACTCATACTTCTTTGGTGTATATTGAGGCAAAATTTACATAATATTAAACTAGCCATTTGAAAGTGATTTGGCATTCACCAGGTGTAGGGGCGTAAACTTGTCATCCCAGAACTCAAGAGGCTGAGGCAAGAGAATTGTAAGTTCAAGCTTGTGACTGAGATTTTATATCTCTTTGACTCTGCTTCATGCGTTCTATTTCTTTCCTATATTGCTCATTCAAGGCTTCCATCATTTTTCCATACTCCTCTACTTTTTTATCAGTGCCCGCCAGCCTGGGCCACATCGTGAGTTTAAGACGATTATGTGACCCTGTCTCAAAAGAGTAAAACACAAAAGAAAGTTAGTGGCATTAAGTATACGCACAGTACGGCACAGTACTGCGCAATCATCACTATTATCTAGTTTTAAAACATCTCTATCACCCCTGAAGGAGACCCTCTACGCATCAGTCATTCCCTGCTTCACTGTAAGGAAGAAAGTACCCAACCATGGAGTCGCCCTTGTGAGGCATTGCATTCCCTGACAGAAGCAATCAAGCACAGGGCAGAATGTCTCAGCTGCGTCTCACGTGGGGTTAGAACAGTGGTTCTCGAGGGTGACCCTGCCCTCCTAGAGCACACTTGGCAGTGTCTGAAGACACTTTGGCTTGTCACAGAGAGGGACTGAAAATGCTGCTGGCACCCAGTGGGTAAAAGCCAGCAACGCTGCTAAATGTCCTACAGTGTGCAGAATGTCCTGTCCCTATATTGTGACTAAGAAATACTCTGTGGAAAGTGTCACCTGTCAAATGTGACTGATCCTGGGCTAAAGCAAATGCCTCTCTGAGTCAAATTCAAAGCCAAACCTTCTTGTGTTACTCTTTAATTACTAATACACATTAATTATACAAGTTTTTGGGAGCCAGTGTGATACTTCTATGCAAGCATATAATGTGTGCTGATCATATCTGACATCCTTCTATCTTGCCACCCCAACCTCTGACATCCTTCCCACCCTACAGCACAGCTCATAATAGCTACAGCGTGGAAGTGTCCTGCAGATCCATTAACAGATGAATGGGTTACAAAAATGTGGTGTCTATACACAATGCAGTACTACTCTGCACAAAGAAGGGTAAACTTGAGTCACCTGTAGGAAAATGGGTGCAACTTGGAACCAAATTCTAAGTGAAATAAATCAGAAACACAAGCTTAGGGCCTGGGGAGATGGCTCAGTAGGATAAGTGTTTACCTGGCAAGTGCGAGGACCTGAGTTCAATTCCCCAGTTCCACCAAAAAAAAAAAAAAAAAACCCTGGAACAAGCTTACACATCACATTGTTTCTCTTATTGTATAAATCCAAAGTACAAATAAAGAGCAAAATAAAAAATAATAGAGAATGGGGAGGCAGGTGCAAAACGAAAAGGGACCAAGACAGGTAGAGGGAAGGGAGAGGGAATTGAAGTAAAAAGAATTTCAGTGTGTTATGTATGTGCACCGACTACCCACACTGAGGGAATTAATATATGCTGCAAAGATGTACCAAAAAATTTTAATCAAAAATATTCAATGAAAACTCAAAAACCAAGTCTTGCACAAGCTTGGAAAGAGGCAGCAACACATTGCAATTAGCTCTTGTTGCACATCCTTTTTTTTCCATGTGCTGTGACATTCCAAGGTGCCATCAGTAAGTAATTCATCCATCTCAAGCTCTGAGACCTCCACTGGGCATGGTGACACATGCACATAATCCTCTCACTAGGGAGGTTAAGGCACAAGGATTGAAGTGAATTCAAGACCAGCCTGGGTTACACAGTAAATTCAAAGTCCGCCTGATCGGCATAATGAGCAAGGCATGGTGGCACGTGCTTGTAATCCCAGCCTTTGGGAGGCTGATGTAGGAGGATTGCTTCAAGTTCAAGGCCAGCCTAGGCTACAAAGTGAATTCAAGGCCAGCCAAAACTGGCATAGTAAAACCATATCTCAAAAAGGCTAAATAAATAAACAAACTACATAATGAGACCCTGTCTAAACAAAGAAAAAAAATCTCTTAAGTTCTCCATGCTCACTATCATATAGTCAGTAACCAAAAAGTGAATTATCTGCTACTGCCACAGTGTTGGAGAGAGAGATTATTTAAAATCCTCCTTGCAAACTTCCGGTTTGGCGGCAGAGTTTATGTTTCTCCCAAACCCAGCCGCTGCAGAGACCTTTTGGCAGCAGAGACTCCAAGATGGGAAAATCCTTTGCCAACTTCATGTGCAAAAAGGACTTTCATCCAGCCTCCAGGTCCATTATTAAGAAGGTATGGATGACAGTACAGAAAACATCGTACGATAAGAAGAATTAATGCAGCAATATCTCGAAGAACAGGAATCATACGATAACAGATTGCTTATGGGAGATGAATGTGTAAAGAATGGCCTTAAATTCATGTACAAGGCCCCACCAGGAGCTAAAAAAGAAAACAAAAAGAAAGAAGAAACAGAAGGAGAGACAGAATACAAATTTGAATGGCAGAAGGGGGCTCCACTGGGAAAATATGCCAAAGATCACATGAACATCCGAGACCAGCCTTTTGGAATCCAGGTTTGAAATACGAGGTACATTAAATGTCATAAGCGGGGTCACATCAACACAGATCAAGAGTGTCCTTTGTTTGGTCTTTCTGGAATCAGTGCAAGTTAAGTTCCCACTGATGGCTCAGGGCCATCGACGCAGCCCTTGGAGCTAATAGTGGAGAAGAGAAACAATGGGTTTGTGCTGAAACGAAATGTTTGCCCACAAATGATCCATCACAGGAGTATGCTGCAAGTGAGGGTGAAGAAGATCCGAAGAAGATCCAGAAGTTGAATTCGTAAAGTCACTAACAACCAAACAAAAACAGGAAATTGGACAGACTTGAAAAGAAAAATAAGAAAAAGAAAAGAGAAAAAATAAAAAGTTACACAAGACCAAAAGTAAACACAAAAAACATCAGCACAAATCATCCTCCTCTTCCTCCTCTTCAGAGACTTCAGAAAGCAGCAGTGAGAGTGACAGCAGAGCAAAGAAAATAGAAAAGAAGAAGAAAAAAAGAAGCCAAGTGTTTAGGAAGTAACAACAGTGCTTCTGAAGAGAAGTCTAAGAAGAGAAAACTTTTATTTGTTTGTTTGTTTATTTTTTATTTTTGTCTTTCTGAGACAGGGTCTTGCTATGCAGTTCAGGCTGGCCTTGAGCTCACTTTGTAGCCTAGGTTGGTCTTTTTTTTTTTTTTTTTTGTGGAACAAGGGATCAAACTCTGGCCCTTGTGCTTGCCAGGAAAGCACTTATTCCACTGAGCCATCTCCCCGGCCCCTAGAAGAGAAAACTTAATGAAGAACCCTCAAGCCTTCACAGTAACAAGAAAACAGCTGGGGAAATGCCTTGGTTCATAAAAGGAGAGAGTTCTGGGGAGAACAGCAGCAAATGCAGCCAGCTGGGTTCTGAGCAGAAGTCCAGGTGCCTCCTTGGGAGCCGGGAGAGGGGAGAAGCCGCAGGAAAGGAGGGGAGCAGTGGAAGCTGGAACAGGGAGAGGAGAAGCAGCAGGGACCAGAGTCCCACTAGCTACCAGCACAGGCCGATAAGGAAGCGGCCCCAGCAGAGTCCCAGCAAAGAGCGGAACAGAAGACAGGACACCGGGTGCAGACAGATACGGAGATGCTGCTGAGCCCCGGAGGGACTCGGAGAAGGAGGCCCGAGTGAGGAGAGAATAAAGAGCCCACGCGTGAGGTTACCTGTGGATAAAAATATCTCCACTTTCTTACTGAATCCCTATAGTGAGTGTGGAGGTATGTGCTGCTGTCCTTCTAATAAAAAGCACTATTTTAACGTCCCATCTCTGTCAACTATTATTTCAGGTAACTATCGGTAATTGTTTCTTGTGCCCTGTGCCAGATTTTTTAAAATCCCATATAACGCTTTTTTGTTGCTGTTCTAAGAATGACAGTACATTGAATGGTTATAATGTAATGTTTTCCTTTTGTCAGTTCAAATTTGTTATTACTTTTAAGATTTGTGTTTCCTTGAATCAGCAAAGGGTAATGGTTGAAATTCATTAGTGTGAATTAAACTGGACTTTTATCAAAAACTAAAAAATAAAATAAAACACAATCCTCCCTGCAGCCAAGTGAGGTGGTGCATACTAATAGCCGCAGCTACTTGGAAGGCTGAGGCAAAAAGATTGCTTGAGCCCAGGATTTTGAGGCCAGCCTGTGCAATTTTGCAAGACTGTGTTTCCAAAAGCAGTTAAGATAAAATAAAATAAGAGGAGAGGTCTATTTTAATTCACTATTTTATATGTTTCTGTCTAGGGTCAGTCAGTACCATTTGCTTTTTAGCTTATGGTGAGTGAGCACATCAGGGTGGGAACAGGTGGCAGAACAAAGCTGCTTCCCTCACGGCTGGAATGTCAATAGGAGAGGAGACAGGGCTCCCATAACTCCCTTCGAGGTCATGACCCCAATGACCTCACTTCCTCCAGTGATCTCACTTCCCCCCATGACTTCACTTGCTCCCACAAAGCCCCCTCTCTTAAAGGTTTGGACAGTTTCTCATAATGCCAGGGGTTGACGACAGCTCTCCATAGGTAGGCCTTCGTGAGACATCCCAGATCTGAACTGTAATAAGTCCAAAATAGACAAATGCATGAAGAAGGAACAGATTCGTGGTTCCCATGACAAAGAGGGCATGGGGAATGGGAAGTGACTGCTTGATGAAAATGCTTTGGAAGTAGAAATAGGGAGTGGAGTTGGCACAACATTGCAACTGTACTAAATGTTTCTGAATTAATTGCTTTAAAATGGTTAATTTTAGTGTGGCATATACCAGGCTCTGGGTTCCACCCCCAGCTCAACAAAAATAAATAAATTACTTTTATGTTATGTGCATCTTACCTTGATTTGAAAATGAAGAAGAAATAGAAGAAGATAGTGTGGTGCTGGGGAGAGTTTGATGAAAAGAAAAAGACAGAAACTGGAGGAGGGTGAGGCAAAGTTATCAGGCACATTAAATACAGTATTTAGATAAGCACCTTGACTGTAGTTATTTATCACTCATACCAACAATTAATAGACTGGAAGTTTTTTTGTGAAAATTTATTATTTTTAAGCCATGACTGACATGTGACATTTTGAACTGAGCACATAATAATGATGTTTGTTGTTTACAATTTGACATGTATCTAGGTAGCTATGGCAAATATCATCACCATCAATTCCATAAATTCATTGATCACTTCCCAGTTTCTGCCCACCTAATTTTTTGTTTTATTTTCTTTTTGTGGTAAAAGCACTTAACATAAGATCTACCAAACCCATCCTATCAGGAAGGTGATGGCAAGAAAAGGGAAGCTGGATTTTGTCAGGATAAGCTATATGCATGTTTGCCAATTTCACACTAAAACCATTAACACGTACAATTATTATGTGCTCAGTTCAAAACGTTGCAGTAAGTTCTACCCTCTTGGGGATCCAAGATAGCTGCGTAGAGGAGGAGTCACATCTGAGAGACACGGAGAGGATCAACTAAAAACACAGATAACTGGGAGAAAGGAAGGAACATACACCCTGATGCAAAACATCAGTTTGAAAGAAGACCTGTAGATCAAATAAAACATATAAATAGGAGTTGAAAACAGAGGAAGTGGCCTGAGCCCTCACTCACCATGGGAGCAGCCATTTTGAGAAGTTCCCAAGCAGCTGGGGTTGCAACAGTCCTGTGAGATCTAACCTCACAAGACAGGTGTGGGTATATGGGCCCTTCTTCTTGTAGACCCCTCTCCAAACACAGAGAAAACTGCACCTTGGCAGCATTTTTACTGGCATACAACAGGAGTGAGTGATCAGGGCTAGGAGTGGCTCCCTCCCCACCCACCTGATCTCAGACTCTGAGAGGATAATAAACAAGCTATCGCTGTCTGTGTCCTATTTGGTCCCAGCCACACCCAAGTCACTTCTGGAAGCCTGCAGTTTATCCCATGCCAAAAGGGAGATTCATCAGGCACACAGAGGTAACACTGGTCTGGTTGGAGTCTATACTCAGCACCACAGCTGGCCTGGGCCTACACCCAGCTCTCAGATCCACCTAGACCTGCAAGAAACTCAGTCTGACATCTAGCACCACTCTTCAGGCTAGGTTGGTTTACATGGGGTGCTCCAAGCCCAGGTGAATCTCTGCTTGGTACAACTGTGTACCCATTCAGCACCATATCCACTGCCTCTACTCTGGAAATCACTCGGCATTCAGCCAGAGTCCTGGGCACTGTGCCTGCCTAACACAAGAGCCAGTTTCCTGCCTGGTTAAACATCAAGGGCTAAAGTTCTGCCTGTTTTGCACGGTACTCCAGATGCCTGTGGGGCACGAACCACAGAGCTCTGTGACCTCACGAGCCTGTAAGAATCTCCCTGCATGAGTCTTGGGCAGATTCAATTCCTTTGGGCATCTCAAGTTGACACAAGCCTCCACCTGGTGTCAGGAGCCTGTCCCATGGATACTGGAATATTAAATCAGGTAACCAGCATTGGTTCTCCCCAACCAGCAGGAATCCACAACAGAAGCCTCAGAACCAAGACCCTACACCTTCCCTGACCTGATATCCCAATTTGCACAGCTACCACAAGCAGTAGTTGCAGAGAGAGGTTCCCTGGCACTGAGCAACCTCCACACAAACTCACAGACTGCAAAGAGGGGCACAGAGGAATGTGATTTGAAAAGTGAAAGATTACTGGTCCTGGAAGAAAACACTCTGGTGGAAATACATAAGGGGTATTTTTCTTTCTGTTTTTATTTCTTCTTCCCCATCATTTAATCTCTCTCTCTCTCCTCTCTCTCTCTCTCTCTCTCTCTCTCTCTCTCTCTCTCTCTCTCATTAATACTTTTTTTCTTTTAGTGCA
>NW_004524626.1:4399569-4401656 GCF_000260255.1 Octodon degus
TCCTTCTCGTCATTTTGTGTAGCACTGTCTTCTGACCTTTGTTGTAGATCTTTGCTGTAGTTATATCCTTCGCACGTACTGAAGTTCAGGTGCAGCTCTACAAAGTTTGGACTTATCCAGCTGCGTCTGGCTTGGGTCTGGCTGCTGTGCTCAATCCTTCCCACTGCTGCCCTTAAGGGTGAACCTGTTGTGCCCCTGTGGCGAGATGTTCTGCTCCTGGACTAGCTGGTTAGATCTATTCTCTACATTCTCCCCTGCAGTGATTGCAGCTGCAGGATTACACCTCAGGCTTGTATTCCAGGTCTGAGCTGTGCCTGGAGGGGGCAAGGTGAAGTAGGAGGAAGAGGAAGCTCTCCGCACACACTCACGGGACCTGAGCTAGGACTGGGTCTGGGGCCTCCGGGACGGGGCAAAAATTCCTACTCAGCGGGCGGGGTGGGGGAGGCACTGCGGAGTGGTGGGGGGCGGCCCAAGGGGCTGGGAGAGGGTCCGGCCCACCCTGCGCCTGGGCTGGGACTGGTCCCGCAGGCACAGGGTAGCAGGAAGCTCTCTGCACACTCACCAGACCTGGGCTAGGACTGGGTCTGGGGGCTCCCGGAACTCGGCAGAAAATCCTACTCGGCAGGCAGGGTGGGGGAGGCACCACTAATTTCCTTTAACTCCTTAACAGAACCTTCTACATCAGTCTTGCCACATTCTTCATGTCTTCCACTGGTTTTTTATTTAAAAGAGGAAAAAAGGTGAATGTAACAATGAAACTGAGTTTTAAAACAGGTTAGTAGGACAATTACAAAAGCTGGTACATTGTTTTGCTTTATTTTTTGTAATCTATATCTTTTATCTTTTTTCCTCAATCTTCCATGTCCTTATCATTTACTTTTATGGATCTGTAGGTAATTAACTGTATCTTACTATGGCTAGTGAAAGGGGGCAAAACTGCTCTGTTGAATGGATATTTACTGTATATAATCTTCTAATTTATTTCAGATTTTTTATATACCTCCAAATCTTATACCTATGGTTAAAGGTGGAAAGTATTGGTTATTACAGTGTGTCATTTTGCAGTTTTTGTTTGATGCCACAGTTATTAATGACTGCACTACATTAGCCAAGGTGACATAGTTGGTGTGATCAGTCAATCTTCTTGTACACTGATACCTGAATTGTCTGGGGGTCATAAACAGTACAAAAGTCTGATACCAAAGAAGTGGGTGCTAGGCCAAACAGGCTGGAACCTGTCATTCCTCGTAAATAGAAGAGGTAGGATTCTGAGACAGACTGAAAAGTCAAAAGCCAGTTATACCTAGAAAACATCTTCAAAATGCAGTCATTACCTAACATGGTCTCAATACTAGTAATAAAGACACCTATCATAAGAAATTTATAAGCCTCAACACAAAAAACAAATAACACAAAATCATAAAATGTGAAAATGCAGAGCAAGATGCAATCCAAAATCTCCTACTCTCCTAAAGCAAATCCAGACAGCATTGAGATAGAAGAAATCAAAACAAGCCCCACTGAATTTTCTGAAATGGTAGCAGCAGAAGTAAAGTCAAAACAGAAATAGTAGAGATAATTAAAGAGATGATGACCATTATGAGGGAAATGCTTAGTGAATCAAGAGTAGATACAGATAAAAAGAATAGAAGAGCTTAGAAAAGACATGGAAATAATAAATGCCCAACATAGAATGAACTGGATTGTATAAAACATAATCAAGCAGAACTCTAGGAGATTAAAAATTCCATTGAAAGTTCACTATGCATGGCCAATCAATGTGAATATATCAGATCTAGAAGACAGGATTGTGGCTAGTGGTCATCTAATGCAAAGTTTCTATAAAATGCCAAGGGATCACAAAAAGTCAATCCAATGACTGCTAGATGATGCAAAGAAGACTAATATATTTGGACCAAAATTAGAGAAAAAGGAGGGCTGCAAGGAAAGCCAACATTTCGGTCCTAGCCTTCCAAGGTCAATTAAGACTCAGGACATATGAGAACTTGTACTGTAACATCATGTAACTCAGTAGTGTCCCAAATTTTCTGATCAAGGAGATTATGGGGCCAAAGAGGAAAGTGATC
>NW_004524626.1:4403392-4403889 GCF_000260255.1 Octodon degus
TCTCTCTCTCTCTCATTAATACTTTTTTTCTTTTAGTGCAGGCTGGAGTTTCACCACACGTTTTCTTGCCCATGATTTTTTTTTCAGAACTGGGGATTGCCCATGATTTTTAATATTACTTTTTCTTATTCATTTGACCAGGGACCTCCTTTTATTTTCTCTCTCCCTCTTCTTTGCTCACTTTGTCTCTTTCTAAGAAACTTGTTCCCTTATTACTTTTTTTTCTTTTCTTCTAGTTTAATCTCCACTGCTTATTACTTACTCAATTCCTAGTTGGCCTTCTTTGTAACTGTTATCTAGTATCACTAATTTCCTTTTTTTGTAAAGTTTTATTGATAAACAGATAGCAATGAGACAGGTTCAAATCAAATCGCAAGTACAGTTTCAACAAATAATGCACTGCATATATTCTTCTTAGTGGTTAATTGCTGTACAAGAAGTGGACTTGTGATCCTATTTCCAAACACCAATAGAACAAATCATTCTATTCATTAAGA
>NW_004524626.1:4403989-4411592 GCF_000260255.1 Octodon degus
TGTAACTCAGTAGTGTCCCAAATTTTCTGATCAAGGAGATTATGGGGCCAAAGAGGAAAGTGATCAATGATGTAGAGTGTGCCTAAGGAGAGTCATATGGAGAGAAAACATTCTCTTAGGCTTTCACAGAGAGCACATTGGCCAAGCAATGGCAGTGACTCATCCACAGGGTGACACTGACAAAGTATCTACAATCTGACATACAGGATCTCAGGATAAATCCTGAGGGGATTTGACTGTCCTTTTCAGATCCAAAATCTATAACTCTTGTTGCATAGGTCTTGCTTTATCTTGGTCTTAACCATCCAGCAGAAAAGTATAAAAATGAAGTATAAGAAGTAAAGCCATGGTGTTATGTTGAGCTGTAGGGGACTCAGGTCAACAATTTCTGACACTGCCAGTCAAGAGGAAGACCCAAAACTATTATGGACTACTGGACTCATTTGGAATATTTTGCTGAGTTAACACACTTATAATATTCAAATAACGGAACTTAACAAAAAAGGGGATACAGATGAATATCCATTTTATATCTGTGCATTCAAAATGGTTAGGATAGATATATAGTTACATTCTCTTAATGAATAGAGGGAGTTGTTCTAATAGTGTTTGTAAATAGGATATCCTATCTGCATCTTGTACAGCAAATAACCACTAGGAGGAATGTATGCAATGTGTTAATTATTGAAACTGTCCTACCAATTTGATTTGAAACTGTCTCATTGCTATTTGTTTCTCAATAAAATTATGGAATAAGATAAAAAAGATTAGTATAATATTAATTGGAATCAATGAAAAACCAGAAGATAGCACAAAGACATTTTTAAGACTTATTCACAGAAATAATAGCAGAAAACTTTCAAGCATAAAAAAATGGGCATACATTTAAGTGAGGCATATAAAATTCTAAGTAGCCTCGATCAGAAAAATGTGTTAACCAAAACATGTAATAGTAAAGTTTCCTGAAATTCAACACAAGAACAGATTATTAAAAGCCATTAGAGAAAGAAACAAATCATCCATAAAGGCCAACCCACCACAATCACAGCAGACTTCTAAACACAAGCTCAAATGCCAAGGAGAATGTGGAGTGAAATATTTCAACCTTTAAAAGAAAACAAGGAAGCTTGCAGGTTGTTTAAAATGCCTGCTTTGGCAAACTCAGTCAGTCACAGGGGACCACAGTTCAATTCCCAACCCCACATCGGCACCCTACTGGCCCTTAAAGCAGCCTGAGCCAGCCAAAAAAAAATTCTCCTAAAAGAAAACAAGCTTCAACCCATATCGATACACCCTACAAACTTAATTGTCACAGTTTAGAGTTTTTTTTGTGGGGGGGAACAATACAATGAAAGACACATCTTATAAGGTTATTTTATAATGAATCACCCCAAAGAATCATATATAATGAATGCAGGAAATCTGCTCACACAGTAAAAGCCAAAGAATCTAGCTGAGGGCCTGAGTCCCACAGCAATGTCCAGCATGAGTCCAGCTGAAGACCTAGAGCTCATAACAATGCCTCCCACTAGTCCAAGTGGAGACTTAGAGCCCACAGCAATGTCTCATGCAGGTCTGCTTCACAGATCTGTGCTGGAAAGTCCAAAGGTTAGTGGTGGAAGCTAGAAAGTCTATGCCAGCAGGATGAACTATTTGTCCTAGCTGGCTGAGAGATCTGAACTGGACCTAGGAAGCAACACTCAAGGTAAGCACAAGAGCTCCCCCAACAAGTATCACAGCCATACTCCCAAACAGTAAGGCCTAAAGCCCCTCCATCAATGAGGAAAGCTGAGTTCCTGACAGGAAAGGCAGCATGACAAGTCTCCAGAGAGCTAAGCAGTGCAGCATATGCCCCTGCAGAGCTAGGAAGTGAGGCTCAAAATGAGGACCAGAGCTTCCCCAAAGTGAACCAAAGGCCATTCTCAGCAACAATGAGGTCCTGAGCTCCTCCTCTGACAAGAACAGCCAAGTTTACCAGGAAAGCCAGCATGACAAGGTTCTCTAGTAGAATAGCCCAAGAGAACCAGCAGTTTCCAACAGCTCCAACAGCTTCTCAAAACAGCTTCCCTAACAGCCTCTCAACAGCTTCTCCTGTTCTGCATCTTATGCTTCTGGCAACAGTCCTCAGGTAGGCCTCTCACACCCAGCACCATGCAAGTTCAACTCAGTTTAGTGTATCAAATTGACCACCAATTAGGAATCCACTACATTAACTTTCAAAATTGATGGAGAGATGAGATATTTTGTAGTAAAGAACACCCAAAGAAATTTGTGACCACCAAACCAACACCACAAGAATTTCTGAAGGATATTCTAGGAAAAGACAACCATTCCATGAATCTAAATAGAATGAATCCACCAAGGAAGGCAAGTCAATCAAAAAAAAAGGAAGGAGAAGAAATCAACAATAGGAAAATAATGTCATGCCACGAATAAGTCAGTGCCTACCAGTTATAACCATCAATGTGAATGTTCTCAATTCTCCAATCAAAAGACACAAATTGGCAGAGTAGATCAAGAAACAGGATCCAGAACATGCTGCATAACAAGAAACACATTTAACTCCAAAAGAAATTTGTAGATGAAAAGTTAGGGAATTAAAAAGCAGCACTTCATGCAACAAGGACCCAGAAGAAAGCAGGAGTATCCATTGCTAACTACAAAGTGGATTTCAAGCCAAGATTAATCAGAAGAGACAAAAAAAAAGTCCCTACACACTTATACATACTTATTAAAGGAACAATCCAAGAGGAAGTGATAACAATCATAAATATAAATGCACCAAATATTGACACATGTCATTATATAAAACAAACACTACTGGATATGAAAAATCAGGTAGGCACTGAAACAACTGTGGTGATGGAACCTCAATACCTCACTGTCACAAATAGGTCAACTAGAAAATATTTCTTGGTATGTTTCTTGAAAATATACCTTTAATATTTCTTGAAAAAAGAAATATCAAAGCTGAACCAAACTTCTGAACAAATGGACTTCATAGATACCTACAAAGTGTCCCACCCAATGATGCAGAATACACATATTCTCAGCGGCATATGGGCCTTTCTCAAAAATAGACCACATACTAGCTCATATAATGTGTTTCAGTAAATACAAAGTAACTGAAATTATCCCATGTATCTTATTAGATGATGAGGTGCATCTGAAATTGGAAACAAATGGCAATAGAAATCACAAAAACTATATTAATGCATGAAAATTGAGTACTACCCTCTTAAACAACCAGTGGGCCACAGATGAAACTAAAGAAGAGGACCAGGGATATAGCTCAACAGCAAAAGCGCCTCCATGGCAAGTGCAAGATCCTGAGTTCTATCCCTGGGGGGGGGGGGAGAGAGAGAGAGAGAGAGAGAGACAGAGACAGAGAGACAGAGACAGAGACAGAGAAATTAGAGCTTCTATGATTTAATGATAATGCCAGTATGACTTACCAGAACTTACAGCATACAATGAAAGCAGCCGTACAAGGGAGGTTTATAAGGTATAAAAGATTTATTTGACGTGAATTCCCTTCTGTTATTTCTCTTTCCCTTCCCCTCCCTTTTTCCTCTTCACAATTATTATCACCTACTGGGTCCCAGGCATAGTGGATAATATAGCCAACAAAAAGACTGCAGCCCTTCTGTAGAATTGTCTAAGAAGTGGCATCTTTTCACTTTTTCCACGTTATTATTCACGAGAATCAAGACACTAGGTCAAGACCACCCTTGTGGGGAGGGGTGATCACCAGGAGGTGGAGCCCATGGAAAATGATGTCAGAGGCTGCCTGATGCACAAGAAAATCCCATCATTCCCCACAACATGGGGAACTCGAAGAACGGGATGCAAGGTGCAGTAAGTCAGGCACAGAAAGCAATATGACATGATGCTTCCATGTACAACCTAAAAGAGCCAAGCTCAAAGAAACAGAATAGAGGCTGCCTGGCCAGTGAGATAGCTCAGTGGACTAAATGCCTGGCTAGACAAGCTCAGGAACTGGAGTTCGATCCCTGGCACCACATGCTACACCGGCCCTGCCCCTGGGAGCACTGAGCCTGCCAAGGAGACCAGATGTGGTGGTGTACACCTGTAATCCCAGCGCTAGGAAGGCTGAAACAGGAGAATCACTGAGTCTGAGCTGTGTAGTGAGACCCTATATCAAATACATTTAAAAAAGAGGTTGCCAAAGGATAGTGGAGGTGGGGTGAGGTGGGGTGGGTAGGGGTGGGGTGGAGTGGAGTGACCAGTGGTCAAAAGGCATAAGGTTTCAATTATAGAATAAGTTTTATGGCTCAAATGTACAGCACAGTTCCTAAGATTAACAATTCTGTAATGTATATTTGAAGGGAAGGGAAGGAAGGGAAGAAATGAGAGGAAGGGAGGGAAGAAGGAAAAGAAGGAGGCAAAGAGGAAGGGAGAAAAGGAAAGACCGAGTGGGACAAAACAAGGCAGAAAAGTAGAAATGATGTTGCACCATAAAATATTCCCCTAAATATAGAAAGAAACACACTTTTGTTTGCTTTTTAAATTATGACTATTAGCGTAGTTTGCAGTTTGTAATCATCACAATCATCATAGGCAGTCGCTACATGGACATGACACATTTCAAGTCCTTTTCAATGTCCTCGCCACCTCCTCCCCTCCCCCTGCCCCATCTCTTGGTCCCTTTCCCTTTACAAAACATTTATGTCCCTTTTTTCTCTCTTATTTTGCTCTTTATTTACATTTTGTATTTCTCATATGAGAGAAACCATGTGATATTAAGCTTTAAGATATCTAAAATAACTTCATTTTATTTTCAAGGTGCTAGCATTTTCCCACAAATGACTCATGTTTCTCCCTCTTTGTGGCATAGTAGTACAACATTACATAAAAATATGCTATCTTCATCCATTCTTCTGTTAATGGCCATACTGGCCACTTGCAAGGTTTAGCTGCTATTAATTTTTGTGTTGCTATAATCTTGCATATGCATGGATCGCTGTGGTAATTTCTTTAATGCTTGTGGGAAGATGATTGGAAGGGGAATACCCCAGTCAAATGAAATTTCCAGTTTTAGTTTTGGTAAGGACTCTCCATCCTAATTTCCACTGGGGTTGTGCTACACCCACAGTGTGGAAGTGTTCTTTTTCACAGCAAGCTAGCCACCATTTATCATTATTTGATTTTAGGAGTGCCATTGATTCTGGAGTAAGATGGAAACTCAGTATGATTTCGACTTACATTTATCAAGTAGCCAGAGATGTTCAATGTCTCTTCAGTATTTATTGACCATTTGTACTTCTGTGGACTCTTTGTTCATTTTATTTTTTTATTAATTTTATTAAGAAACAAATAGCAATGAGACAGTTTCAAAACCCATTAATAGGACAGTTTCAGTAATTAATGCATTGTATATTGCTGTCTTTATACTGGTTATTCATAGTACAAGATGCAGACATGATATCCTGTCCAAACACTATTAAGAAAGTACAAATCTTTCTACTCATTGAATTAAGAGAAAGTAGCCGTATATCTATCCTAACTACTTTAGTTGCCTATTTTTTGATTGGGTCTTTTTGGAGGTAGTCTACTTTGTTTAATTCTTTTTGTATTCTACACGAGTCCTCTGTGTGAGGAACAGCCAGCAAGATTTTTTTTCCCTATTCTAGAAGTTGGTCACTCTATTGGCTGTTTCTCCTGTGAAGGTTTTTTATTTGATATAATCTTTTTGTTGATTCTTGATGTTATTTCTTGTGCAATGGGAGTTCTGTTCAGAGAGTCATTGCCTGCACCTGTCTTTAAGCGTTTTCCTTTTTATCTTCCAGCAGATGTCTCTCTTTTAACATTTAGTTCTTTAATTCATTTTGATTTGAGTTTAGTACATGGCGAGAGATTCATGTCTACATCCAATCCTGTGTGTGGGTAGCAATTGTCCTAGCATCACGTATTAAAGATGCTATCTTTCCTCTAGCATGTGTGATTTGGTCCCTTTGTCAAAGATCAGATAAATGAATGTGCTTGGGATTGCTAGAAAAAGAACTCTTTTTGTGTAATGCCACCATTTACCATTTCCCTCACAGAAGCAGTCAATCCTGTTCTGGAGACAAGTTCAGTGTTTGGGAGATCTGATTTTGCATAATCCTTCTCCACTTCTGGCTTCTCAGGTTTTGTGTCTCATTACACATCCCCCTGAGGTTCCAGGTGTCCTATCAGTAGGCCTCTGCTCCACCCTTCTGTGGATAAATGGGCTGTACAAGCAACTTCCTGAAATCTCTTTTACTGCAATAATTTTCCACCCAAGAACCCATTCAGATCTTACTAGAATTTCTTCTCCCTCATTCTTCCCTGTCTCTTCTTCACTCATTCCTGAACACAGAAACAATGTTTTCATGCTTCATTGCGAGAATAACCACAATTGCCACTTCTGCTTGCTCATGGTACCAACACATAATTACTCTTTTATCTTAATCTCATGCCTCATTAATAGCACAACTATGGCTGCCATTATTAATTGCAGAGTGAAGTCATCACACCCCATCCCATGGTGATACGATGAACCAGTTCCTCCCAGAAGACTTGGCTCAGCTAATGGATAGTGTCAGTTTGTGGCCATATCCTTCCCTCTCCTTTTCTTTCTCATGATAAAAAAGATGAAGTGAATACACACACACACACACACACACACACACACACACACACACACATTTCTAAAACAGCAACTGAAGGGCCAGGGCCAGCATCTTGTGTACAGTAAAGACAGTTGCCCTGGTTGACACCAGCTAGGCGGAGAGAGGAAATGACCTTGGAGGAAAACACATAGATTCAGTCTGGGTGCAGTGGTACACCCTTGTAATCTCAGTCACTTGGTAGGCTGAGACAAGAGGATTGTAAATCTGAGCCCATCCTGGGCACCTTATAGAGACCCTGTCTTAACAGAAGATAGAAAAGATTAGGGGTATAGCTGAGTGTGAAGGCCCTGCTTCACTCCCCAGTACTGGGGAGGAAAAATCTTAAGAAGTGTCTGGGGAGTAAAATGTTGATTCTTCTTAGGCAAGAGAAACGTTCTTAAGTGGTTTAGATACACTGACCCCTGACAGCTCTCCAATAAAGCAGTTATCACCATCTCTCTTGTATAGAGGAGGAAACTGAGTCACCAAGGTTACATAATCCAAGTCCACTAGGGTCAGGGTCCCAAGCCAGAGAGGTGGATTGCAAAGTAGGTATCATTTACCATTAGGCTCCATCGTACCTTCTCTTTGATTATGTGCTTGCCACAGATAATGCATCCTTTCTACTGACACCCCCTGTCAGCTACAGCATGTGTGCATGTACACACACACACACACACACACACACACATTTATAGCAAATTACCAGGGATTGGAACAACATGCAGATGCTTCCCAGGAGATGTACCAGAACAGAGAAAATGACCAGGGTAGGTATACTTGGTCAGAGCTGGAAGAGAATCATTTTTATGTTGAGCTGTAGGGGACTCAAGTCAACAATTTCTGACATTGCCAGTCAAGCAGAAGACCCAATACTATTATGGACTACTGGACTCTTTTAGAATATTTTGCTGAGTTAACATACCTATAATATTCAAATGATGGAACTA
>NW_004524626.1:4419857-4441879 GCF_000260255.1 Octodon degus
CGGCAGAAAATCCTACTCGGCGGGCGGGGTGGGGGTTGGCACTGAGGAGTGGTGGGGGGCGGCCCGAGGGTTTGGGAGAGGGTCCGGCCCACTCTGCGCCTGGGCTGGGACTGGTCCCGCCGGCGCAGGGTAGCAGGAAACTCTCTCCATGTCTGCATCTTGTAGAGCAAATAACCACTAGGAAGAGAGTATGCAATGTGTTAATTATTGAAACTGTCCTACCAATTTGATTTGAAACTGTCTCATTGCTATTCGTTTCTCAATAAAATTATGGAAAAAAAAGAGAACCGTTTTTGCTCTCAGACTTGCATTGGTTCCTCCAGAGCCGTTTTGCCTGATGCATGTATTCCACTGAGCTCATGTAACCTTCTCAGGATGGACTTGCAGAGCATTCAAGCCCCTCTTTCACTTCCTCATCACTGATGTCATCCCTGGACTGTGGGAGCAAGGGCCATAAGAGGACTCAGGGGAGAGAGAGAGCTGCATTTGGAGCCCAGGTGCACCAAGCTGAGCTGGCCAGCGTGGCATGTGCACACAGCACAGTACTACTCTGCTATGGAGAAGCTTGATTGGGGTCATTAGTAGGAAGTGTGTGAACCTCATGACTTCGTAATGTTAAGAGAGATAAACAGCTACACAAATTTAAATAGCATATGGTTTCTCAATTACATGAGAAACCCGAAGTAAATTAAGAAGCAAAATAAAAGATAGTAGGAAACAGGAGAACAGATCTTTCACAAACGGGAAGGGACCAAGAGCTGCAGGGAAGAGGATGGGGGTGGAGGAAAATGGGCTGTGAAAAGAATTATAGTATGTTAAGCACATGTGCTGCCTTCCCACGAAAAATGAAATCCTAAGCACTTCAAACATACACTAATAAAAATAAAAAGATTTAAAAGCCAGCTTATATTTTTATTGATTTTATTGAAAAACAAATAACAATGAGAAAGTTTCAAAACCAATTATTAGGACAGTTTCAATAATTAATACATTGCATATTGTTGTCTTCATAGTGGTTATTCATAGTACAAGATGCAGACATGATATCCTGTCCAAACACTATTAGTACAAATCTTTCTTCTCATTGAATTAAGAGAAAGTAGCTGTATACCTATCCTAACTATTTTGTATATACAGACACAAAATGGTCCTTCCTTTGTATCCCCATTTTTGGTTTAGTTTTGTCAGAGATAGGTATTATTTAAATATTGTAGGTATATGTATTCAGCAAAATAATCCAATATAGTCCAGTAGTCCATAATAGTAGTGGGTTATCTGTAGGACAGGCAATGTCAGAAGTTGTTGACTTGAGTCTTTTACAGCTCAGCATATTAATATGGCTTTACTTTTTATACCTCATTTTTATACTTTTCTGCTGGATAGTTAAGACAAAGATAAAGCAAGATTTAAATTTTTGTGGTATGGGGGACTGAACCTGTGGTCTTCTCACTGAATCACATCAATAGCTCTCCTGTACTTTAAAAAAAAAAAAATTTGAGATGGGGCCTCAGTAAGCCACTGAATTGTTCAGCCTGGACTCAAACTTATAACCCTCCTGGTTCAGCCTCCGTTTTTCTTAAGCCTCTGTTTTCTCTGTTCAGTTCCACAGGTGTTGGCAGGTTTTTGAGTTTTCAGACTTAAATTATTCCTAGCAGATGGGACGCATCCCTCAATCTAGCCACTCTGGTAAGTGTGATCCAGGTGAAGGAGTACTGTGTCTTACCTGAAATGTAGGTATTCCATGTTACTGATTGACAAGCTACATGTATTCTTTGTACATATTTTCTTTCAAAAAGTAATACTTACAGTAAATGTGTGAGGTGCCAAGCATGCCAATTGCCACAGTCTGATAAGCACAAATACATGTACCGTCACATCACACTGTACCTGATAAATATGCACAGTAAATAAGTGTTGGAACATTTAGGTATATTTTTAAAAGTGACATGTGATGTGTGTTCCTTACCTCAAGGAGAAATCAGGCCCCCCTCTGCCTGAAACTGAGTTAAAAGAATATATGCAATTTGTTGGGTTTTTTTTTGTTTTTTTTTTTTTTTTTTATTCTAAGCATGCTGGTGCCTTAGACGGCTGAGGCAGAATTGCATAGAATTTGAGGCTAGTGTGAACTATGAAATCAGCTCAAGGTCAGCCCAAGCCACCCAAACAAGACCCTGTCTTAAAACAAAAGTGCATGCCAGTGAAAATTAAGATTTTTCAGAGCTGGGGTGCAGCTCAATGATAGCTCACTTGCATAGGATGCACGAAGTTCTGAGTTTGATCCTCAACACTGCAAAAAAAAAAAAAAATCTTTTAAACAAGATTTTCATTCCACAGCATACAACTACAGTAGTAGTAGTGTTACTGCTACTAATAAACATATTTGGATTTTTTGCTATAAGTAGGTATCAACAAATATCAGAAGGAATATAAAAATAAAATACAGGAAAATATAGTGTTCTGTGAATGTTTGCAAAAGTCATACTACAAAGCTGCCTGCCTGCTTTATGACAACTGGACAGCTTGCAAAACTTTGATACATACATTCAAGGGAATGCAGGAATGCCTGGGGCACTTGGGTGTCTTCCCAGATTGTGACTGACAAAATCCTGCCTGGCAAGATGCTTTCTCATCTTGCTGGTGTCGGGAGTTGTTTACCCTCCAAGGAAACCTGGGATGGTGGAAGGTTGCCAGGAGACCTTGAGCAACACAGCGACGAGAGCTCACTACACAGAGGGGGCAGCAGAGATCATGACATGGGGTGCAGATGGAGTCGTGGACTAGGGCCAGCAAAAGACGAGAATGCAGGCTCCAGGCAAAGAAAGGGCTCTCATGGCTACAAAGATGGATTTGCGGTTATGCCCGGGCGTGAACATGAGCAGGATGACTGTTGCCCCACCCCGTGTGAAGGCAGGACAAGCCCACCACAGCAATGGACGCTCAGGAAAGTGGTACCCAGGAGGTTCGTGGGTGTTTAGGGAGAGATCTCTGTGAGGACCAGGATCTCTCAACTACATCTGCTTGGGAAAGAAGTCAGTTTCAGGCCTACGTGACCCCAGGATTTCTTTAAGTAATAGGTGTTTATTTCATTTTAATTCACAGATAATAATTGCATATACTTATGAGATCCAATGTGATGTTTTGACACACGCATACAATGTGGAATCGTTCAGTCACTTTAATTATACATCCAGCTCCTCACTTATTTTTTTTTCTTGGTTAAGTCATTTAAAGTTTACTCTTAGGGGGCCTGGCCCTAGCTCAGTTCTTTAAGTGGCTGCTTCGACAAAGCAGTCAGGCTCAGGTTGCTGTGGTTCTATCCCCACAACTCCAGCCAGCCAGACCTGACCTGAAGGCATTCAGAGAAAAAAATAAAATAAAATAAAATAAATAATAATAAAGTTTACTCTTAGAATTTTGAAATGTGCAATACATTTTTTATATAGTTTGGACTCATAATGACCCTCCTGTCTCATCCTCCCTAGCACTAGATTTACAGGCATTTGCCACAGTTCATCTGGCTTCAGTGGTGAGCACGGCATGTGGTGTTGGGAATCAAACTCGGGACCTTGCACTTGCCAGGCAGGTATTTATGCCACCAAGCTATCTCCCCAGCCCTACAAGACATTATTATGGGGTCACCCTGCTGGGTAAAAGATCTCACAAACTTATTCTTTTTGTCTAAATTAAACTTGAACGTAAATTAGCAAAACCATTTTTGAAAACAGGATGGAAGCCCTCAAAAAACTAAAAGTAGAACTGCCATATGTTCCAGAAATCTCACAGCTGAATACATAGCCAAAGGAGATGAAATAAGTTGAAGACACACCTGCACTCCAAAGTTCACTGCGGCACTATTCCCAACAGCCAAGAAATGGAAGCAACCTCTCCATCCACACAGAAAATGTGGCTTATACACATGATAGAATTATGCATCCTTATTCAGATGCTCCAAATGTAAAGAGCCAACCCAAAAATGAGCATCTGAGATGAGTACATACTTCTCAGATGAAGAAATACAAGTAGCAAATAAATGCATTAAAAAATGTTCAATATCATTAACCATTTAGGAAATGCAAATTAAAACAACACTGATATTCTATCTCTGACAACTAAGGCCTAGAGTTCTTTCTGATTTGTACTCAGATCATTAATTATGTGCTGTTCTTTCACATAAATGTGGACATGTAGAAAGTAGTGTTTTAAAATAACATTGAAATAAGTTACAGATTTAAATTTAAGTATATTTACCATTCTTGAACATTATGGCTTAAAATTTGACAGCAACAAAGTATCTATGATTATGAAATTATATTTTGAAGTTTTAAAAGATATTCAGCATGCAATGAATCGTGCTTCAGCTGGTATATAATATACAGTGTTACTCATTCATACATCTTAAATGAACAAGACCTTATGCTCTTAGATTGGCTATTTAGAAAGCTGCGCCCCCCCAAAAAAAAAACACAGTTGCAGAGGTTATTTGTGGTTTCCACAAAATTCCCCACGTTTTCTTAAAACAGTTATTAGTTCTAAGGGAAAAAAGATCTATGAACGTCTCTGAACTGAGACTTTGAAGATATATGTGTAATCATGACTTGTTGAATAAAAGTGTTACTTTAAAAAAAATGAACAAGACTATAGGTAACAAGACTGAGGTTAAAAAGCATATATAATAAAAATTACTGAGAGGGGGGAAAAAAAGAGATTCCATCTCTCCCCAGAAAGAATGGCTGACATCAAGCAATCAACCAACAACAAATGCTGGCAGGGATGTGGGAAAAAAAGAACCCTTCTGCACTGTTGGTGGGAGTGTAGACTGATACAACCAGTGTGGAAATCAGTGGCAAGTTTCCTCAAAAAAGGTAGGATTAGAGGTCCCATTTGACCCAGCTATTCCCCTTCTAGATATCTTCCTTGAAGAATTAAAAACATCTTACCACAGTGATACAGGTGCCTCCATGTTTATAGCACCATGTTTTGTAGTAGTTAAATCTTGAAAACAACTCAAATGCCTATCCACCAAGGAATGGATAAAGAAGATGTGGGGGACTTCTATACAATTTAATACTACTCTGTTACAAGAAGGATAGACTTGAGACATTTCTAGGTAAACAGATACAACTTGAGACCATATTCTTATAAGTGGAATAAATCAAACTCTCCCATGTAAACTTCATATTGTCTCCCTGGTGTGAGAAAAACTGAAAGAGGAGATAAGCACCAAAGGGTTTTTACAAAACAAAAAAAAATTGTTCAAAAGGAAAGAAAAACTAGGGTAGGGGAAGGGGAAAAGCAAGGAAAAGCAAAAAAAAAATCAATTTAAAAAGGATAAAATGGGAACAAAGCTTGGTAAGCAGGGAGGGGAAGAGAAGTTGAAGGGAAGAAAGGGGATTGGGGCAAAAAAGAGGAATCAAAGTATATCATATACAGGTATAAATTCTCTGTGATAAATATGATTATTAGGTATACCTAAAAAGTACCAATAAACTTAATTTTAAAAAAAAGAAAGAAATCCTGTCATTTGAAGATGAACCTGGAGGACACTATGTGAAGGGCAGTAAGCCAGGCATGGAACAGCAAAAGCCACTTGTTCTCACCTCCACATGGAGTCTAAAGAAGTCAAACTCTTGGAACATGAGGGTAGAACAGCACTGAGGAGGAAGCACGGGCAAGAGAGGAAAAAGGAGAATGCTGGTCACAGGGCACAAAAAGTCATGTTAAATCCTTGACGACATAGTGGTGTTATTCCCAGAATGTAACTGTACAGTCAAGAGGCAGGAATGTCAACTGCTGGTTACCTACAAACACTTATTGAGTATCTTCTCCATGCTACGCTGGGTGCTGATTATGCACACACGCAGCCTGTGCTCCCATAAGCCAGTCGTCCTCCAGAGAGGAAAGACCTTGAAACAGCACCATAAAAGAAGAACAGAGAGACTTCCTAGAAGTGCTAATAAGTGCTAAGGCCATGGGCATGCGATCCATTCAGCCCCAGGAAGCCTGAGACAGTTTCCTATAGAAGCTGAATTTCACCTGACTGACATCTGGTTGACCTCTCAACCACCAAGAGTTGTGTGATTCTCTGGCTCAGCATCCCTCCATTCCTGATGGGCTAGAACACCAGACCATTTCACTTTGCCTAAATTACCCTGGCTTCTTAATGATGAAAGCCCCACATACCAGATAGCACCAGTCCTGGACAAACCAGGAAGTTTGTCTCTCAAGCTGAGTGAAGACTCCTTATAGTGCCTCCAGGACTCCCCATGATCTTACCCCTCCCTGGACTCACTTCTCCCCATCTTGCTTACCTCATACCATCTGGACCTACACACACACTACCTGTGCCCACCTCTCACCCCCTGGACCCACATCTTACCCTTTGGCCCACCCTCACCATCACTGTTCCTTACATTTCTCTCTGGCCATGCAGCAGCATCATGGAATCAAGCTCTCTCTCTCACTCACTCTGCAGTTGCCCCTTGCCAACTGCCCACTGGGAAGCACCTTCTCATACCTCAGGTATCAAGTAGAATGCACTTCTCCTAGAAAGCCAGCTCTGAGCCCCATAATGCAAAGCCATGCATTCCTCCACGGAGCCCTTACATTAGGATGATTTTTCTCTGGTAATACAATTGTGCATTAACTCTAATTAATATAATTAATCAGTTAAATTAGTTAATCAGGGTTTTTTTTCCCAGTAGTGGGGAATGGACCAAGAGACTACACTGAGCTATGTCCCCAGTCCTTTTATTAATTAGTAAAATTCTCACCAAATCACTAAGTTGCCTAGCATGGGCTCAAACTTGTCATACTCCTTCCTCAGCCTCATGGAGTCCTGGGATTGCTGGCACGTACCTGACTGAAATAGTTGATTAGTTAACTGTTACTCTAGTCAATTGTGACACCTTTTCTCATGCACTGAGAGTATAAACATATATCTCTTCAGAGGACTCAGGACCTCCTGGGGTTTCATCATTCATGGGCTTAGGAGCAATTGGTGAGCTACAACCCCACCATCTTCCACTGTGGGGGATAACTGGACACTCACCCATCTAGCTTTTCCAGTCTGGGCAATTGCCATGTGCCCAGCTCCAAGTGAAATGCTCAGATATGGCCCTCTTCCAAAGGACCAACATCCCTCCTTACAGAATGGCTGCCTAAGGAGAGGCTCTTCTATCCTGGGCTGACATCAGGTCAGTTCTCCCCAACTCCACATTCAGTGGCACCATATTGGTAGTCCACAATGAGCCACATGGAAATTGGCACTCTACAAATGAATGCATACATTTGCTCTTTATTGTTAGGGTTTTTTTCTTGGTTTCTTGTTGCTTTTTGCTTTGTTTGCAGAGATTCAGGCATTAGATATGTGTTTTGTTTTGTTTTGTTTTGTTTTTGTACAGCCCTAGTGACATCCCTGCGTAATACTACAGAAAGCATCGGTCCTCGATGAGAATGATAACATCACACTGTTCCCAATTCCTCCTTCTAAGATCCCCTCTTCTTAGCTGAATAGAACCTGTGAAAAAAAATTTAAAAAATAACTAAAGTTTCGAAGTGGGAAGAAACAGCGGAAGCCCAGCTTAATTAAAATGTTTAACATAGGGTAAGGGTAGAATGTTAAGTTTAATTTAATTCACTGTTTCTCTAGTTTTCTGTTCTAAAGCAAAACACATATTTTTATTCTATTGTAGAATTAAGTGGTATCATATCTCCCAACCTCTGCAGTTGATGTCATGATTTCCTGGTGTGTTGTTCAATCTTCTTCAAGAATATTCACTCCTTATCCTGACTCATATGGGGAGACATGCAACATATATGTTGTGGGAAAAAGCTAAGTACTTCATACACATGGTCCAATAGCCCCCAAGTCTACTTCAGCACACACAAAAAGTGGTAGATCTGTAATTAACACAACACTCATGATACTGAGTCACTTTGATGATCTATGGTGATAAAGAAGAAGAAGAAGATGGAGAAAACAAGGAGGAAGTGACATGAGCTTGTCATCTCAACAAAGATGGAGATTGTGTCGGTTTTATTTACCAAGGTCGACTTAACATCTGACCTAATCCTTGACAGGTATTTGTTGAACACATATTCTAATAAACAAGGAGAACTATGATGAAGAAAGGATGGAAAAGAATAAAATATACTGTGTCTTCTACCCCCCAGGCACTTGTGCTTCTGTATGCTATGTGTACTTGATACTTCTCCGAATTTCCCACAGGAGCACCCTAAAAGGTACACGGTGTCATCTCCATTTTTCACCGGGTGAAACTGAAGCTGAATAAGGATAACCTGTGTCTTTGGTGACAGAGGGAAATTGACACTCGTGTACTATTTAAAATGGAAAACTGAACTGGTAGAGTGTTTTAGGGAAAAAAGTTGGCAATCATAATATCAAAGATTTTAAAGACTAAGCCCTTGAGACCAATCATTCTTCTAGGATCTGCTTCTATGAAGATCCTAGGAAGAGGATCAATTTGCTGCATAAAGATGTATGTACAAAGTTCCTCATGAAGAAAAACTGGAAACACCTGAAGTGTCCATTAGCAGAGGAATGACTGAACAAATCACCGTACACCATACACCTACTATGAAATATACTATGAACATACTATGAAATATTGCACAGCCTACACAACCATGAGGTTGCTTGAGTGTTGAAATGACCAAAATACAAAAGATGGAAAAAATCAAATGTTGGCATTGAGTTAGAGTCCTCATGTACTTCTGGTGGGACAGTAAATGCAAGACATATCTTTGAAAAATATGTTGGCAGTGGCTACCTAAATTGTGTGTATATAGTGCCTGTGGTTCAGCAATTCCACTCATGAATGTGTATCCAACAGAAATCTATAGATATACTCACCAAAAGGAATTAAAATAAAATATAAATAATAGGATGCAGGGAGATAGATCTTTTGCAAAATGGAAAGAAGAGAAAATAAGGGATGATAGATTAAAAAAAAAGGATAGAACAATGGTGGTTATATAGATATCTCAAACAAAGGATAATAGATGTAAGGGTGTACAGATGGATGGGTAGGTAACTAGTTTATCTACAGTATGAAATTTCATGTGTGATAACTACAGCTCAATGTCTATGATGGCTGGTAGGTAGCAATAATGAAAAAACTGAGAGACACTGCTATAAAACAACTAGTTTTGAAAAACGTAAACATATGGGGGCCAGGGAGATAGCTCGGTAGAATAAGTGCTTGCCTAGCAAGCGCAAGTACCCGAGTTCAATCCCTGGTTTCACAAAAAAAAGAAAAGAAAAAGAAAAAGAAAAGAAAAAAGAAAGAAAGAAAGAAAGAAAGAAAGAAAGAAAGAAAGAAAGAAAGAAAGAAAAAGAAATAAAGAACTAAAGATACATGCTAGCAGTGATTGAATTTCACATGTACAATGTTAACTGGACCAAGCCAGACAGAAAGACAACCTGTTGTGTGATTCCATTTATATGAAGTCCCAAGAACAGAAAAAACAAATCTATAGTGTTTGATGTTAGTATAGTGGGATTTTTTAAAATTTAGTTAAGTTTACTGGTTCAATTTAGGCATATACAGTGTTCACATACATCATAGGGATGTGGCACTATACATAATATATTTTCACTTGTCTTTTTTCCTCCAATTCTCCTTCTCTTTCCCCCCTCAACTCCTCTTTCCTTCCTTGCTTACCAAGCTTTGTTTCAATTATATCCTTCTTTTCTCATTTTTTCTTTTCCCTTCCATCCTCCCCCTTCTCCTTTCTTTGTGAGCAATTCTTCCCATTTCACTATATCTCTTATACAATTTGGTTCTTATTTCCACTTTAAGTTTCTCACTCCAGTGAGACTATGCAATATTTATACCTATGTGTCCAATATATTTCACTTAAGAGTATATATGGCCTCAAAGTCTACCCATAGGATAGTGTTTAGAAAAGGTAGTGAAAGAAAAAAAAGGAAATTCAGGGATATAGTGTTAGTTGTATTCTGTTCTTCAACAGGTGTGGTTGGATATGTTCAGTTTGTGAAAATTCACTGAACCACACACTTGAGACTTTTACACATTATGCATATAAATTTTCTATTACAAATAGAATAATTTCATAATGAAATACAGAATGGCAATAGTTAATGCACTTTGTATCATAATGTTACAAGAATGACCAAAATGTTCTGAGTACAAGTCATAGGCAAAAAGATAGATAAATAGAAAACAGGAAAAAGTTCAACTATTTCCCCAAATTCTCTATCCAATTGTTTCAAAACTATTTCACTATAAATGCTAATTTGTTTTGCTGTTGGTGGTATTTTGTTTGTTTGATGTTTTTGGTACAGAGTCTCACTATACAGCTCAGATTCATTGTGATCCTCTTGTTTTCAGCCTCCACAGCACTGGAATTGCAGGCATGCATCACCACGTCCAGTCTCAGCGGCCGGCTTAGTGTGCCTGGGGGCAAAGCCGATGCTGTTTGTGGTCCCAGGGATGGAACCCCAGTCCCTGCACTTGCTTAAGCAGGCACTTAGTCTGCTGCGCTATCTTGCTAGCCCAACAATACTACATATCTTTCACAGATAGGATCTTCTGCTTTGTTTGGGTTTTTGTTTTTGTTTTTGTTTGTTTTTTGTTTTTTGTTTTTTGTTTTTTGTTTTTTTGTTTTTTTGTTTTTGTGTGTGTGTGTGTGTTACCTGGGATTGAACTCAGGACCTTGCATTTGTGAGGCAGGCACTTACACTACTGAACTATCTCCCAGGCCCTATTAGATGCTAATTTGTTTCATATGTACTACTCATTTTTCTTAGTTCACTGAAAAGAAAGACTTGTGGTGTTACCTATAGATAACTTTTTCAATAATATTTTTGGGATTGTTTTGGGGTTTGGGGGTACTGGATGCTGAACTGGATCCCTTGCCCTTTTAATTTTTTATCTTGAGACATAGTCTCATAAAGTTGCCAAGGCAGGGATCAACCTTGGCCTCCTCCCGCCTCAGCCCCCAAGGTATTCAGGACTGCAGGTGTGCATCACTACACCCAACTACAAAGTTTTCTTTCTTTCTTTTTTTTTTTTTTGCTTTTGTTTTTGGTGGAACTGGGGATTGAACTCAGGTCCTTGCCCTTGCCAGGCAAGTGCTTATTTCACTGAACTATCTCCCCAGCTTTCTTTCTTAAAACACTAAAACTGTGATTTTGTTCCATATGTACTAATTGGGGGATGACCCAGGCACACAATGAGGTGAGCAAAACAGGTAATAGAACAATTGGGTAAAATGAGTCCACGTACGCAACTAGCCCACAATGTGTGAGTCAACACAAAAACAAGAACTGAAAGAAATGCTTAGTCTTGTGCCTGGGTTATCTCTAAGCAAAGAGAGGGATAAGAATGATCTAGGTGTCCTTAAAACATCTGCACTATTTGAATACTCGATTCCTAGAAATGGAATGAAGACACATGCTCACAGCCAAAACGATGTCTATTCACCAAATGGAAAATAATATTTAGTCATGAAAAAGGAATGGTGTAATAATATTGCAACTTAGATGAACTTTGAAGATACAGTGTCAGATAAAAGAAGCCAGACATAACCAGGCATGGTGGTGCATACTTGTAATCCCAGCTCTCAGGAGGCCAAGACAGGAAGATCACTGTGGGTTCAGGGCATCTTGGGCTACAGAGTGAGTCCCAGTCCCAATAACAACAAGAACCCAGACATAAAACACAGCATGTATCTTGTCCCTGTGAAACATCTAGAACAGAGAGACTTATGGAGGTAGAAGTTAGATTGGTAGCTGCTTGTGGCTGAGAGGAAGTGGGAGTCACAGCTAAGGGGTACAGGGTTTCTTTCTGAGATGATGAGAATGTTCTAAAGTGGACTGTGATGGGGAGTCCATGGCCCCATTCTATCAATATCTTAAAGCCATTGACGAAGACCCTGTAGGTGGAAGAGCCATACACTGTGTGAATATCTGGGAGAGCCATATGCTGTGTGAATATCTTATGAAGGCTGTTGATACAAAATAAAAAATCACAAAACAAAATTCTGAGATAAAACTACAAGTCTGATCTAGTAGTGAGACCCTGAACACTCTGTATGTAGACCCTTCCCTAAAATACAAAAAAAAAAATCTGAGATAAAAATAGAGGAGAAAGGGGGATGCAGATGAATGTCCATTTTGTGTCTGTGTATTCAAAAGTGGTTAGGATGGATGTATAGTTACATTCTCTTAATGAATAGAATGATTTGTTCTAATGGTGTTTGTAAATGGGATAGCAGGTCTGCATCTTGTACAGCAATTAACCACTAAGAAAAATGTATGTGGTGTGTTGATTGTTGAAACTGTCCTACCGATTTGATTTGAAACTGTCTCATTGCTATTTGTTCATCAATAAAATTATGTCAAAAAAATAGAGGAGAAAGGCCAAGAGAAAGAGAAGAGAGGGGCTGAGGTGAACATGAGGCACCAACTGAAGCAGCTGGACCAGCCGGCCAGACCCTCCTGACTCAGATTCCCATTGTGCCAGTCACTGAGGGGATGACAATGTGAAGTCACCGATTGCACCACATGGACTTCAGGTTCCTCATTTGCAAAGTGGGAGGAACAATGGTGATTTCTCAGGGCTCCTGAGGACGTGATGTGGTGATAAGCAAGTGAGGCTGGTGTTATCTTTCCCGTGGAAGGTGGCAGGGTGAGCCGGCTCCTTGGCTCCTTGATAGGAATGCTTGGCGCTGGCGAGCTCAGCCTAGCGCTGCAGAGGAGGGTCTTGTGGTTTCCCCAGCACCACGCTTTGGCTGGGTTGAATCCTCTGCTCCAGCTTCTTCAGCCTGGAGGTGTCGCCGGAGCCTTGCCATCTCTCACTCTAGGGCGTTTGACTCTATTTCTACACCGAGGGTGTGTCTCTCTCATCGTGAGGTTTTGTGAGTGACAGAAGACTCACTGGCAATAAAAGGGAGGGACGATTGTGCTGTCTCACAGCCAGGCCTCTCGGGAGAACCCGGGAAGAACCAGCACTGTCAGCCCCTTCTCCAGGCTCAGCACGTGGGTTCGACTCCTCCTTGAGGCCCAGCCCCAGACCAGAAGAAGAGAGAGCTAGAAGACTCAGGCTGGCCTTAAGGAACAACTGCGTCTACAGCCGGTGAGTGATGTGGCTGCCGTCACTTCTTCCACCTCTCTCTGTCGCTTGTGCACACACACACACACACACACACACACACACACACACCTGTCCCTTCACGGATGTTCTAGCCAACTCTGGCAGAACTGAAGAAACTTCCATCCATTCATCCATCCATCTCTCTGGGTTTTCTTTCTTTGATTCATGGACTATTTATTTACTCAATAAATTCTCCCCAGCACCACCTCTATGCCTACTGCTGGAGACAGAGATGAAGGTGCCAGGCTTTCCCTCTTGAAGTCTGAGCTGCCAGTAAGGCCATGAGAATGAGAATCAAAATCACTGCTGTTTTACAAAGCGCATGTCACTTTCTTTAAAATTATTTGTGTACCTATAAATATATTTGTCATGTGATCTTTCTGTGTGTATACAACCACAAAGAGATGATAAATGTGACACTTACTGAGTGAAAGAAAATCATTACTGCTATAAAGCAAGTATAAACAAGCTGCGCTCTGGGGATCGGGAGAAGGGAGAGGCCAGGAAGTAAATCACAATCACAGAGCCTACCTTGATTTGCCTTCGCTGTGAAGCACCCAGTGCTCCGCTCTTCCCAGGACTCCCTTTCAGACAGGAAAACTGAAGTTCAGAGGAGGAGTGAGCTGCTTCAGCAGGCACAGCTGGGAAAGGCAAGCACTTGGTTCTGGTGTGCATGGGGGGGAGAGAGACAGACAGACAGACAGACAGACACAGACACATAGAGACACAGAAAGAGATAGAGAGACAGAGAGAGAGAGATTTGATGTTCACTTCTGTCACACACTAAAGCTACATATGAGCAAGAAGACTATCTTATATAGTATGTTCCCAATATTTAACAAATAATAGAGACCCAGGAAATGTGTGCTACAGAGTTTGGTGGATGAATGGATGGATGGGTGGATGAATGGACAGATAGGCAGATGGAATGAGGAGTAGGTGGAAAGACAGATGGATAAGTGGGTGCACAGCTGGTGAATGATAGGTGAATGAGTGCCTGGATAGATTAATGGATAGAAGCATGCATGGATGATGGGTATATGCGTAAAGAGATGCATACATGGACAGATGGATGACTGGTCGGGTTAGTGGGGGCAAGAACAGATGCAGAAGGTATGGCAGGCATTACTCCACCCGTATGATCAAGGAGCGATCTTCTGTAATAATTCCAGGCTGACAAAGAAGTGATAAAGAGGTGACAAAAGCAAATGGAAAAGTGCCAAGGATGTGCCAAAAGTCTTCTGTTTAGCCAGAGAGCAAAACGGAGCTCAGAGAGGACAATAGAGAACTTTAATGGATGCTCAGGCTTAAAGGAGAGAGACCTCCTCAGCCTCTCAGAGACCCACCAAGACAGTTTCAAAGCAGTCTTCATCAATTTTGATGGGATTCTCACCATGCAAACCAAAGGTGTCTCCTTAACTATGTCCCCCCAGCCAGTGATCTTCTGAGTAGGACAGCAGCAAATGGGTCTGTTGACCTTCTCACCAATCCATTGTCTTCTGCAAGAAGTTGAGTCCATCACAGGCAGTTAACTGTTCTGAAGCAGGGAAGGGGAGGTTCCAGAGGGAGCAGGGATAGCATTTTGAGGGCTTCTGTCTGGAGAGGACCTGCACCAGGGACTGCCATCTCTTACCCAGCTCTGACCATACATATGCCAGTTATCTTATTTTATCTCAAAAACCCAGATAGATGAATCACTGTATTCCCTGATCCTCTGCCTTTACTGGATACCTTCAACCTATCTTCTCTTGATCTTCAGAGCCGGGAAACACTGCTGAGAGCTGAGCCCAGAATCAAAAGAGAAATGAGTGATCCTCAGCCTTTGGAGGAGGTAGGTGGGGAAGGAGGGCAGTTTGAGAGGAGCAGGAAAAACTGGGAAGGGAGGATGTGAGGACTTAATCTTTCAGTAAGAGTAGAGAGAAAAAAATACTGATTCATACTCAGAGCTAGGAAAAACTGTGTGGTCTTCCAAATGATAAAAATAGACACAGAGGCGGAAGCCTAACTTGAGGAAGAGGAAGGTCAGACAGCTGTATCTGTCTCCAAGGATCAAGTTCTTATCACTATGGACTGAGTACCCTACTTCTCTTCCAAAAACAGTTATTGACCCAAATCCTTCTTCTTTGGAAGGAATAAAGGTAGGATATTGGTATTAGCTTCAGAAACTTGGAGGCCTTTGCAGGTGAGAAATTGATAGAGGAATGCTCTGAACACTCTTAGAAAGGACAGGGAGAGAGAATAGCCATCGAATGTGACAATAGGAAAGGGTTTTCAAAATTACACACCCACACATTTGTCTGAATTTGGAAGCTGGGGCCCAAAGGCAGTAACATACCCAACAGATCTTGACAAAAGAGAACCTGATCTCAGGTTCAACTGCCAGATTTGGCAAATAAAAATAGGAGATCCTAGTTGCGTCTGAATTTCACAAGAAATGCATGTGTCTTGTAAGCATATTGTACACAATATTCAGGATACACAAGTACTTATTCTACCAACTTGCTTATTTGAAATGTGAGTGTCACAAGGCCCCTTGTATTTTACCTGCCAGTGTAACCCCAGGCCATTCTTTAGTGCATCCTCTGCATGTCCTTGACCCTCTTGCCCTTGCTGACCCTGTCACCTCTTGGCCAGGAGGAGTATGATATGTCAGGCGCCCGCCTAGCCCTGACACTGTGTGTCACCAAAGCCCGGGAAGGCTCAGAGGTAGACCTGAAAGCCCTGGAAAGCATGTTCCGGCATCTGGGATTCGAAAGCACCATGAAAAGGGATCCCACTGCCCAGGTATTTGACTGCCAGCTCCAGGAGGGAAGGGGCCTGAACCAGAGGAGTGGCTCCTCTCTCTGAGCCTGCTCATTTCTCTCCCTCCAGCAATTCCAAGAAGAGATGGAAAAATTCCAGCAGGCCATAGATAACTGGGAAGAGCCTGTTAGCTGTGCCTTCGTGGTGCTCATGGCCCATGGGGATGAGGGCCTCCTCGAGGGAGAAGATGGGGAGATGGTCAGGCTGGATGACCTCTTCCAGGTCCTGAACAATAAGAATTGCCAGGCCCTGAGAGCCAAGCCTAAAGTGTTCATTGTGCAGGCCTGCCGAGGAGGTGGGGACAGAACCAAGAACACAGAGCCCCTGGTCTTTCCCCCAACCTGATCCCAAACCCAGCATGTGGCCTGACTGTCCCAGTACCTTCTCCCCACACACACATGTCTTCCTTTCTGACTCTGCCTTTTCCTTTTCTTGGTTTTTCAGAACACAGGGACCCCGGTGAAGCAGTAGGTGGGAGTGAGGTCATGATGGTCACTGACGACAGCCCCCAAACCATCCCGACTTACACAGACATCCTCCATGTCTACTCCACAGTGGAAGGTAGGAGCATCTCGCTGTCTTGCAGTAGCCTCTTCTCCTCACACTCACCTCCCATTCCTGACCCCTAAACACCAACTGACCTCTCTGAAACCCCCAGGATACATTGCCTACAGACACGATGAGGAAGGCTCCTACTTCATCCAGACACTGGTAGACGTGTTCATAAATTGGAAAGCATCCATCCTGGAACTCCTGACTGAGGTAAGTTGGGACAAGAGAACTGGAACCTCCCCTGGGTGGAGCAGGCTGAGACCCCTCCCACCCTTCCTCCATTTCCCCAGCCCCAAATCCCAACAAAGAAAGTAGGATGTCTTTATGCCAGCAAATAAATTTCCCCAGTACAGGGTCCCAAAGCCCACAGTATGTGAGAGAGATTAAATGAAATACAGAAAACTTCTTTGAATAATTCTTTCATATTTAATTAATGTTTGGCCAAACATTTTTTTCTTCTTCTAATGGTGACATGTTTTATTGCATATATATATATATATATATATATATATATATTTATTTATTTCAACCAGACAGAATAGTCTGTAATCCCAGCTATTTGGGAGGCTGAGACAGAATTGCAAGTTTGAAGTCAGCCTAGGCATTAAAAAATAAAAAGTGGCTGTGTGAAGACCCTGAGTTCAATCTCCAGTACATCCATGAAAAGTCCAATCAATGATTCTATACAAACTATGGACTAGGAGGAGACAACAAAGGTCTTTTGTCTTAGGCCATGGATACTGACCTTTCCTGTTCTCTAACCGTCACCCCATGAATCTGCAATACCAATTCCCCCAGGGGCCCAGTCCCCACACTGACCACATGTATTGCTTCAGGTGACCCGGCGTATGGCAGATGCAGAACTGCTTCAGGAAGGGAGAATGAGGAAAGTGAACCCTGAAGTCCAAAGCACCCTCAGGAAAAAGCTCTATCTTCAATAAAAGTAGAAAAGCCAAGGAGAAGCTCTCCTGCAAGTATCCTCTTGGTCCTACAGACAGTTACAGGGCAGCTCACCCCATTCCTCAAAAATCTCCTCTTCCCAAACTGTCTTTCTTCTCATTCCCTCATCGGTGTTCTTCTCAGAGCAAGCCAGCCAAAGCTGAGTACAAGATATGATGGTAACATGAACATCACCTCCCTCAGGCTGGACTGCCTACCTCCATTAATGTAACCTCAGAATATATTCACTTATCCTACTTTGTGCTTCTGTGTTCAAGTGAGATCTTTCTTTTACTTTTGTGAATCATATCCACACAGAACTAACTAGTTAAGCTCAAGGTTTTCCACTGATATACCAATGCTTGCTGCCCATTTCTCTTCACAACCAAACCTTCACTGGGATCCTGCAACTCACTTAGAGTTAGAACCTCCTTGGCAGCACCCATTCTTCCCCATACCCTACGGGTTCACTCCTAAACCCTACAATTTTCATCAGGCATAAATTATTATCCTAAACTTCCTTGGATAGCAAGTTAGTGCCCTGGCTTACAACGACCTTATGGACTTTTTCTCTAGATAATGCAGCTGCCTCTTCCCTTTATGGTTCATTTCCTTCTAATGCTTCTTACCCTAAGTTCCTGAACTCTGCCCTCTCTCCAAGAAAATCTATCCATCCATTTCTCTGTTCTTTCCATTTCAACTTTCAGCCACTCTGAATCACAGCATCAGAGATCCTACCCTGTTATTTTACAGGTCAAGCTCCAGAGACCTAGAGATGTTAAGTGACTTGCAGATTGCCACACAGGAAGCCAGAGGCAGAGCTGGGTTCTAACTTCACAATCGGCTTCCTCTTGATCTATCAGAAAGGCTTTCTAATTAGAACTACCTAAATAAACCCTTCCCTATGTTGGAGGGAGGAGCTCTTCAGAAGACTTCTACAAACTTTCAACAGCTGCCAGCTATGGTCACCCCCATGAGGTTTCAGCACTGAGCTGGGAGTTAGACCAGATGCGTGTTTTTCCAATTCCATGCACAGTAGATGTATCCACCATCATCAAAAATTCATTGCTAATGAGTTTTTTCCTCCTGGTCTTTCCTCCAAGAATTACCTAGCATCTTTACCCTTAGGCCACAGTCTGTTAATTCTGAAGCTACCTATGACCCTTCTCTTTTTCTATGTTTCATGGACCACCATGCCAGTCCAACCTGATTTTATACCTGCCTTCTCATCCCTCCACATCACCCTTAAGGCTTCATCTCCATCTTCTCCTATCTTTCTCTTTGCAGCTAGCATGTGTCTACCTCTGTCTTCCTCTCTTACTGTGATTCATCTTTCCTTAACACTGTCTAAAAGAGAAATCTCCCTGGAATGATCCAGAAGACACAATGAGCCCTGTTATTTAGAGACCAAAGCCAAACTCCACGTCTGATTTCTCACAGCCTTATAATCTCACTCTATGCCTGCACTCAGCTAAACTCATCCCAGGCTCCTCCTGAGTGCAGTCTTTCAACAAGTCTTTTTCCTTTCCCATACCTGTACTAAGCATCTGCTATCACCGTTTCCCCCAAATGAAGGGGCCTGATCTCTCCTCATCCTCTTCCATCCCTACTTATTCCAGAAAGCCTTTCCTAGTAGTCTTTTTAGTTGTTACTGTCTTACCCTGGGTGAGATGCTAGAAAATACCATTCCTGGGGGCCAAGAGAATATTATTGAAATAATGAATGTTCAATAAACAGTTGTAAAACTTTGCAAGAATGCATTGAAATCTTCCCTGTGTGTATAAGCCAAGAGGCAGATGTGAAAGGACACCCAAATTTGATTCATTTCTCTCCATGGCTGGGTGCCACATGGGTGTGCCCAGCATGAACAGAGAATCAGGAAACTCAACCTGTCTGTTTCATAACAGCAGATGCATTAGGAACTTTCAAAAATACAGACCGTGCTTCTACACCAAATGACTATTCTACATGACTGATGCAGCTCCAGAATATCCCAAGAAAGTATCCAGACACCAGCACCATCCTTGTCAACATTATAAGGCAAATCTGGGTGTAGAGAAACCTGTAATTCCAGCCACCCAGGAGGCTAAGGCAAGACGAAAAGCTATAAGGGACCTTGGAGACCAGCTGGTTACAGGAACTCAGATATTTAGCAAGCATATCCTCACTTCTACTCTGGTGCACATGGCAGCTGTAATGAATTAGTCACACCTTCTCTCCTCAACTCAAATGTATCCTCAACATTTTTCCCTTCTCAGTAGCCAGGAACCAGAGACAGCAGACCCTTCAACACACAAGGCCCTGGAGAACATTCAAGATCCAAAATGTAACACTGGGGCTGGAGAGATGGCTCAGTGGTCTAAAGCACCTACTTGAAATAAGCTTGGCAAAGCACGGGGATGGCGGTTCAATCCTCCAGCACCACATGCCAGCCAGCCCCGCCCCCTGGTGGGCTGAGCTGGCCACACACACACACACAATAAATAAATGTAATAAAAATAAATAAATATTTAAAAAAAAAAAACAAAATGTAACACTGTGTGTCTATTGGCATAGGCAAGGCTGGGACACATTTCAATTGTAAAGTGATTGTCTAGTATGCATGAGATAGAGAGATAGAGACAGAGACAGAGACAGAGACAGACACAGACACAGACACAGACACAGACACAGACACAGACACAGACACAGACACAGACACAGACATAAACACAGACACAGACACAAACCAAAGAAATGTGCTGTTGTCACTATGGAAGCCAGTGTGATGGTTCCTCATAAGCTGAAACTGGAAATTCCATTAGACCCAAATATTTCTCTTCTATGGGTTTTTGCAAAAGGGTTAATGACATCATCCCACAGTGCTCCATGCATGCCCATGTTTATAGCAACACAACTCATATCAGCTAACACTTGGAAGCAGACTATATGTTGATCAACAAATGAATGGATGAGGAGAATGTGGTACTTGGACACAATGGGGTAGTACTCTGCCATAGAGAAAGATAAACTTGAGCATTGTGTAGAAAAATGGATGGAATTTGAGAACATAATAAGTGAAATAAATCAGACTCACAAGCTTAAGTATCACATGGCTTCTCTTATACAAGAAATTCAAGGTATAAAGAGCAAAATAAAGATAGGTCATGAGAAACAGGGTAAGAAATACTTTGTAATAGGAATGGAACCTATTACAATAGGAAGGGAACCTGGTGATAGAGGAGAGGAATAGAGAGAAGGAGAAGAGGAAGTAGAGAGAATTAAGATATGTAACAACTCCACTCAAGAAATATAACCACGGTCCAGCAGGATAGCTCAGCGGACTAAACCCTGCTTAGGCAGAGCACAGTGGCAGAGGTTCAATCCCTGGCAAGCTGTGCCGGCCCCGCCCCCTGGGGTGTGCTGAGACAGTGATTGAGACTGGGTGTGCTGCAGCACACCTGCAATCCCAGCTCTTGGGAGGCTGAAAACAGAAGAATCACTACAAGTCTGATCTGTGTAGTGAGACCCAGCAGAGCCTGTACTAAATACATAAAAGAAGAAATATAATCACTACATGCTGCAAACATGTACTAATAGAAAATTTGGTTTTGTATATAAGAAGATACACACATCATGGAATATTGTTCAGTTTTATCAATGAAAAAGGCTCTGCCATGTGCCACAACTTGTACAAGAATCTTGATGACATTATGCTAAGTGAAATAACTGAGACACTGAAAAACAAATATCACACGATCTCACATATATTTAGAATCTAAAAGGGAGGCAAATATACACATCTAGGAAATTGCATAGTGGTTATAAAGTAGAAAGAGGTGGGGAAGAAATGGGAAGATACAGAGCAGCAGAGATGCAGGATGAACCAGCCTAGAGAGCTAACGTCCACATAAGCCATTCTTTGTGACACGGGCCACCCTTGGGTCAAAGACTGGATTTCAGGTGTTCTTCCCCCCAAGGAGGAAGAAAGGCAGGCAAGACTGGGATGAGAGGCTAGCTCAGAGGTACAGCATTCAACCTTCAGCACTATTTTATTTTTTGCACAAAGATAACTATGTGAGAATATGTTTATTTGCTTCATTATGTAAACATTTTCCCTATATATTTACTGATTTTACACATGTTGTGCTCTTAAACTTCTTCAACTTACACAATAACCATTTCAATTTTGCTCAAGTTGGCCACAGTTGTTCCACTAAAGACTATGCTTCATCCAATAAGCAAACAGGACTGAAACCTGTACTTTCATTCTTTGAGACACTTCTCCCAACTAAGGGTTTTCTTCAGTTATTAAATAAGAAGGAGAAAGGAAGAGAAGAGTAAGAAATGAGGAGGGGAGGAGGAGATGGGGAAAGAAGAGGAGGAAAGCAAGGGAATATAGAGAGAGAAGGGAAGGTTCAACACACAAGGCCCTGGAGAACATTCAAGATCCAAAATGTAACACTGGGGCTGGAGAGATGGCTCAGTGGTCTAAAGCACCTACTTGAAACAAGCTTGGCAAAGCACGGGGACCGCGGTTCAATCCTCCAGCACCACATGCCAGCCAGCCCCGCCCCCTGGTGGGCTGAGCTGGCCACACACACACACACA
>NW_004524626.1:4441979-4443374 GCF_000260255.1 Octodon degus
AGGAGAGGAAAGGAGAGGAAAGGAGAGGAAAGGAGAGGAAAGGAGAGGGAGAAACAAAGGAGGGAGGGAGGGAGGGAGAGGGAAAGGCATCAGGGCCAATCCAAGTTTTGTAAGGACTGCAGAGTGGGTGCAGAAACAGTCCAATAGTCCTTTAAGAAAAATATAATCCAGGTACTACAGCTACTCAGGAAGCTGAGGCAGAATAATTTCAAGGGAGGGGCAGCCTGGGCACCTCAGCCAGATCTTGTTTCAAAACTATTTTTATAAGAGAACTGAATTAATTTTGAGGCAAACGCACCTCTCACTGTTCTGTTCTCCAAGCTATTCCCCAACTGTGGCAAGAAAATATTTAAAATGTAAATATGACCTGCTAGCATTCTCTGAAATTTTTGATGACATTCTCCTGTTCTTTGTTTTTTTGTTTGCTTTGTTCTGTTTTCTCTTTGCAATGCTGAGGGCCAAACCAAGGGCCTTACACAAATTCTCTTATGCTGAACTACAGGCCACTGCTTCTGTCTCTGTCTCTGTCTCTGTCTCTGTCTCTGTCTCTGTCGCTCTCTCTCTCTCTCTCTCCCTCCCTCCCTGCCTCCCTCCCTCTCTCCCTCCCATCCAGTGCTAGGAGTAAAATCCAGAGCCAGGTGCCTGGTAACCAAGCTCTGAACCTCTGCTACAACCCCATCCCATCACTGCTTTGCACCTTTCATGTTACAACTCTTCAGGTAAGACCAAAGTTCAGTTTCTTTAACATTATTTTTCTTCAAATAGCAAATCACACTTCTTCTTTTTTCTTTTATGAAACAATAAAACAAATTTTCATGACCAAATAATAAGAGAATAGCAATAGTTAGAACACTAAAGCTCGAGACCCAGTCCGAGCCCAGGTCCTGAATTTCTGCTGACTTCCGGAAACCCCCAGACCCAGTCCTAGCCCAGGTCCGGTGAGTGTGTGGAGAGCTTCCTGCTAACCTGCACAGGCGGGACCAGTCCCAGCCCAGGCGCAGCATGGGCCGGACCCTCTCCCACCCCCTCGGGCCACCCCACCAACCTGCCATACCTCCCCCACCCCTCCTGCCAAGTAGGAATTTCTGCTGATTTCCGGGAACCCCAGACCCAGTCCTAGCCCAGGTCTGGTGAGTGTGTGGAGAGCTTCCTGCTAACCTGCACAGGCGGGACCAGTCCCAGCCCAGGCGCAGCATGGGCCGGACCCTCTCCCACCCTCTCGGGCTGCCCCCCACCACTCCACCTTACCTCCCCCACCCCTCCTGCCCAGTAGGAATTTCTGCAGAGTTCCGGGAACCCCCAGACCCAGTCCTAGCCCAGGTCCGCAGCAGGAAGGAGCTGAGCACAGCAGCCAGACCTAAGCCAGACGCAGCTGGATAACTCCAAACTCTATAT
>NW_004524626.1:4457943-4459737 GCF_000260255.1 Octodon degus
TTTCAAATCAAATCGGTAGGACAGTTTCAATAATTAACACACTGCATACATTCTTCTTAGTGGTTAATTGCTGTACAAGATGCAGACTTGATATCCTATTTACAAACAGAATGTAACTATATATCTATCCTAACCACTTTGAATACACAGATACAAAATGGATATTCATCTGTATACCCTTTTTTTGTTAAGTTCCGTTGTTTGAATATTATAGGTGTGTAAACTCAGTGAAATATTCTAAAAGAGTCCAGTATCCCATAATAGTATCGGGTCTTCCGCTTAACTGACAATGTCAGAAATTGTTGACCTGAGTCCCCCACAGCTCAACATAACAGCATGGCTTTATTTCTTATATTTCGTTTTTATACTTTTCTTCTGGATGGTTAAGACCAAGGTAAAGCAGGAACTATGCAACAAGAGTTGTAACTTTTGGCTCTGATAAGGTCAGGGAAATCTCCTAAGGATTTATCCTGAGATCCTGTACCTCAGATTGTAGAACCTTTGTCAGTGTCAGCCATGTGGATGAGTCACAGCCATTGCCTGGCCAATGTCATAGCTAATATTTTTTATGTATATGCTTTAATGATTTTTTTCTTTACGATAAGTTTTGGACAATTTCATTTTTGTATATCTTAGTATGATTTTATTTAAATTTCTTGTGCTAAAGGTTCATTTTTCTTAGAAATATGGTATTATGAGTTGTACTAAATTCAGAAATTTTAAATCTTTAAATATTTATTGCCTACTCTTTTCCACTTTGAGAATTCTAATTATATGAATATAAGTTTCTTGGTTTTGACACAGTGAACTATTATGACTGATCTGTAAATTCTTTCTTCATTTCTATTTTGGACAATTTTTATTGTTATATTCATTTATGTTTGTAAATAATTTATTTTCAATTTGCAATCTATTACAAAATTAAAATAATAAAAAATAAAAGCAAAACTCCCATTTAAAAAGAAAGAAAGAAAAAGAATACTAAGTATCTGAATTCATGCACCTATAGGGGTTTTGTTTGTTTGTTTGTTTCTGTTTGTTTGTTTGTTTGTTTTGTGGAACTGAGGATTGAACTCAGGCCCTTGTGCTTGCCAGGGAAGCACTTATTCTATTGAGCCATCTCCCCAGTCCTATAGTATTTAGATGCCAATGGAATACCCATTTCTGACAGCACTAAACAAAAAAAGGGGATACAAAAGAAGGACCATTTTGTATCTGTATATGCAGAAGAGTTAGAATAAATATACAGCTACTTTTGCTTAATTTAATGAGAAGAAAATTTGTACTAATAGTGCTTGAACAGGATATCCTGTCTGTATTTTGTACTATGGATAACCACTAAGAAGATCACAATGTACAATGTATTAATTTATTGAAACTGTCCTATTAATCAGTTTTGAAACTGTCTCATTGCTATTTTTTCTCAATAAAATAAAGAAAAGAAATAAAAGAACACTAAGTATCATTATCTTCAAAGTAGTTACTCAGAATATAAGACATAAACTGAAAACATGCCTGCAAGAAAGAAAAAAAAACAGATGACAGTTTCTTTTCAACAAACTAAGATAAACTGAGTATAAATGAAATAGATAGCGACCGTCCAGAAGCGGCTGCCAGGCTCTTTCTCCAGTCTCTATCTTCAGTTCGCCTGCCTCCACTCTAGCCTCCACCATGTCCATAAGGGTGACCCAGAAGTCCTACAAGGTGTCCACCTCCAGCCCCCGGGCCTTCAGCAGCCTCTCCTACACCAGCGGGCCTGCCTCCCGCATCAGCTCCTCCAGCTTCTCCCGAATG
>NW_004524626.1:4461477-4462999 GCF_000260255.1 Octodon degus
TATAACAGAGGAAAGTATGTTATATTTAAGCTTGTGTGTCTGACTTATTTTACTTAATATTATGTTCTCAACTTGCCTCCATTTACCTAAAATTAAGCCTTTTAAGTAAAGTCTTTGGTTGTGTGATTATTTAAAATCTGTCCCCCTCCATCTACGGCTCCAAAACTACTCTTCTATTGTCAGACACCAGTGAACTCTGAGGATGCTCTGCTACCATGAAACCTTGCCTGCACTCACTGACACACCAGACTAGGTCCACGTGCAGGAGCCAGGTGGAAAATGCACGTCATGGGATACTGAGGTTCTTCGCAACCACCAAGGAAATACACAGGATCCATGAGCTAAAATCAAGTCCATGTTCTATATTATGAGTAATTTCTATTTAATGGTGTTCATGTGCTCCTCACTACCAAAGAAGCAAACGCCACTTCCAAGGTTCCAAAGTTTGACCTCAGGCTCACGTGAGACACAAGAAAACTGGTGGGAACTAGAAAAACAAGTCTATCCATTTACATTCTGATCGGTTGGGTTATTAGAGAATAAAGTATTTCAGCCAGGTATGAAGTTGTTCATACAGATGATCAATTATGAGAAATGAGGTCACCTCACCCCTGTCATTCATTAAACTAATCCCCCTGTACATGGATTTCCTCACCCGCACTCCACACCCACAGTCTCAAGGCAGGATCCCAGTCCTCGGATGGCTTCCTGTGAGCTTCTGACACAGCAAGGAGAGGGGACAGAAATCGACTCTTTGTCATTTGGGTGCCAGTCATATCAGTTCATTTCCATTTCCACACAGAGCCATCATCATGGAGCCCCCACGCTGGCCAACAATCGCATCCCAGAACTACAGATGCATAGCACCCTCCTTCTCTCCCTTTAAACTTCTAGGATCTCATGCCTCTTTCCCAGGCTGAGGCTGGTAAGCTGATTCCCACAGAAAGAATCTGCATTTATACCCCAATGTTGGAGCTTGGGGGTGCAGCTCTGTGGTAGAACACTTGCTTAGGATGTGCAAAACCCTAATAGATACCTGGCTCTGCAATTGAAAACTAAATTATAAATAAACCTCAGCATTTCCCTCTTGCTTCCACTACCCAAACACAATGATTTTTTCTGTCAGAAATCGAATTGTTTTCAAAAAATTTCTACATGTCAAAAGAAATCCTTGATACCGCCTGAATGCAAGTTAAGGGAGACAGACTTGTGCTCTGAAACCATTGGTGCCACTACTGCTTCCATCAAGGACGGAGGAAGGAACTGAGGCAGAAGGATGGAAAATTTCAGGCCAGCCTGGGCAACTTAGTGAAATCTTGTATCAAAATGAAATTCTAACAGACCCGGAGCGCAGGCCGGCGAGTGAGTGAGACGACCCAGGCCGCGGGATCCTGAACAGACCCAGAACGCAGGCCCGACGAGTGAGTGAGACTTCCCGGGCCCAGGGATCCTCTTTTGACCCAGGCTGCAGGCCCAGCAGGGATCCCTTCAGCAGAACTCCCTGCAAGGAGGCTAGAGGCAA
>NW_004524626.1:4464529-4473470 GCF_000260255.1 Octodon degus
TTTTCTGAATATTGCTTAATCTTAATTTTTGTTCTAAGATTTATACTGTATCTTTGACTTACAATTTATTTAAAAAGACATTGTATGATATCTTTTAGTATTAGAAACTTTAAAAAGTATATTTCCATTTTCTGTTGACTTATTAAAAAAAAGAGGTTTGTACAAAAAAAAAAAGAAAGAAAGAAAGAAATCCTCATTACAGTAAAAAGAAAATCCATGAATTGGGAAAAAAATTATAGCTGACTGTCCCTCAGACAAAGGAATTCTATCTAGAACATATGAAGAATTTTTAAAATTCAGGCCCCTCAAATTCAAAGATCCAATCCAAAAATAGGCATCTGATGTAGAGTGTGCCTAAGGAGAGTCACATGGAGAGAAAACATTCTCTCAGACTTTCACAGAGAGCAAATTGGTCAAGCAATGGCCATGACTCATCCACATGGCTGACACTGACATAGGATCTACAAAGTGTGGTACAGGGTTTCTGGATAAGTTCTGAGGGGACTTGACTGACCTTGTCAGATACAAAAGTTACATTTCTTGTTATATAGGTCTTGCTTTGTCTTGGTCTTATCCATCCAGCTGAAAAGAATAAAAATGGAGTATAAAAAGTAAAGCAATATTAATATGCTCAGCTGTCAAAGGCTCAAGTCAACAACTTCTGATATTGCCAGTCTTATGGTTAACCCACTACTATTATGGGCTACTGGACTATATTGGATTATTTTGCTGAATTCATGCACCTACAATATTTAAATGACAATGGAATACCCATCTCTGACAAAACTAAGCAAAAAAGGGGATACAAATGAAGGACCGTTTTGTATCTATTTTAAAATAGTTAAAATAGATGTACAGCTACTTTCTCTTAATTCAGTAAGAGAAAGATTTGTACTAATATGTTTGGACAGGATATCATGTCTGCATCTGTTACTATGAATAACCACTATGAAGACAACAATATGCAATGCATTAGTTATTGAAACTGTCCTACTAATCGGTTTTGAAATTGTCTCAAAAAAAAGGAAACTGTCTCATGCTACTTGTTGCTCAATAAAATTAATAAATATATATATAAATCAATAAATAAATCCTAATTTTAAAAAAGCAAAATAATAGTAATAATTACTAGAGAGTGCAACAAATATTTTCTAATTATTTTTGTCCCAAGTATTATATTTCTGATAAAGAAATAGAACGCATCTTCACTATAAAATGCTAACCTTAGATTTAGTAATTGAATAGAAAGAGATATATCATTTGTATGGTGGCCAGGGAAATGGCTCAATAGAATAAGTGCTTGCCTGGCAAGTGCAAGGGCCTGAGTTCACTCCTCAGTTCCACAAAAAAAAAAGAAAAGAAAAAAATTATCATGTGTAAGGATTGGCAAAATCACTATCAGTAAGGTTCCACTTCTCCAAAATTTGTTATATGGACTCAACAGAATGTGCATAAAAATCTACAGTTTTATTATATAAATTAAGAAGGTGATTCTGTATACTCTATATATGTGAGAATATATATGATATTCCAAAACACAGAATATTCTATATATGTGACTATCTAGATATATAGGTATACAATATATAGGTATGTAGAATGTATGTACATAGAAAACACTGTATTTGTGAATAATTGGAATTTTAAGCTATTTTAGAAAACAGGAGCAAGGTTGGAGGATTTGTGCTCATAAGTTTAAAACTAATAATAAATCTATGTAATCCAAATAAATAAAATTTAAAAAATAAGTAAAAAGTTAAAATAATTACATAATGTGCCAAAAAATAATGCTGGTACTTTAAAAGGGTAGATTATATAATGTGTGAATTACATTGCAAGAGATTTGTTTTTTATTATTAGTTTGGGTGCTTTGTCATAAAGAAATCAGGCAAATGTGACCCTAACCAAATAAATTTATTCATACAAAACATGTCAATGTATCAAAATATCACACTATCATCCATAATGATGCTCAATTATCATTTGACAATTAAAAATAGAAAAGCAAAGGGAATGTGGCACTCTGGGTTGAATTTGGAACACAAAGAAGGCATTAATTTTAAAAGTTGAGTTTTATTAAAACATAAACAAATGCGGTATTTTCTTCCCAAAGTGACAAAACCATGGTGTAATGATGGCAATCTGACATCAGACAAGCCCAAATAGGCGGACAGTCTACCAAATACCTACCCAGTCCTCTTCAGAACTGTCAAGGTGACGAGAAAACCATTGCAGATCAGAGGAGACCAAGGAAGTAAGATGGCAAAATGCAGCGCAAGGTCCTGAATGTACTCTTCATCATATTTATTTACTTTTTGGAGGGCTAGGGCTTGAACCCAGGACCTCATGTATGCTCAACACAAGATCCATCACTGAGCTACACTCCCTGCCCTCCTCCTTTGTTGTTTCCTTATTTGTAAAACCTTTGAGCTCCTCTCTCCTATATCTTCACATAATAGGTTATTATTTAATCCTGAATTCCCTGATCTCAACAGGATTTAATCATCTTTAATTACAAAGTAGAGTAAGTAGATCTAGAATATCTAATCCATGTAAATCAATTTGTCAACTGTAACCTGCTGCTGGTAATATCTGATTGACAAATCACAAATTTTGAAATTACACTTAACTTGGAAAGAATTTGAAGATTGCCCCAGGTGTGCAGGGAGTCCAAACACAATTGTGTTAAGGTGAACTATCGTTCAACTACCCTACATCATCCTAGTTGGGTTTAACACTCTTTCTCCTTCTCTATCTCTCCCTCTCTCCCATTCCTTTTCTTCTCCTCCCTCTTCATCTTGTTCCTCTCCTTCCTGTTCTCCTCTTATTGTTATTTTGTTTTGCTTTGCTTTGTTTTTTACCTGGTCTTGCTTTGTAGTTTAGGCTGGCCTGAACTCAATATGTAGCCCAGGCTGGTCTGGAGCTCATGCCAGTCCTCCTGCCTCAGCCTCCTGAGTGCTGGGATTACAGACATGCATCTTGGGTTTAACTTTTTCAGATCAACACAGCCATACCTTTGGACAGATTGTAGCAGGGAGCAGAGTTGAAAGAGATTAGGCAAGAGATGCTGAGTATTTCCTGACCAACATTTCCCATCAAACATTTTCCCATTGATAATTCTACAAATTAGGGTGAAACCAGCATTTGTGGGCAGATTGAAAGAATGATCTTGTCTCCTAAGTGACAGAATTAAACTGTTTGCACCCCCCTGAAAGCAGCCCATCCCCCAGCTGCTCATGCTGATGTACATGAGACCAGAAGGTGTTTTCATATGCAAGTTTGCCAAAGTTTGGTCTTTTTCACTGAGCATCATGCTGTATCTATATGCCTGTGGTGGATTAGCTAATGGTCAACTTGTAACACCCAGCTGAATTGAATCAGCATGCTTCTGGGCATGGAAGGCCCACCTGAGGATTGTTGTCAATGGCATAAAAAAAGGAGAATTGGAGAGGAAGATGAAGTGCGTCATTTATTTGACTTAACATTATGGCTTCAAAAGGCATTCATTTTCCCTCAGATGGCTCAGATTTATCCTTCTTTATGTGCACGGTGCAATGTGAGGCAGCCACTGAAATAGGGATCATGAAAAGCATGCAGAACAGAGGCTGTCAGGCTTATAATATTAAGTGGGGGTAGTTCAGAGAAAATTGGGGTGCTTTACACATTTCCAGCTAAATCTAGATCCATGTGTATAAGAGCCAAAAGCAAAACTGCGAGAGAACTTCCAAATATAGCATGAGGTTTAGCATGTGTTGCTCCACTGCCTAGAAAGTTCTGTCTCACACCCACACCATACAGATGCACAGATCCTGATATAAACCACACATATGTGTCTATAAAACACATACTCATGCACACTGTCACACACTCACATGCTTGTGTAAGCACATATACAAATATGCACACACAAGTACAAGGAATTCCCAATTTACAATGATTAACATAATTTTTTACTATACAATGGTACAAAAACAGTATGCCCAGTGGGACAGCAATGTCTAGCATGTGTGCAAGGCCCAAGGTTGCATCCCCAGCACTTCAAAACATAAAAATAAAATTCTACTGGCTCTGATTTCTTTAATGTATTTGGTACTGGCACAGGGTCTCACTACGCAGCTCAGACTTGTAATGATCCTCCTGTTTTCAGCCTCCCATGGGATTACAGGCATGCACCACTGCCAGTGAGGCATCCTTGGTCCCTGTACTTGGCAAAGCAGGCACTTAATCCACTGAGCTATCTCATCAGTCCTAAAGGTTTGTTGTTGTTGTTGTTGTTGTTGTTGTTGTTGTTGTTTTATACAGGGTCTCAATACATAGTTGAGATTCATAGTGATCCTCCTGTCTCAACCTCCCCAGTGCTGGGATTACAGGCATGCACTGCCACACCCAGTTTTGGTGGCCAGTACAGTACACAGTACTGGGGATTGAACTCGGGACCTTGTGCTTGCTAGACAGGTGCTTATGCCACTGAGCTATCTTCCCAGCCCCTGGCTCTGACACTTTCAGTGCAGTGATAAAGGTGAACAGTTGGAGTCTGTTCACCTTACTGACTATTCACTCAGTCAGTAAGACTGAATGAGAATGCACCTGACTATGGAAGACAGAATCAACACAAATGCTCATCAGAACGAATATATAAAGAAAATGTGGTATATCCACACAGTGGAGTACAATTTAGGTATAAAAAGAGTGAAATCTTGTCAACATAGACAGGCCTAGAAGACGTGGTGTTATGTGACACAGAGCAGGCACAGAAATACAAAGCCTGCATGTTCTCGCTTGGATGGGAAACCTAAAAACATTGCTCTCAGAGCTGAGAGTGGAATAGTGGTGCAAAGGTTGAGAGCAGCCAGACGGGGAGATGATGGTCACTAAGGCACGTGTTACAGCTGGATGAGAGGAGTATGTTCTGACACTTGATGGCACAGCAGTGTGACTTCATATTACAATAATTCTCTGTATATTTCCAAATAATTAGACTTGAATGCTCCCACAATGAAGAAACAATCAAGGTTTAAGATGATGGATATGTTATTTATCCTGATTGTTACACCATATAGGCATATATGAAACATCCTCTTGTTTCCCATCAGTCTGTATGACTACTGTGTTAGTGCCTTTTTTAAAAAGATGGCTACTATCCAGGTCACAAGGACAGTGGAATTAATCCTCCATATGGCTAAATGAGAGCAGGAATATTTACTTTGGTGTTTTTTGTATGTTTTGTTTTGTTTGTTTTGTCTAGCTCAGACTGCCTTATAGGTGGGTCTTGTGTAGCATGTGGAGCTGGGGATCGAACCATGGTCCCCTGTGCCTGATTGAGTTTACCTAAGCAGGCGCTTTAAACAACTGAGCTAACCCTCAAGTCCCCAGGAATATTTGCTTTGGTTGGGAGGAAATAGATCTCCTGTAGTGAATGTCCAACAAAATAGAAGTTAGCAAAGGTGATTCAGGAATGACATTGAGTGACTGTTATGATTCAGACTGAAAACTTATTAAAACAGGGCTGGGTTTGTAGCTCAGGAGTAAAGCACCTGCCTGACATCCACAAGGTCCTGGATTTGATCCATGGCACCATAACAACAAAAAATTTGCTTAAACTAAAGTTTTAACTCTGCATGTCAGATTTACTTTAGGAGCTTTTCAAACTTCTCAAGCCGTGGACATGGAAATGTCAAATGGGGCAGCTGCTATAGACAACATCTTGGCACTTCTTTGATGCATTAAGCATACAATTACAATGTGCTCCAACAATTCTGTTCTTAGGAATGTGTACAGGAGAACTTAAAACGGGGTTCAAGCAAAAACTTGTACGTGGAGATTTAAGCAGTGTTATTTACAACAGCCAAAATGTGAAAATTATCCAAATGTCCATCAAGATATAGATGGATAAAAAAATGAAATATCATACAATGATATTTGTGAATCCATTGTATGATACCTCACTGCATACAATGAAACAAAAACTAAAAGGAACAAGACACTAAAATACACCACAATGTGGATACACCTTGAAAACACGTGCCTAGACAAGGCAGACAAAAAAGGCCACATACTTCAGGATTTGTGGTACGTAATGGATAATAACTGCTAATGGATATGAGGCTTCCTTTTTGTGGCCCTGTTCTGTTTTCTATTTTTGTAATAAGTTTATGGGCACAATTTAGGTATGTATAGGATGGTAACATTCATGGTGGTGAACTTGTACCTGTACGTGATATATCTTAGCTGCTCTTTTTTTAATCTCACTCTTTTTCCTTCCCTTCAACTCCTCATCCCCTTCTTATTTACAAACCTTCATTTCTATTTCATCCCTTTCTTCTAATTTTTTTCCCTTCCATCCCCTACCCCATCCCCTTTCATTTTGAACAATTTCTTCTGATTTCCCAACATCTCTTATAATGAGGCTTCCTTTTCAGGTAAGAAAAACGCTCTGAAACTAGATGCACAGCACTGTGACTGGACTAACTGTCAATGAATGACACAATTTAAATATTTCCATGACATTAATTTCACCACCCGAATTGCTGGTTGCATCCCCAAAACACTGAAATCCAAATCTTTGCAAGTGGGGTCCTAGGATCCAAATTCCAAAACCTCAGGCTAAGGGTGGGGCTCAGCAAATCTTATGCCCAACATCTATGAGGCCTTCGGTTTCAACCCACCATCAAAAACAAAGGCTGTGCAGCTGATGGGCAGCCAGGGCTGAGAGAATGTGGGAAGCTGAGGTCACAGTTAACGTACATAGACCAGTCAAGGTTAAATATATTTTGTATAGTTCTGGAGCCAGATAACATTTTTAACAAATAACAACATTTACTAAATACAAAAGGATTGAAATAATCCTCTGCATACTACTGATTACAATGGAATGAATCTAGAAATTAACAGCAAAAGAAGACACAGAAACTATGCAAACCACTGAGATCAAATACTACGTTTTGAAGAATCAGTGGATCATAGCAGAAATCGAACAAGACATTAAAGAATTCCTAGAGTCAAATAAAAGTGACAGTACCATACATCCAAACCTAGGGGACATAAGGAAAGCTGTTCTGAAAGGGACAGTTGTAGCTGTGAATGCACAAATGAAAAGCACAGAGCAATCCCAAATAAATAACCTAATGATGCAGTGTAAAGCCCTAGAAAGATAAGAAAATCCAAATATGAAAGTAATAGAAGGAAAGAAAGTATGAAGATCGGAGTACAAATTCATGAAAATGAGCCTGAAAAATAACACAAAGAATCAATCAGTTGATTGGCTGGAAAGATGAACTAGGGATGGGGCAGGAAAAATAAAAGGAATAAAGATACTATATTCCATGTATCCATTCCACCAGGGTGAGTCTATTTACTATGTATCACATATACTAATAAAAAGATGGAGACATAAAATACTAAAATTTATAACAGATAAGAAGCGCCTGCAAAAAAAAACACAAACAATCCAAATACATCCAAATATGTAAATAGTATTTTCCATGAGCAGTCACAAGAAAGGAGCACCCTAAAACTAGATTACAATAATCAATAGGAAAGAGACTCAACTTCGATATTAGTCAGGGAGGTCCCACAATCCACCGTGCTCTTCCTTTCCAACTTGGGCAGAGCAGAGTGCCTCCCGCAAAGAAGCGTGGCGAGAAGCAGGCTGTTTTGCCATCAACGAGGTGGTGACCTGAGAGTACACAATCAGCATTCACAAGCGCGTCCACAGATTGGGCTTCAAGAAGCGCACCCCTTGGGCACTTGAGGAGATCCGGAAGTTTTCCATGAAGGAAATGGGGACTCCAGACGTGCGCATCGACACCACGTTCAACAAAGCTGTCGGGGCCAAAGGAATAAGGAATGCCCCATATCATGTCCGGGTACGGTTGTCCAGGAAACGGAGTGAGGATGAAGATTCACCGAACAAGCTACATACCTTGGTAACCTACGTCCCTGTTACCACATTCAAAAATCTCCAGACAGTGAATGTGGATGAAAACTAACTTAGAAATAAAGTTACAACTGCAAAAAAAAAGGGGGGGAAATGAAAATAAAAGTAACAACGACTCGTTGCTTTTCATTCATCAGATTAGTAATAATTTTTAAAAGGATATTCAGCGCTGGAGCAAGGCACTCCTACTGATAGTTAGAATGAGACTTTATTTTCATTCTTTTGGAAAGTTAATAAAACAATACCACATCTGGTACTCCATTCTGTTGAAATATGTTTACACTAAAGAATTGCTTCTAGTGACAACAAAGGATAAAATGAAAAACACCTACACCTTCTCAAAGGTAGAATGGTTGGATAATTGGAGTATATTCATTTCATGGGACATTGTGAAGCTATTAAAATAATGAGTTCAACACGCTTCTCAGAGGAAGAAATTAAAGAAGTGAATAAATATATGAAAAAATGCTCCACATTGCTAGCCATTCGTGAAATGCAAATTAAAACCACATTGAGATATCATCTCCCCCCAGAAAGAATGGCTATCATAAAGAAATCACCCAACAACAAATGTTGGAGAGGCTGTGGGGAAAAAGGAACCCTTTTCCACTGCTGGTGGGAGTATAGACTGGTGCAACCGTTATGGAAAACAGTATGGAGACTCCTTAGAAAAGTTGGTCTGGAAATCCCCTTTAAACCAGTTATTCCTCTACTGGGAATTTTCCCAGAGGATCTGAAAAGATCATATCATAGGGATATATGTGTGCTTATGTTTATAGCAGCACAATTTGTGACAGCCAAATCTTGGAAACAACCAAGATGCCCATCAGCTGAGGAATGGTTCAGAAAGATGTAGTATTTTTACACAATGGAGTATTATTCAGCTATTAAGAATGATAAACTGCAAGCCTTTACATTGAAGTGGATGCCACTTGAACATATACTCATAAGTGAAATAAACCAGACACACATGTGTAAATATCGTATAGTCTCCCTAGTATAAGA
>NW_004524626.1:4474815-4478873 GCF_000260255.1 Octodon degus
ATATGCAGTGTATTATTTGTTGAAACTGTACTTTCGATTTGATTTGAAACTGTCTCATTGCTATATGTTTATCAATAAAACTTTGAAAAGGAAAACAAAAAGAAACAAAATTCAATAATATGCTGTATACAAGAAACACACTTAACCCATAAACAAAATCATAGGCTAAAAATCAAAGGATGGAAAACAATACTACATACCCCAGCACCTCAGAAAAAAGTAGGGGTAGCAATTCTGTTTTTAGACAGTCTCAACTTCAAACCAAGAGTAATCAAACAGAATAAAAAAGGCCACTATATACTAGTTAGGGGAAAAATTCAAGAGGAAGAGGTAACAATCATAAATATCTATGCACCAAACTCCAGAGGACACATTATATAAGGAAAATCTTAAATTACATGAAAAATCTAATATCCAATACCACAATCTTAACAGCAAACCTTAACACCCCCTTATCCCAAAAAGATAGGTCAACCAGACAAAAAAATTTGCAAAGAAGTAGCAGAACTGAACCAGAGCTTGGAAAAAATGGACTTGGTAGACATATACAGATTGTTCCACCCAACCATAGCTGAATAAACATTCTTTTCAGTTGCACATGGGTCATTTTCTTCTTTTTTTTTTCATTTTCTAAAATAGACCACATAACTCTTTTAGAATATTTTGCTGAGTTTACACACCTATAATATTCAATAACGGAACTTAAAAAAATGGGGTATAACTATGAATGTCCATTTTGTTATCTGTGTATTCAAAGTGGTTGGGATAGATATATAGTTGCATTCTCTTAATGAATAGAATGATTTGTTCTAATGGTGTTTGTAAATAGGATCACAAGTCCACATCTTGTACAGCAATTAACCACTAAGAAGAATATATGCAGTGTAGTATTTGTTGAAACTGTACTTTCGATTTGATTTGAAACTGTCTCATTGCTATATGTTTATCAATAAAACTTTGAAAAGAAAAAAAATAAAATAAAATAAAATAGACCACATACTACTCCACAGGTCATGCATAAGTATATGCAAGAAAACAGAATATATCCTATGCATATTATCTGAACACAGTGCAATGAAACTGGAAAGAAACAACAAAAAAACACTAAATACATGGAAATTAAACAGCACCCTACTCAGCAATCAATGGGTCACAGATGAAATTAAACAATAAATTGAACAATATCTATAATTCAATGAAAATTCAACAGCAACTTATTGAAATTTATGGGATGCGATGAAAGCAGTTCTCAGAGGGAAATTCATAACTGTGAACTCACACATTGGTAAAACAGAATGGGAACAAATGAACACCCTAATGCTGCACCTCCAACAACTAGAAAAGGAAGAGCAAACCAAACCCAGAGCCCAAGGATGGGAAGAAATCATAAAGATTAGAATAGAAATTAACTCAATTGAGATGAAGAAAGCAGTTCAAAGAATTAACGAATCAAAAAGCTGGTTCTTTGAAAGACTAAATAAAGTTGATAAGCCCCTAGTTAACCTCATCAAAAAGGGGAAAGAAAAAAATTCAAATACAAGCAATAAGGAATGAAAAGTGTGTAATCACCACAGACCCAGTGGGAATTCAGAAGATTATCAATAACTACTTTGAGAATCTTTACACTCACAGAATAGAAGACACAAAAGAAATGGACAGATTCCTACAAAAGTACAAATTACCAAAACTCAATCAAGAAGATACAACAACTCTCAATAACACAATAACAGCCAATGAAATACAAAATGTAACAAAAAACCTGCCACCAAAAAAAAGTCCAGGTTCTGAAGGAATCACAGCTGAATTCTACAAGAATTTACAGAAGATATAATCCCTACACTCCTCAAACTCTTCAGTGAGATTGAAAAGGAAACAGTCCTCCCAAAATCATTCCTGGAGGTAAGTGTTATATTGATAACAAAACCAGGGAAAGACATAACTAAAAAAGAAAACTACAGGCCAATCTCCCTCATGAATGTAGATTCAAAAATCCTCAATAAAATCCTAGCAAATACAATACATCAAATCATCGAGAAGATCATGCACCATGACCAGGTAGGATTCATCCCAGGGATACAAGAATGGTTCAGTAGTTGAAAAACTATAAATGTAATACACTATATCAATAGAGTGAAACCTAAAAACCACATGATCATCTCAATTGATGCAGAAAAGGCTTTTGACAAAGTCCAACTCATTCATGTTCAAAGTCCTCCAAAAAATTGGGATTGAAGGCCTCTACTTCAATTTGACAAAAGCCATCTATAAAAACAAACAGCTAATCCCTTCGGAACTGCACACCCACAGGGAAGTCTCAACTGGCCCCACTTAGAATGGTTATTATCAAAAGACAAGAGATAACAGGAATTGTGAATAAAGCTGGCAAGTATGTGGCAGAGAAGCAAACCTTACACACTGCTACTGGGAATGTGAATGGATCTGTTACAGAGAGCAGGAGTGTCCTGGGAAATTAAATCCAGACCTGCCAAGTGATCCGGCAGTCCTGCTGCCGGGTACCAGCTCAAAGGAAGTGACATCAGGACTCGCAGCACTATTGATAACAGCTGAGAAAAGGAGAAGACCAAAGCATCCATGGTGGATGAATGGATCCAGGGAATGCGATCCGCTTGCAAGACGGAATACTATTCAGGCCTGTGACAGAATGAGACCCCATCACATAGGACAGCGTGGAGAGGCCTAGAGGTCACTCTCCGAGCTGAACAAAGTCAGGCACACACATGCAGGATGGATCCTGCATGACCTGTTGCACATGTGGCATCGACAAAGTTGCTCTCATGGGAAGTGAGGATAGAACAGCCGTTCCCAGAGGCTGGGAGGTGAGCCGGGACAGGAGGGGAAAGGCTGACCCGTGGGAAGGAAGTTAGAGAGGCAACCCAAGGGCTGGTGTCCCCGGCACACTTGGCGGCTATTTCTTCAGAAAGCCCCAAGGTGAGCTTTTTCACAACAAAGCAATGGCGAGCGCTGCAGGCGAGTGACATGCCTACTGTAATTTCGACACCACACAGGTATTCATATATTGAAACAGCCAATAGTAACCCCAAAACAAAGTTATATCCAAAATAAAAGTTATTGGGGAGACTGAAAAAAAAAAGAAAAAGAAAACTAACGGCTAATTCTAAAGGGGCAAAAACTGAAATATTTTACTCTCAGATTTGGTACAAGATAAGGATGTCCTCTAACACCACTCCTATTCCATATAGTTCTGGAATCATTAGCTAAAGCCATTAGACAAGAGGGAGAAATAAAAGGAATGAGAATAGCTAAGGAAGAAGTTAAATTATCATTATTTGCAGATGACATGATACTTTACTTAGAAGACCCACAAAACTCCACCAAGAACCTAATAGAATTGATACACAAATTTAGTAGCATAGCAGGATAAAAGTCCATACACAAAAGTCAAAAGCATTCTTCTACATAGATAGCAAACACACTAAGAGGGAAATTATAGAAACAATACTTTTTACAATAGCACCAAGGAAAATGAAGTACCTTGGAATTTATCTAACTAAAGAAGTCAAATATTTTTTCACAGAAAATTACACTACTCTTAAAACAGAGATCACAGAGGATTTCAGAAAAATGGAAAGATATTCCCTGCTCCTGGATAGGAAGAATCAACATGGAGAAGATGGCCAAGCTCCCAAAATTATTGTACAGATTTAATGCAATCCCTATCAAACTACCACCAACATACCTCACAGAGGTTGAGAAATCATTCCTAAAATGTATTTGGAACCAGAAAAGACGTAGAATAGAAAAGACAATCCTGGGCTTTAAAGACAAGGCAGGAAGCATTACAATTCATGACTTGAAATTATACTACAAAGCTACTGTGCTAAAATCAGCATGGTACGGGCAACAAAATAGACCTGAGAATCAAAGGAATAAATTAGAAGACGCTGAAGCCACTACAAACACACTCAGCCACCTTATCTTTGACAAAGGAGCCAAGCATACTCACTGGAAAAAAGATAGCCTCTTTAACAAATGGTGCTGGAAAAACTGGCTCTCTACATGCCGAAAACTCAAACTTG
>NW_004524626.1:4505254-4508077 GCF_000260255.1 Octodon degus
TGTTATACCTAAGATGTTTCATATTCAGACAGATAGTGAAGTTAAACCCAACTACATATGTGGTAGCATAATAATAAGCTTCTCTTCTGTAGGGTTAACAACGTAAGTTTGTAGACCAAAAATTATAGAAACAGAAGGGCTGCAAGGACAGCCAATATTTTCACCCTAGCCTTTCAAATCAGTGAAGACTCGGGACATAGGAGAATGTATACTGTAACATAATGTAGCTCACTTGTGTCCCAAATTTTATGATCAAGGAGATTATGGGGCCATAGAGCAAAGTGATCAATGACATAAAGTGTGCCTAAGGAGAGTCACATGAAGAGAAAACATTCAGGCTTTCACAGAGAGCAAATTGGTTAAGCAATGGCTGTGACTCATCCACATGGCTGACACTGACAAAGGATCTGCAACCTGCGGTACGGGGTTACAGGATAAATCCTGAGGATACTTGACTGATCTTATCAGATACAAAAGGTACATTTCTTGTTATATAGTCTTGCTTTATCTTGGTCTTAACTATCCAGCAGAAACATATAAAAACAAAGTATATAAAGTAAAGCCTAATTAATATACTGAGCTATGAAAGCCTCAAGTCAACAACTTCTGGGGATAACCCACTATTATTGTGGACTGCTGGACTGTGTTGGATTGTTCTGCTGAATTCATGCACCTATAGTATTTAGATGCCAATGGAATACCCACTTCTGACAGCACTAGACAAAAAAAGGGGATACAATGGAAGTACCATTTTGTATCTGTATATACAGAATAGTTATGATAGATATACAGCTAGTTTCGCTTAATTCAATGAGAAGAAAGATTTGTACTAATAGTGTTCGGACAGGATATCCTGTCTGTATTTTGTACTATGGATAACCAATAAGAAGATAACAATATACATTGTATTAATTATTGAAACTGTCCTGTTCATATGAAAACCTGTACTGTAACATCATGCAACTCAGTTGTGTCCCAAATTTTCTGATCAAGGAGATTATGGGGCCAAAGACGAAAGTGGTCAGTGATGTAGAGTGTGCCTAAGGAGAGTCACATGGAGAGAAAATATTCTCTCAGGCTTTCACAGAGAGAAAAATGGTCAAGCAATGGCTGTGACTCATCCACATGGCTGACACTGACAAAGGATCTGCAACCTGCGGTAGAGTTACAGGATAAATCCTGAGGGTGCTTGACTGACCTGATCAGATACAAAAGGTACATTTCTTGTTATATAGGTCTTGCTTTATGTTGGTCTTAACCATCCAGCAGAAACATATAAAAACAAGGTATATAAAGTAAAGTCATGAGCTATGAAAGGCTCAAGTCAACAACTTCTGGGGATAGCCCACTATTATTGTGGACTGCTGGACTGTGTTGGATTGTTTTGCTGAATTCACACACCTATAGTATTCAGATGCCAATTGAATACCCATTTCTGACAGGACTAAACCAAAAAAAGGGGATACCATGGAAGGACCATTTTGTATCTGTATATGCAGAATAGTTAGGATAGATACACAGCTTTCACTTAATTCAATGAGAAGAATGATTTGTACTAACAGTGCTTGGACAGGATAGCCTGTCTGTAGCTTGTACTATGGATAACCACTAAGAAAATAACAATGTATAATGTATTAATTATTGAAACTGTCCTATTAATTAGTTTTGAAACTGTCAAAACAAACAAATAAATAAACAAACATGAGTGCACTTACATTGTGTGGTATGAGGCTTTCAGCTGTTTTGGAAAAATCCCTGAAGGAGAATACCTGGCTTGAATGGGACTTCCAGTCCTAGCTTTTTGAGGCATCTCCACCCTGATTTCCACAATAGTTGTACCAGGCTGCACTACCACCAACAGTGGAGAAGGGTTCCTTTTCCCCCACAGCCCCTCCAGCATTTGTTATTGGTTGACTTCTTGATGATAGCTAGTCTTTCTGGGGTAAGATGGAATCTCAGTATTGTTTTAATTTGAATATCTTGAATGATTAATGCTGTTGAATCTTTTTTCATATATGTATTTTCCATTTGTATTTTGTTTGTTTGTTTGGGTTTTTTCTGGTGGTACCAGGGATCAAACTCAGGACCTTGTGCTTGCCAGACAAGAACTTATTCCACTGAGCTATCTTCCCAGTCCCATTTGTGAAGTGTATATTTATGTCAGATGCCTATTTTTGGATTGGGTCTTTGGATTTTGGAGGCCTGATTGTTTTAATTTCTTATACGTAGCTTACGTAAATTTGACAAAATCATGACACCTCGAGTAGCAGGGCAATGACAACCCTGCATAGATATTTACATCCTTATTCTTGGATCCTGTAAATATTTTAAGCTACAAATGAAAAAAGGAATTAAAATTGTAGAGAGAATTATAACTAATTATCTTATTTATTTATTTAAGTATTTGGTACAGGGTTTCACTACTCAGCTCAGACTCGCAGTGATCCTCCTGTCTCTGCCTCCCCAGTGGTGGGACAAAGGTGTGCACCGCCACACCCAGCCTCATGGCACAGCACACCCTGGGCATGCAGCACCAGGGATCAAATCCAGGTTCCTGTGCCCACCAGCCAGGCGCTTAAGCACTGAGCTATCTCTCCAGCCCTAATTTTCTTATCTTAAAAAAGAAATTTCCCTGTGAACTAAGCTACTGCACTGCAGATGGTAATTTGTAATAGTAGTTTCATGTTTGGAGTGCCTGTCATTGTGGTATTCTGAATATGGGCGGCTTGTCATGACATGCCAGTTGCTGCTATGACATCTCTCGGGTAGGTGGACATTCAAGAAGAAGGGGGTGGTGAATGAAAGCAAGAGACAGGAAAAGGA
>NW_004524626.1:4509450-4515418 GCF_000260255.1 Octodon degus
TAGAATCACACTAAGTTGCTCAGGCTTCTCCCAAACTTGAGATACTGCTGTCTCATCCTCCTGAGTAGCTGGTGTCAGTGCACCATCAACCCATCTTAAATGTTAATTTGGGAGGTCTGGGAATGCTGCTAAGTGGTAAGATCTTGTCCAACATTTATGAGGCTCTGATTTTGACCCCCAACATGACAAAAAAAGAAAAAAAACGTTAATTCTTCTAAAGAAATCAAAAGCTAAAAATAAAAGAAATCAAGAGAGAGAGAGAGAGAGAGAGAGAGAGAGAGAGAGAGAGAGAAACAAAAATTTAAGGTTTCTTGAAAGCAAGTGGTAATATCCAACCACATGTCCAATCTTACTCTGAGTAACAGATTTGACAATAAAATAGGTAATATATTAACCACTGTTAATCAGCTATTCTTGGTTTGAAAATCTGCTACATATGTATTGTTGTACATTGTCCTGTTTCTTTGTTTCTGATTTTTGTTCTCACTTTGCTTTTACTTATCAAAATAAAAATAAATTTTAAAAAATTGAAATTAAAAGAAAATAAATATTTCAGATGCTAAAACAAAAAGCCAATGAGGCAGAATGTAAAGATAATCAGGTTCCAAGAGAAAGAAAGAGAAACAGAAGCAGGTCCCAAAATGGACATTCCCAAGAGCAAAGAACAGTAGCCCATAATAGTAGTTGGGTTATTTTGCTGAATTCACACACCCACAATATTTAAATGGCAATGGAATACTCATCTCTGACAAAACTAAACAAAAAAAAGGGGGATATAAATGAATAACCATTTTGTATCTGTGTATACAAAATAGTTAGGATAGGTATACAGCTACTTTCTCTTAATTCAATGATCAGAAAGATTTGTTCTAATAGTGTTTGTGGACAGGATATCATGTCTGCATCTTGTACTATGAATAACCACTACAAAGACAACAATATGCAAAGTATTAATTATTATAACTGTCCTACTGACCTTTTTTGAAACTGTCTCATTGCTATTTTTTTCTCAATAAAATTATTAAAAAGAAAATAAAATTGTATAAAACTACAAAAAAAAAGAGCAAAGAACACAAGTGAACCAAAACTGCCAATGAGCGAGAGTGAGAAGGGACTCCCTCATTCCCATCCCAAGTGAAATTTGCAGGAACTGCAGTGAGCCAACACAGGCAGAACTCTGGTTGCTGGGAGAGCATTTGAAGCAAGGCCGTGGTTCCACACAGCTCCTGATGAACATCGAATGATCAGGAAGTGTTTGATAGGGCAGTAGTACAGAGCACTTGCCTAGCATGTGTCAGTAGCTCCAGTCCCAACACTGAAGGAAAGAGAAATATGTACTAAATTCAATTTTCTGCCTATTTCCTGAGTGCTGGTCAGTACTTTCCAGCACCTTTGCTAATCAAACAGTGCAAATCTCCTTCCCTCATGGAGTTCTCATCACAGTGGAATGACTGCAGTGCCCACCCCAGCTGCAAATTTCTTTGTGGCTCAGCTTGGGCTGAAAGGAGGCTGAGGGAGCTGCCCTAGAGAGAGGATCCCTGAAGCTGCTCAGTCCCCATCCAGCCCATGATCCAAGCTTCCCCCACAGAGAAAGTCACAGGTGATAAGGGTAGAAACAAAATAATTAGATCCTCTTCCTTAATGAGCAATCATGGGAATAGAGCACCCAAGAGCCCCCTACTGTATGTACGCTGCTGTACCTGGGCCTCCCCTTACCTGCCCCAGCCTGCGGGCTGGGCACCGTGAGCTCCTCCCATAGACATCATTTGCATCTGAGCCATCACAGTGAGTGGCCTTCGATCACCTCCTGAGGCCATCTGGTGACCAGTAGAGCAGAGAGCAAGAACCTCCATCGTGGTGAGCAAGTGGTGGGTAGAGAACATTGAGCTGGAAGATGCTAGTGGAGAGAGAGAGAGACAGACAGAGACAGACAGAGAGAGAGAGAGAGAGAGAGAGAGAGAGAGAGAGAGAGAGAGAGAACAGAGGCAGGGCAAACACTGGGGAAAGGATTGAGGTCAGAGGCTAGAGACACTTGCAGAAATGGGAGACATATTCATAAATAGGGCTGTCCCTGAGCCTTCAGCATCTCCTGGTGACTTGCTATGATCCTGGACACACACACACACCCCACACACTCGGGGCTGGGGCCTCTCTGACCTTTAACAAGCCAACCCAGTGACCACAGTACACACTTAAAGCTGAAGACCACTACCCTGGAGCGCAAACCCTGAAGACTGCCTCAAAGGTGCATCACAAGGTCGCGTACAGAACAGCGAAACCTGAGTGCTGCATTACAAAAACCTCAAGCCCTACTCCAGGAATCCTCAAAAGTAATATAGGGCTCTGCTGAAGGCTTGTTGGGATTGGTTACCAAGGGACTTGTGCTGCTGACCTTCCTAAAACCTCCCTTTGCACTTCTTCCACTGAGGGCCCTGACTCATAGTTGCTCTTTTAATTCTCTCCATTGCTCTCCTTTTTCTATTCCTTTTCTGAGACAGGGTTTCATTTCATAGTTCAAGCTGGACTTGAACTTACCAAATTGCATAAATTGACCTCAATTGCATGGCAACCTTCTTCCTTTGGTCTCCTTTGTACTGAGCATATACGAGTGTGTTACCACGCCCAGTATCTGCATCATTCTTACAATACCCTGGCAATCACCCATATCATTTCTTTGTGTTTTTAATATCAGGACTCATTATGTTGCCCAAGCTGACCTTAAATCCCTGGGCTCAAGTGATCCTTCTATCTCAGCCTCCCCAGTAAACTAGGACTATGGCCAAGTACCACCAAACCCAGCAACCTATGCCTTCCACAGACCTAGCAGTGTACCATGTTCTCCAGATTGCATGCTGATCTCACTTTGACCCATAAATCTTTCTGGACACAAAAATTCCTTGGAAAGCAAGGAGATGAGAATTTACAATGCTTGACATTGAATTTTTTTCTCCTCATGTGTGTTGATGGCATAGAGTTTGGCTTTGAAATGACTCCTCATAAGACAAGGAGAATGGCTGTGTATGGAAAGGTGATGGTCTATTAAAAAAAAAAGGAAAGAGATCTAAATTGAGAAGAGAGATTCACTACTTGTGAGATGAATGCTGCTTGCAGCTGTCCAACCTCAGTATTCACAGAACTGTTATGAGAACCACACAAAAATAATCTAGCTCTTAAGACGGTACTGGTTCTTCAAGCATTGCCATTAAATTCTTCTGATATATTCTAGTTGGCAACTGAGTTTAAAAGATGCACACCTAGCCAGGTAAGAAGTGAGGTGAGCAAAAGAAAACCTTCTCTTGGCTGGACAGAGGAAATATTAAGGTTTTAAAAGGACTTGGTAAGTCACACCATGGAGAGTGCTTTGTTCTAGACCATTTGCATATTGTTAAGGAAATAGATAGTTAATGGCACCTAAAACATCCTTCATAAATATTCATTAAAAGAAGTGAAGGATAAATGTGTCTGCTGGGAGGTGGGAGCCTAGAAAAACAGACACAGCCAGTCTTCGGTGGTCTTGCATGGCTATGATAAAGAATTATTGCTGGGCATGGTGGCACATCCTTTTGTAATCCCAGAAATTAAGGAAGCTGAGGTAGGAGGATTGAAATTTTCAGGATAGCCTGGGAAACTTACCAAGACCCTGTGTCAAAAGAAACAAAAAAGAAAAAAGATAGAAAAGAGAAAAAGGGAAAAACAGAATTCCTTCTATGAGCTGCCTCTAAATACCAAAATCATAAAGACAAAGCAAAAAAGCATCCCACAATTACCTCTGATGCTACAGATTTCCATGGCCTAGAAATTGGGATGAGTTCCCAATTTTTTTCTTTTTCTTATTTTATTGAGAAATAAATAACAATAAGACAGTTTCAAAGCTGATTAATAGGACAGTTTTGATAAATAATACATTGTACATTGTTATCTTCTTAGTGGTAATCCATAGTACAAGCTGCAGACAGGATATCCTGTCCAAACACCATTAGTATAAATCTTTCTTCTTATTGAATTAATCTATATATCTATCCTAACTATTCTGCATATACAGATACAAAATGGCCCTTCCTTTGTATCCCCTTTTTTTGTTTAGTCCTGTCAGAAATGGGTATTTGTTGGTATCTACATACTACAGGTGCATGAATTCAGCAAAACAATCCAACACAGTCCAGCAGTCCACAATAAGAGTGGGTTATCCCCAGAAGTTGTTGACTTGAGCCTTTCACAGCTCAGCATATTAATATGGCTTTACTTTTTATACTTTGTTTTTATACTTTTTTGCTGGATGGTTAAGACCAAGATAAAGGAAGACTATATAACAAGAAATGTACCTTTTGTATCTGATAAGGTCAGTTTAGCACTCTCAGGATTTATCCTGTAACCCTGTACCACAGGTTGCAGATCCTTTGTCAGTGTCAGCCATGTGGATGAGTCACAGTCATTGCTTGACCAATTTGCTCTCTGTGAAAGCCTGAGAGAATGTTTTCTCTCCAGGTGACTCTCCTTAGGCACATTCTGTCATTGATTACTTTGCTCTGTGGCCCCATGATCTCCTTGATCAGAAAATTTGGGACACAAGTGAGTTACATGATGTTACAGTATAGGTTCTCCTATATCCTGAGTCTTCACTGACCTTGAAAGGCTAGGGTGAAAATAATGGCTGTCCTTGCAGCCCTTCTGTTTCTATAATTTTTGGTCTAGAAACTTAGATTGTTAACCCTCCACAAAAGAAGCTTATTATTACCCTACAACATATGTAGTTGGGTTTAACTTCACTATCTGTCTGAATATCAAACATCTTAGGCATAACATGGAACAGGTATTCTGCATCAAGTATTGATATGTTAAACATTAAGTCCCTACAAAATATGGAGATAAAAATTTTTTAAATGAAAAATATTTACAGAATATGAATAAACAATTACATATTTTACACATAAATTTAGAAATCTAACCATATACAGCATTGTGACCTTTTTTTTTTTTTTTTTTTTTTTCCTTGTGTCTTTTTTATTATCCATTTTAAAAAAAAAACTCCAATTTCTTTCTAAACTGATGGGGAAAATAAACCCGAGCCAGACCCATTAATAATGTCAAGTGGATGAATGAGAATATTATCAAAATATGTCCAATTTTTTGTATTTCTATAAATCTTTCATCATTTTAAATCACCCTTTTTATATTAGTTCATAATGGAATGTTATTTTTGAAGCTTGCCCTTCTATAATCCTATTAAGTGCAGAAGCACATAATATACTGAAGTCTTATAGCATCTGATTAACACTTCCATAATCCTCACTTCTGCTGTCTTACTCTTGTTGCTGAGACAAAATATCCAGTGGCCAAAGGTAAAGAAAGAAAAGTTTATTTAGTTCAATTTGTGGAGGTTTCAGGTCACAACTGGCTGGCTCCAAGGTAGGAGGGCACAGCAACACAGGAGTATCACAGAGGAGAAAGAGTCCATGGCAGGCAGAAATCAACAAGGGATAAGCACAGCTCTTCCTATCCCTTGTAGCTCATCCAGGCTACTTAGGGCAGGAAGCACCCTCACCCTTAGCCCTAGGATCCTTGGTCCTAGCACTGCACCATGAATCCATTCCAGCACCACACACCACTACCTCTGACCACATAAGGTTTGGGGGGATGCCTGCCTGCTCCTGGTAGCTACCATTCTACCTTCTGCTTCTATGAATTTGACACTTTAGATTTTGCCTGAAAGAGGTCATGTGACATTTGTCTTTTTCTACCTGGCTTACTTCATTTAGCATAATGTTCTCTAGGTTCACCCATGTGGTAGTGACAAAATCCATGAAAGGATTTCCTTTTCTAAGGCTGAATGATACTCTACTTTGAATATATACCACAATATTTTTCCAGCACTGGGGATCAGACTCAGAGCTTCCCACATGCTAGGCACGTGCTGTTACTGAGCCACACTGTCATCCTGCATACTCTATAATTTTGTTTCACTTTATTT
>NW_004524626.1:4515554-4521170 GCF_000260255.1 Octodon degus
TTTTTTTTTGGTGGAACCGGGGATCAAACTCAGGGCCTTGCACTTGCCAGGCAAGCGCTTATTCTATTGAGCTATCTCCCCAACCCCTCACTTTATTTCTTAATTTTACTAGTATGTGTTTTATTTATTCATCTGTTCTTAAACACAAAATGGATGTTCAAGTCATACCTTCTTCACAGGAGAGTGAAGGGAAGAAAAAATGGGAAAGGAAGGAGGAGATGGAAGAATCCCTTTACTATATAAACATCAGGTTTAAATTTGATTCTATTCAATTTTTTTTTCAGGGGAGCTTTTACACCACTGAAAATCAAACACATGTATTAGTGAGTTTTCTGTCACTCTCACAAGACACTAAAGTAATCAACCTATGAGGAGCAAAGGCTTCTTTTGGTTAGTGGCTTTGGGATGTTAGTCCATGGTTGCTTGGCCCTGTTGTTTGTACCAGTGGTGAGGCAGCTAAGGATGACAGGAGCACATGATGGGTGAGCACCACATAGCAGGTAGTGCCCTGGATGAGGGCTGGCACCAGGATTCCACAGTCCTCTTCCAGGGCACATTCCAAAGGCCTAACTTTCTCCCATGAGGCCCTACCTCTTAAAGGCTCCATCCAATAGCACCTCATGCTGAGGACAAAGCCCTTTATCACATGGCTTGAGGGATGCCTCTGAACCATAGCAAAAGGTCATCCAAGATGGACAACATCCAAGCTTATCATAAACAACTAAACCTTTGAGACCTCATCTCAAAGGCGTGAGCACCTCAGGGAAACACAAGTGCACTGATGGTAGCTTGAAGGTAGCCTCCCACAGAGGAACGTGCTCTAAGGATTAGATGAGGTCTGGGAATGTAGCTCAGTGCACAACACTCACTTAGCATGCGCTGGCCCTGGGCTCAATCCCCAGAACCACAAACACAAAGGAAGCAAACAACAGAAAACAATCTGTTTGCAATGCAGTACACCATTGACTTCTTCAAACACTGTATAAATTTAAATAAAATGTTGTTAAACAAAGATTAAATGAGAGCCTATAGGTCTTCACAGGAAGCTGGGACTAGAATCCCATCTCTAACTCCTAGCTTTATGGTTTTTCCTTCCTTTTTTTGTTCCCAGTAGACACAGGATCCCCCGCATGGAACCAGAAAACCAAACAACAGTCTCAGAATTCCTCCTGCTGGGACTCGCGGAGGATCCAGAGGTACAGCCCATGCTTTTTGGGCTGCTCCTCTCCATGTACCTGGTCACTGTGCTTGGAAACCTGTTCATCATCCTGGCCATCATCACAGACTCCCACCTGCACACCCCCATGTATTTCTTCCTCTGTAATCTGTCCCTGGTTGACATCTTCTTCTCCTCCACCACTGTCCCCAAGATGCTGGTGAACATCTGGACCCAAAGAAAAGCTATCCCTTTCACAGGCTGCCTTGCCCAAATGTATGCCTTTCACCTCTTTAGGACCATGGACAGCTTCCTTCTAGCCATGATGGCCATTGACCGCTTTGTGGCCATTGTCCACCCACTGCGCTACTCGGTCCTCATGAGCCCCTGTGTGTGTGTGCTGCTGGTGCTGGGGCCATGGGTGCTCACCAACCTCCAGTCCATGGTACACACCTGCCTCATGGCTCAACTGACCTTCTGTGCTGGCTCTGAAATCCCCCACTTCTTCTGCGACCTCATGCCCCTACTGAAGCTCTCCTGCTCTGACACGCACACCAATGAGCTGGTGATCTTTGTTTTTGGCATCATCATGGGTGTCAGCCCACTGTCCTGCATCCTCCTGTCTTATGTCTGTATTTTCCGAGCAGTCCTCAGGATTCCTTCAGCGCAGGGCAAGTGGAAAGCCTTCTCCACCTGCAGTTCGCATCTCACGGTGGTGTCGTTATTCTACGGGACCATCTTCGCTGTGTACTTACAGCCCACATCCCTCGACTCCTCCCAGAAAGACAAGGCAGCCGCACTCATGTGTGGGGTAGTCATCCCTACCCTGAACCCCTTTATCTACAGCCTCAGGAACAAGGACATGAAGGCTGCCCTGAGGAAGCTTGTCAGCAAGGCAGCCTCCTCCCAGGTCTAGGCAGGCCAGTCATTGGACACCTACCCTGCTCTAGGACCACTATTATGGGCTAGAGGTACAGAGATACATCCCACTCTTGCCCTCAAGAAGCTCAGAGTCCAGAAGGAAACAAAGAAGCATAAATAAATCCTTACAGAAGGGTGGGGAAACAGGCTGAAGGTGTAGAGGTCAATCCCCAGGACTATGTGAGAGAAAAAATTAAAATAGAACAATGTGGCAAATGTGTCATAAAGAGATGGATGAAGTAGGAAGCCTTCATTTTCCTCAAGATTTATTTTCCCCCATGAAAATCCGAGAAGCAGAGAATACTTCCAAGCAGCCTCAAATTATCCCTCCCTGGGGTATCAGGCTTATAGAATCTGTACATGGATACTACTCCTTGGCCAAAAGATGTAGTTACCCTCTTTTTTTAAGTACTGAGGCATATTTATGACACCCAGGGGCACTTGACTGCTGGGCTGCATCCCTTCAAATTTATTTTAAGGCCAGGAAGATGGCTCAGTAGAATATGCACTTGCCTGGCAAATGCAACGGCGTGAGTTCAATCCCTGGTTCTACCAAAAATAAAATAAAATAAAACAGGCCTTTAAAAAAAAAAAAAAAAAACAAATTTATTTTAAGACAGCATCTCACTAAGTTGCCCAGGAGGGAATTCGGGGAGGACTCAGCCTCCCTGAGTGCCTCAGCCACCACACCTACCTAGCTTCCTCATCTTCGTTTTGACAAAAACAGGCCCTGTATTCTCCAACTGCATCACTGTGCTTCCTATGTGTTAAGACTTTGAAACTAATGGCTCAGATTCATGAGCTCAAATGCTGTTCTCTTTGACAGCCAGTGTCTGAGGACTTTGGTGACTCTGGATGGGAGTTTCTGGCATTGCTGGCTTCCATGCCCCCTTGTAGATTATGAAAGATGCGCTGTTGGGCTCATGGAGCTTCTAGTTCAGCAGGTCTGGCACTGGGCCTTGGAATCTGGGGTTTTTTCAATTGAGGACTGAACCCAGAGCCTTTACACTGAGCTACATCCTCAGCAAACCCCTTCTTGCTTTCTTTTCTTTTGTATTTTTTGTTCTTTTTTCTGTATTTGGTACAGTGTCTACAGGGTCTACAGGATCTCACTATATAGATTGGACTCATAGTGATTCTCCTGTTTTCAACCTCCTAAATGCTGGGATTACAGGCACACAGCACCACACCCAGTCTCAATCTCTGTCTCAGCAGGCCCCGGGAACAGGGCCAGTCCAGCACACCAGTGATCAAACCCCTGCCACTGCGTTCTGCCGAAGCAGGCACTTTAGTCTGCTGAGCTATCTGGCTGGCCCTTGTATTTTTTTATCCTGAGACAGCATCTCACTAAATCACTAAGTTGTCCAGGCTAGGCTTGAACTTGGAACTTCCTGCCTCGGTGGAATCTGGTTGTTGTTGTTGTTGTCATCGTCATCGTTGTCTTCATTGCTTTACAAACTCTCCAGGTATCTTCTTTTTTATTTTATTAGTACATGTTTTCAGTACATGCAGTTTAAATCATCTTAGGGAGTGGATCCACATTTATAGCTTGTCTTCTCTTTTAGATCCTTTTCCCTCCTCCAATTCCCCTATCCCAATTTTCATTCTTGCTGATATGATTAATTCTAGCTCATGTCATGGCACGTAATGCTTACATTCATTGAGGTCACTGGGTCGCTGTACATGGCACACCTTTATTCTACTTATTTCCCCTTCTCCTCCTCCTCACTCCTTGCCCTGGTCTCCTTTGGTCACGTCCCTACTGCAGGAGATCTGTCCCTTGCCCCTTCTAACCGTCCTTTATTATTCTCTTGTTTGTGCTTTGCCTCACTCAAATGACAGATACAATATGGTACTAAGGCTTGTACATCTGGTTTATTTCACTCAGTATTATATTTTCAGGGTACATCCATTTTCTTACAAATGTCTCAAATTTGTCATTCTGTAGAGCCAAGTAGTGATCCATTACACATAGATACCTCATTTTCTTTATCCAGTCATCTGTTGATGGGTATGCAGACTGCTTCCAGAAATCTCCAGGTAGCTTTGACTCAAGGAGTCCAGGGACCACAGTTCAGGAGCTGAGGCCCTGGCTCACCTCCAGAGGCTGTGTATTTCCTAGGACCCCCATCCCCAGATGCTGAGCCCAGTGATTCTCCAGGCATGAGAGACAGCAAGCCAACCAGGTGGCCTGGCGTGCTCAGAACGTGAGCGTTATGGGCTGAACTGTGTCCTCCAAACTGATGCTAGAGTCCTAACCTCAAGCATTTCAGTATGTGATCTTAACTGAAGACAAGGTCTTTACCAAGGTAATCAGGGCAAAGCAAGTCCACTCTGACTGACATGCAGAAGCTAAGGGACTGAGGTATGCTTGGGGCAGAGACAGGCTTAGGATGTGTGGGGCCCTGGGTTCCATCCCCAGCACCAAAGAAAAGGAGGGAGAATTTAGACACAGACTCTCATATAGAGAGAAGCCCGGGTGAAGACCGGAGGGATGTGGGACAGATTTGCTTTCACATCCCACAGAAGACACCACATCCTCGTCTTGCATTTCCAGGACTGTAGCACAATATGTATTTGGGGCTTAAAACACCTGGTTTGTAGTACTGTGTGATAGCAGCCTTGGAAAATTCATGCAGCTATTTTGGGTAGGGACGTTACAGTGCAAACACCACGTGTAGATAGATGTCTTCTCAAGTTCACAGTCAACCTTGGGTTCCAGGTCAGAGACTGGGCTACGGATGGAGGGGAGATAGATAGATAGATAGATAGATAGATAGATAGATAGATAGAGATATGTAGATATATATATATATTACGAAGGTAATTTGTGGCTTCAGAGCACAGAGAGTTCAGCAATTTTTTTATTTATGTACGTTTTAATTAGTTTTATTGAGAAAGCAACAGCAACGAGACAGTTTCAAAACAGGTTAATAGGACAGTCACAATAATTAATACATCGCATATTGTTGTCTTTGTAGTAGTTATTTATAGTACAAGATGCAGACATGATATCTTGTCTAAACACTATTAGTTCAAATCTTTCTTCTCATTGAACTAAGTGAAAGTAGCTCTATATCCATCCTATTTTATATATACAGATATATATTTTTTTTCACTGCAAAATGGTCCTTCATTTACATTCCCCTTTTTTGTTTAGTTTTTTCAGAGATGGGTATTCCATTGCCATTCAAATATTGTGAGTGTGTGGACTCAGCAAAATGATCCAATATAGGCCAGTAGTTCATAATAGTAGTGGGTTATCTGTGGAACTGGCAATGTCAGAAGTTGTTGACTTGAGCCTTTTACAGCTCAGCATATCTTTATACCTATGTTTATACTTTTCTGCTGGATGGTTAAAACCAAATTAAAGCAAGACCTATATAACTAAAACTGTAACTTTTGTATCTGACAAGGTCAGTCAAATCCCCTCGGGATTTACCCTGAAACCCTGTACCACAGTTTGTAGATCCTTTGTCAGTGTCAGCCATGTGGATGAGTCACGGCCATTGCTTGACCAATTTGCTCTCTGTGAAAGC
>NW_004524626.1:4521270-4524925 GCF_000260255.1 Octodon degus
AGATCCTTTGTCAGTGTCAGCCATGTGGATGAGTCACGGCCATTGCTTGACCAATTTGCTCTCTGTGAAAGCCTGAGAGAATGTTTTCTCTCCAGATGACTCTCTTTAGGCACACGCTACATCATCAATCACTTTCCTCTGTGGCCCCATAATCTCCTTGATCAGAAAATTTGGGACACTACTGAGTTACAGGATGTTACAGTACAGGTTCTCTTGTGTCCTGGGTCCTCACTGACTTTGAAGGGCGAGGGCCAAAATTTTGGCTAACCTTGTAGCCCTTCTTTTTCTCTAATTTTTTGGTCTGCAAACTTAAGTTGCTAACCCGGCTGGGGGGTTTTAATTGCATGGTGTATTGCTAGGTATCCAAATCATAGAGTGATAGCAGCTGAGATCTTGCATAGTGCTGAGCCCTTTTGATGCACCATTTCACTATAGCTTAAACAATATCCCTACAGGATAAAACATATAACCCCTTTTCTTATAGATGAGGAAACTGAGGCTTAGAAAGTGGGGCTGCTAAGAAGTGGGGACCAAGAACTTGAAGAAACCTTGATATTTTCTAGAATTTGGTGTAAAGCAGGGTCCACAAGCTACAGCCTACTGAACAAGCCCAGCCTGCAATCTCTTTTTATATGGCTTGCAAGATAAGAATTTTTAAGCATTTTTAATGGTTAGGAAAAATTAAAAGAGTACTTGGGTGTGGTGGCTCACACATGAAATCCTGGCTGCTGCAGGAAGATTGTAAGGGTTTTTTTGTTTGTTTTTGGTTTTTTGCGGAACTGGGGATTGAACTCAGGCCCCTTGCGCTTGTCAGAAAAGCACTTATTCCACCAAGCCATCACCCTAGCCCCAAGATTGTAAGTTTGAGGCCACCCTGGGCAACTTAATGAGACCGTGTCTCAATTTTTTTTAAATGTTAAAGTCTGAGGCTTTAGCTCAGTGATAGAGCTCTTGCCTAGGATGTGCAAGATCTTAGGTTCAATCTCCCATGCCAAAAAGGAGGAGAAAAAGGGAAAGAGGAGAGGGAGGGGGAGGGGCAGGGAAGAAAGATTTCTTGACAGGTTAAGACAGACAGAATTGTATAAAAGTCTGATTCTGGTGCCCATAAATGAAGTTTTACCCAAACATGAGCACACTCACTCATTTGCACATCATCTGCGGCTACTTTCAGGGTTCCAGCACAGACGTGAGAAGCTTCACAGGAACCCAAAGCACACAAAGCTGAAAATGTTTACTGTCTGTCCCTTTAGCAGAGAAGTGTGCCAATTCTTTTTCTACAGAACAAGTAGAGCGTGCCACTCGAGTCATAGCGAACAGGAAGCGTTGTCAAGGAGACGCTTTTAGGAAGGAAACCTCAGGTTCCATCCCTGATCCCCGGATCATGTTATCACCATCTCCCAAGGGGTCCATCATAGGCATCACTACGATAGTTGGGGGTCCTATAGAAAATTGGGACATAAGAAGAAATTTTTTAAGAACCAAGTCTCACAATGCTGTGCAGACTGGCCTGGAACTCTAGGTTCCCAGCAATACTCTCTCTGGGAATACACACCAAGTTCCCCCGACTCCCAAATCCACTTGTTTGAATCTGTAGTTAGAAGGCATGACCACAAGGTGGCAATAGTGTGCTTTCATAAAATGAATTTATAATGGGGGTGGTTTTGGTTTTTGTATTTGTTTTTGTGTTGTTGTTGTTGTTGTTGTTGTTGTTGTTGTTGTTGTTGTTGTTTTCAAAGCTAGGATCACAAGCCCAGAATGATGGTGACTTTGGGTTTGCAAGGAGGTGTGGAGGGTGGCAGGAAATTGGTCGGCAGGGAATCGTGACCATATTTAAGCAGGAGTGTGAAGGGCAGCTTGCGCTGGGGAGTCATGCCACAGATCAGGACTCAGCAAGCTTTCTGCCAAGGGTCAAGCAGTCAGTATTGTTGACTTTCTGGACCCCCGTGGTCCTGTTGCTGTAGGTCAACGCATGCTACTGTACCAAGAAGCCAGACATAGACCGTACATCAGGCAACAGATGCTTCGAACTTCCTTTGTGGACCCCAAAACTTGCTGTACATATCCTATGACATTGCACAAAATGCAGTCTTTTGTTTTCAACCATTTTTTTGAAAGCTGGATTTTTTCAAGCCACGGTTTCTCAGTCCTGGTGTAGAGGAATGGGAGTGGCAAGCAGTAAGGGAATAAAAAGTTTTTTTTTAAAAAAAGCGATGATGGAGAGGACTGAATTCAGCATTAGGAAAGGAAGAAACAGATGAAGATGGTGCCGCAGGACCTTGTCGCATGCTGCCCCACCCTCCTGCCACCTCCCAGGGGCTGCCTGGCTGGCTTTGAGATCTCAGTGCAAATCCCACTTCCCCAAGAAGTCTCCACTAACCTCCCACCTCCGCTGTCATCATCACTGTGCTGGGTCCCAGAAAAGGCTCAGACCCAAGACCAAGGCACGACTGGAAGGCGAAGGGACCAGAGAAGGTTTCGGGCTGCTGAGAAAGCACGACTTCAAATGGGAATTTGGGACTCTGCCCCCTTCCTCCTATCCGCTATTCGTGGCCTGACCATGACATGAATGGCTTTGATCCACACCCTGTTCTGTGCTGTGATGTCCAGCTGAACCTCAGGCCCAAAAGCAACAGGGTCAAGTGACCACAGACAGACGCTTCTGAAACTCTGCTCCAGATCAGACCTTTCCTCTTTTTTTTTTTTTTATTTGACACTGAAGTCTTTATTTAAAGTTTTCACTTGGGGTGCACTCTACCCTCTGCAATAGGTGGGAAAAAATAATAGAACTTAACCTATCTCCCCTTGGGGAAGAGGCAACAGCAAAACCAAAGTTTCACATGAAGAAGATGCAGTTGCCATCACCAATACTTGAGTGTATCTGCACCAGGTGGGACATTAAGGCTATGAACTTCTTGCAGTGCAGGAGATGTCAGAGTAGACAGACCTCACTATAGAGACCTTTCCTCTTTACATAGCATCATCTCAGGATGTGCTACAGTCATAGAAACACAAACACCTTCATTCATTTGTATAATTCTTTGATTAATGTCTCACTCACTGACCTACAAGCCGACACCTAGTAGGGGGCTGAGACAGGGCTGTCTTACTTATCTTGCCCAACTCTGTACCGATGCCCACCCACACAGAGGGCTTCACCCGACCTCAGTTCTTATCTTCATTTTTCTAAGCTCTCATTGTCCTTCCCCCCAGAAACTTTTGAGAAATGTGTGGGCAGCAGCATATGGTACCTGAACAGGGACAGGTTAAGAAGAAATAGTGAGCAAGGGGCCCTTCTCACAGTACACAAAAGGGAGAGAAGCACATTGATAGCATCAATATTGATCACAGAGGGGTATCGATGTGGATATCGTCAGGTGAAAAACGTGGGGGAAATGGGTTCTCAAGAACCACAGATCACAGCCAGGTTTGTTGTATTCTTCATTCCTGCATTCACTCCACTTTTGTGGATTTGCATTAGGGAGTACCTCAATGGCTGTAAGTTTGTTGGGATGACCACAAAGGATTTGGCTTGGAGCACTATTTTAAAAGCAAGTTCCGAGTCCTAGCCCAGGCCCGGTGAGGGTGTAGGAGAACTTCCGGTTACCCTGCACCGGCGGGACCTACTACAGGTCCCAGCCCAGGCGCAGCGTGGGTG
>NW_004524626.1:4530129-4530998 GCF_000260255.1 Octodon degus
ACTAGGAAGAATGTATGCAATGTGTTATTATTGAAACTGTCCTACCAATTTGATTTGAAACTGTCTCATTGCTATTTGTTTATCAATAAAATTATAGGAAAAAATAAAATAATAAAAGCAAGTTCCAAGCAGAGAAAAGATGGCAGAATAGTGGCCACCCTGATAATGCTGACTGAGCCACAAGTGCAAATCCTGCCTTTCCTGCTCACAGAAGTTATGTTGTGTCACAGGTTGGAACTCCCACCTCTCAGGAAGTAGAGGTATTTCCTCTCTCCCCTTTGCAATTGGTGCCAAAAGAAGAGAGGCAGGCAGGGGAGTCCGTGGAAGGTTTTCAACATGTCTATCCTATTACTGAAGTTCAAGTCCCAATAATGTGGGACAAGTTGTATGTCTTCGTATGTCTTCAAGAAGACCCTGAGAGAATTAAAATAAGCAACTGCTACCCATGACCCTATGTCCCCTTCTACCTTATGTTTAGTAGAACTTATATGACAACAGATTTTGGGCCCAAATGATTGGAAAGGATTTACTAGAGTGTGCTTAATCCCAAGGTATCATCTACAATGTAAGGGAAAGTTCTGATTTGTGCACACATTGAGCCGCCCGCACAGCTGGCTCGGTGCAACACGGCACCACAGGCGGCTCACACAGCCCAAGGTGCAGAGGTGATGTCCATTCCCCACTGCAGGCCACAGTAGGCAGGCAGAGGGACAAAAGCCCAACTGGCCCTACCACCCACATGCTGCAGCAGGAACTCCACTGGGCCTCACTAAGCTTTAAACTGCTGACCCACATGTGTAGCACAGCACTTGAACTGCACTTGACTTGGAGCTGCAGTAACCTTTAACCAAAAAAGAAAGAAGGAGGAG